>NW_028227264.1:47877500-48380000 GCF_978045245.1 Mus caroli
AATAGATTGTAACATGAAGATATATTTCTGCTCTCTTCTTCATGCTACACATTTCATGTCACTAAATCAATCTTCTCTAAGGATAATGAAGGAAGGCTATGTTTATCACTTCATTACACACTATAAAATATCTTGTACAAATTTTCTGTCATGTTTGACGGTATTGCTGACTTCAAGGTCTTTTTCTTGTTATGATGATAAGAATAAAACCAACAGTTATAAAATGTGTGTTAATAAGTCTTTAAAATATTATTTATTTCTAACAAAAATGTAAGAAGTTAGAAAATGCCTGGAACAAAACTTTTTGTGGCAAAGTTTCTGGTCAAAATTCAAAATGATGTCTTCCAAAAAGCCTCAGTGCACAGGCTACCCCAAATGGAGTCACTTACTCTACATGATTGTACCCAACATTTAAAGAACTAGATACAGTCAAAGGAATAGTTGGGTTTTTTTATTATTATTATTTCATTTGTTTGTGTTTCATTTTGGATTTGCTTTCTGAATATAACATATTATAATCTGTCTGAATAATTAGAATGAAGACAATGATGTGCTGGCTAGTCTTATGTCAACTTGACACACAAATTAGAGTTAGCTGAACAGAGGGAACCTCAAATGAGAAAATGCCTCCATATTATCTACCTGCAAGGCATTTTTCTAATTAGTGATTTAAGGAGAATGATCCAGCCCATTGTAGATGGTGTCATCACTGGACTGATGGTCTTAGGTTCTTGAAAGCAGGCTGAGCAATCCATAGGGAGCAAGCCTATAAGTAGCACCCTTCCTAGGCCTTGCATCAGCACCTGGAATCCAGGTTCCTATCCTGTTTGATTTCCTGTCCTGAGTTCCCTTGATGATTTTCAGTGATGTGGAAGTGTCAGCCAAATAAACCTTTTCTTCCCAACTTGCTGTGTCAGTCATAGTGTTTCATTGAAGAAACAGAAACCCTAAGACACCAAAGATTAACTATTCAGGGTATTTTGCTTGTTTTCTGTTGCATGGCTCCTTATTTCCAGGTCTACTGATTTGCTATTGCCTAGTAGGACCCTTTGTCTTATTTTGTAGAATATAAGCCATTTGTGCTAAGCAATCCCAAATAAAAGACATTAACTATATATTAAATTTGTTGTAATATTTTTGTTATCCTTGATTGTTTTTTGTTTTTAATATCATGGAAAACAATACATTTCTATAAAATAAATTGTTGAAAGAATGGAATCAGGTTAAAGGAAGCACACAATTGCAAGACTGTCAACAATCAGAGTTAAAATGTGCCAACAAAGATGGGAGATGAAGTCTTCTACTATTTCAAGTTTTTCACATTGCACATTCATACTAACATTTTCTTGCCAAACATATTAAATTGTTTTAGAAAAGTATAATTAAATTATTATTTGTAGCCGGGCGTGGTGGCGCACGCCTTTAATCCCAGCACTTGGGAGGCAGAGGCAGGCGGATTTCTGAGTTCAAGGCCAGCCTGGTCTACAAAGTGAGCTCCAGGACAGCCAGGGCTACACAGAGAAACCCTGTCTCGAAAAACCAAAAAAAAAAAAAAAAAAAAAAAAAAAAAAAAAAAATTATTATTTGTTACTTTTAAACATTTATTTTCTGGAGTTTTGTGCACATGAGATTAGTCACATGTTTCAAAATGCCATTGCTGATTACAAAATAGTCACTTACAGAAAATCCTTGCAAACAGTTTAATTGGGAACTTTAATCTTAATTCTTATTACATTGAAGAAAGACAGCTACATCTAGCTAAAACGAGTAGGCATAAGCAAGGGGAGGTAACAGTTCTAGTGAAAAATAAACTTGTCTTCTTGTGTAGTGTTATTTTTGTGTTTTCTCTTTTTTCTGTCTCTACATTCTCAAAATTTGGTACAGGGTGCTGACTGGCTGGCCTATGTGCAGTTAATTTAATGCTGTGAGTCATGGGGAGGAAATGCTTATCTTTAAGACATAAATAATAAAAGGAATTTAAAAATCATTTGGTTTCAAACCCTGGAACAAGAGACTGAGGTGCATATTTTACATAAACCTGGCCTCCAGCTTCTCCCAGCATCCCTCAGTCCCTTCCTGGCATTCCTTGACACCACCAACCCTAAACTTTCCAGCCCAGAGAGGGTGGGCTTTCCTTCCCCCCAAAGTCTTTTCCCTATATAATCAAGATATTTTCCTTCTCTCCCTCCCCTCCCCTCCCCTCCCCTTCCCACCCCTTCCTTTCCCCTCTACTCCCCTCTCTTTTCTCCCCTCCCCTCCCCTCTCCTCTCCTTTCTTTCTGCATGGGTCCTTTCTCTCATTCTCTCTTCACCCCCTAGTTGGTCTTTTCTCTTTCTCTGTCCATGGCAACTCCCTTGGTCACAATTCTTGGGGCCAGTGAATGCAACCAAAAACAGCTTCCTCGTAAACCTGCCTTTAATACATTATAATCTGTCTTAAATTGGCTTATTTCACCAATGGTGAAATAACCTATCAAAAATGTCTTGGCTTGCTGTTAACAAAATGGTTTTTAGAATCCATTTAAATTTGAACTCAAACTCACCACTCTGGTAAACATTCACAGAAGTTTCTGCACCAAATGAGCTAAATACTTGGACCTCAGTGGTGACATTATCTAGTTTCTGTACCTCAAACTGACTCCCTTAATCTGTTGGAAAAGAATATGAAAACAAACGGAAGCATTAGAGTTAAATTTGTCACAATGAGGTTTCCTCCTTTCACCTAACTTTAGTTTGTGTGTCAAGTCGACAGCACATCAGGCTACTTCAGGCTACTTATGTTTCTTTGTGATCAAAGCAGAGAATTGTCTTTATTCTAAATATTCAGACAGATGACTATATGATATGTTCTAAAGCAAAGGAAAAGGATTTTTTTTCAAAAGGTTTGCATAGTTAATCATATGTAAAGTGCATAAAGAAAAGATTATATTTACAAAGTGTCTGGAGCATTCAACTAACTCAAAAGAAAGGCAACTAGATCATCTGAAATGTATGGTAACGTAAGAGCATGTTTTGATACTTGAAGTAAGTGTGGGAAGAAAAGTATCCTTTGATAATTATATCATTGAGTGAGCCATGGCATTCTCACTAGTATTTGTGGGCAAACTGGGATTATTGTGTGGATTTTTTAAGTTGTATCTAGACGATTCAAACTTTAATCAAAATGTTTCCACAGGATTTAGTTCTATTGAATGAAATTACTATAAATACAACAAATAAATAATTATAAAACTATCCTTAATCAATGTGTTTCTAACCTATAGTAACTGCTCAAAGAGAATTTTCAATTGAGGATAATTCTTCAATTCTAGAAGGTAGCTGGACAGAACACTGAGGGAAATGACAGCTAATTACACAGTGAAGGACCATGATGATTTTGTAGGAAGCAACTTCCACAATTGCATAAGCACAAAAAATTGTGATCTTTCAACAGAGAATGAAACAGACAGAGTACTGTTAGAGCTCATGTCTAGGAATCTGAGAAATTCCTAGATTCTAATATGTGGTCATACCTATCAATGACAAGACCAGTGCTTATACTGGAAGAAATTAGAACTGCAGAAGTAGTCTTGCTTTCAATAGTAATTTAGATAAATAATAGTTATCCTAGGATGGTAATTAAGATGCTAACTCATCCAGAAGATAAAAGTGTGAATCCAATTTATTGTTTCCTTTTATAGTTCTGACATAAAGAATGTAGAACTCTAACATTATGATCTTACGAGGTGGCAAATGACTATGATACTGATAATGACAGGCCTTGTTTCAAGAAATAAGAACTTTGCTGATAATTCTATTTTCATGGAGTCATGGGGGTAGGGGGTGCAGGGGGATAAAAAGAAATACATAAACAGTGTGATCTCATGAGGGAAGGTTGCCAATGCCATATTGTCAGGCTATAATTCTTCTCTTTTCTGATTCATGTCATCTTAATTTCCTGGCTCTATTCATTCTGGAGGAAACTGAGAGCTGCTTTCCTCTCCTACATGTATAATGACTTACTATAAAAAAAAATGCTTGAGAGAACAAGTATTAGTACAGACTTTAATCCATCTCTAACACAGAGATATTTTTTATAAAAATAGAAAGTATTTTATATGAATAACTGCTGTTGTATAATTAAAACCTTTTGGGTATGGATATAATAGAGTACTTGCCTAGTAATCATAAGACACTGGATTTGATCTTCAGCATCCACAAATTTGTATTTTTTTAAATTTTATAACAATAGAATTATTTCATGTATTTATATATTTATCAATGTTGCAACATGAATATTATGGAAAAAACAGCCTGTATCAACCTTGGGAAAAACAAAACCTTTGATAATAAACATTATACCTACTTTCAAAATATTCTATGGTGATACAATGCTTACATTAAGGATATTACCTGACAGGCCTCATCAATCCTGACATTACCAAGGACTCAAAACACATGGATGAAGAGGTAATTATGAATTACATGGAAGAATTTTACACATTCTCCTAATTTAATATGCCACTTGCAAAGTACCTCAGGACTCTATCAAAAAATATTTGTTACATTAAAATGTCTTCAAATTCTATTTCCTGATATAATTCCTAGAATTTTCAGTAAATCAGATATTTTCTCTGCAGAGCATTTCAATTCTACCCTGTACTCACTCCCAGAGAGTCACTTGCAAATTCAAAAGATCAGACAGACTGAGAAGGGACTCCGGGTATGAAGAGAATATAAGCATATGTTCTTCCCAACACTTCCTTCTCATGTTCTGGAAAATTAAGTCTTCAGGCAACTCTGCCTCTGTAGAAGAGAAATCAATACACTTTCTCCTTTATTTATCTGTTTAGTAATCATCCACACATATACACTGCTCATTTCAGGTACCACATGATACAGGCATTATTTGATAACATTGGAAAATGTTGTGATTCCCATGTAGAAATTGATTTACTAATTCTGGAACGACAAGCATGATTTCTCAGAATAAAACAGTGCTATGACTGTAGTTAAGTCTTCTAACCAGCTTTATTAAAATAATTCAAAAATAGTTTCCAAACATAAATGTTAATATCTATTTTACAATGTGGCCCCATGGGAAGATCAGCAGTCTCAACCTGGACACTTGTGATCTCTCAGACACTGAGCCACCAACCAGTCAGTATGCAAAAGATGATATGAGGCCTCCGAGACACACACACACACACACATATATATATATATATATGTGTGTGTGTGTGTGTAGCAGAGGACTGCCTGGTCTGGCCTCAGTGAGAGAAGATTCACCTAAGGTCTTAGAGACTTGAGGCCCCAGGGAGAAGAGAGGCCTGGAGGGGAGGGGGATGTAAGAGGTGGGAACATCCTATTGGAGGTAGGATAGGGGAGGGGGAAGGAGGAGGTATGGGATAGGGAACAGTGTGGGGTGGGATGGGGGCAGAGCAGGAAGGGGATAAAGTCTGGACTGTAAGAAAGGATTAAAAGAATAAAAATGAATAAATTTTCAAAGATCATAAAAATCCAGAACATATACTAATACACACAATTGTAACATAAACTTAAAATAGTTTATAATTTAATTGTTATAATAGCATTACGTTCAGTCCCCAAATTTTTATTTATGATCTTCAAAATAATAGTTGATCTTCAAAATTGAATAGTTGTGACTTTTTGATGTTAGAGTTCATTTTAAATCTGGCAATACTTTGGAGGAGAATACTTTGATTTATTTTTCTATTTTTTATTCATTTACATTTCAAATGCCATCCTGAAAGTCCCCTATACTCTCCCCCACCCCGCCCTGCTCCCCTCCCCACCCACTCCCACGTCTTGGCCCTGGCTTTCCCCTGTACTGAGGCATCAGGGAAATGCAAATCAAAACAACCCTGAGATTCTACCTCACACCAGTCAGCATGGCTAAGATAAAAAATTCAGGTGACAGAAGATGCTGGTGAGGATGTGGAGAAAGAGTAACACTCCTCCATTGTTTGTGGGATTGCAAGCTTGTACAACCACTCTGGAAATCAGTCTGGTGGTTCCTCAGAAAATTGGACATAGTACTACTGGAGAATCCAGTAATACCTCTCCTGGGCATATATCCAGAAGATGTTCCAACTGGTAAGAAGAACACATGCTCCACTATGTTCATAGCTACCTTATTTATAATAGCCAGAAGCTGAAAAGAACCCAGATGTCCCTCAACCAACAGAGGAATGGATACAGAAAATGTGGGACATTTACCCAATGGAGTACTACTCAGCTATTAAAAACAATGAATTTATGAAATTCCTAGGCAAATGGATGTATCTGGAGGTTATCATCCTGAGTGAGGTAACCCAATCACAAAAGAACTCACATGATAAGTGGATATTAGCCCAGAAACTTATAAATACCCAAGATACAATTTGCAAAACATGTGAAACTCAAGAAGGAAGACCAAAGTGTGGATATTTCATACTTTCTTAGAATGGGGAACAAAATACCCATGGAAGTAGTTACAGAGACAAAATTTGGAGTTAAGAAGAAAAAATAGACCATCCAGAGATTGCCCCATCTGGGGATCCATCCCATAATCAGCCACCAAACGCAGACATTATTGCATATGCCAGAAAGATTTTGCTGGAAGGATCCTGAAAATACTTTGATCTTAAGTTATTTAAGTATGTTTCTTCTGATAAACAATCTCAAATTTATTTTATATCAAAATCAAATGACTAGAATCACTCAACTGTTGCTTTGTTTACAGGAGTAAAAATTCCCTCACAGTATTTTCTTAAGATTAAAAGTAAAAGGGTTTTTAAGTTCTAGAAATTATTTTATGATTCGAACAAAAAAACATTTTGCAATATTATACTTTTTGTGTTTAAATAATAACTACTTATACATTACTCCATGTGAATTATGTTTGCCAAATATTGTAATTTGGGAAAATTCAATTTCTCTTTGCTTTGTTTGCAAGCATACTTTGAATGCCCATTGAAGTAATTAATGGAAACATACCATTACAATAGAAAATGATTTTGTAGATATAAATATACAGCATGTGTATAAATTTTATCTTTAGTTTAATACTCATAAAAAGCAATTGGTAATGATCTATGAAATGTGGCTATAGCAAGTTTTGGATATTTTTAAGTCATAACTATAATTTGTTATATAAATACATTCAATGAGAGTATATCAAGCATACAGAACTCATAAATGTTTGGCAAAAATTCTCCAAAGCCTATAGACGATCAGTAATATTTGGCTGCTGAGAAAAAAAAAAGACAAAGTTTGTAACTAATCTGACTGGTATGTGTGATCTCAAGTATTTATCAATTTGCCAAAGACAATAGAAAGAAAATTAAGTACAAATATCTACATTTATTTTTGTGCTGTTTGCTCAGTGAAAGAACAGTATCTTTGATAGAGTATATAAAAGAAATTAAATAATACTTTTTGAAGCCTATCTGGTTTTGTGGTCTGTATTACTTAACATTGTAATTAAAACAATTTAAATGATTATTGCCATATTAGATATTCATCATAGCATCTGTATCAACAAAAATTTTGCCTAAGATTGGACTCTCTCAAAGTTTATTCATATTATATTTTCTAGGATTTGAATATGAATATGAGTATTGACTAGTCATGAATCTTAGAATGTGTGAGATTGAGGTAGGTTTTTTGTTACATAAAAATTTACATGACATATTATATTAAAAACTATCAAGTCAAAAGACAGGATATAAAGAGCATTGATATGAGCATCCCATCTAGTTAATAGTTTGTTCTACATACAGTACAAAATGAATATAATGATATCCCCAAAGTTAGTGAGTGATCCCTCTATGCTTTTGGTGTTATTTTGGTGTTAATGAGAGTGGGAATATGACACTTAATTTTAGACCAGAATCCAGTAATTAAGATGTCTGAGGAGAATTCTTAGTGCTTTGTGAACACTCCAAGAAAACAAGACAAAGAGTCTTTGGACCTTGGATTCTTCAAAACAGAGAGTTGTTCTTGAAATGTATTGTTCCTGCATGTGGCTTCTTCTAGTGTTTGTATATATCGTGAACTCAAGAGATCTTTCCTCATGTGATCTTTATTAACCCTCAGAATATAAACTATCTGAGTCACAGAATATTTTTGACTATTGTATGACTTTGCCTCATTTATGAGCTTCATTTCTCAGGTTCCACCACCCTTAGAGAAGTGGCACGTGTCACCTGACCAGGGACCTGAAGCCAACTATGAGACATGAGAGTGGGAACCCTTGTTGAAGGAGGTAAATGAAACTAGTGGGACAGAAACCAGGAAAAATTTTGCCTTATGTTTAGCTAGTGCATCTCTCTTTAAAAGGCGGAGCACAGCATTAAAATCAAAATTAGAATGCTTATTATTATAATCCCTTATTTCCAGAAGAAGAACATTTAGATAAAGACCGTGGGGTAGAGTCTAAAATAATACTGAGAAGGCATATGAACAAGGGAGGAGAGGTACTTATTAAAATTTGGGTCACCTGGGTATTGTTTTGGACTATTATCAAGGTACAGAAGGAAGACAAGGATGGTATTAATTGCAAGGAAGAAATGGCTACATTTCTTGAATGACAATAAACTGGATGATATGATCAAACCTTAAAAAAGTTAAATAATGCAAAAAAGATTTTTCTCTAATCAGGCATAATGAAAAGTAAAAACAGTGCCACTGACAATTATGTTATTGATGAATCCCTCAGCCTTCTGACTGAAGTCCTCTTTAGATATGTAGTTTCCCTTGCCTAAATAAGATGATCCTGAAGCATGGGGTGGGGAACTTGATAGTTAATATAATGTAGAATCTTCTCAATGTTTTGATGAAGGCTTAGAAGGACCTATGGAAAGGCTAACTTTATAACCTAGATAAATGAGGACACAACAGAGAAAAGTAATGCATTTACCAACTCTTCCTCAGCCTCATAAGCTTGGTGTTTCCAATGCAATTTCAATGAAATAAAAATGTTTATTGACATTAGACATGAATATAATGAAATATTTTATAAAGGTTTTTGATTCCTATGCAAGACTGTTCCATATTGCTATAAACATTTGTTTGTTTGTTTGTTTGTTTGTTTGTTTGTTTGTTTGTTTTTTGGTTGTAGCAATAATGTCCAAGGTTTGCTATTTAATTTTTATGTAATTGCTCATATGGTTCTTAGTCCTTCCCAATTTCTTCAGTGAAAATGTAGCCCATAAAAAAGTTCAAAAGACTAGGAATGGTCCTGGAAATGTCACATATGAAATGCTGACAGGTAATGGTTTATGGGTATCAATAGATTATCAGTTGCATAATATACATCCTACAGCCCTCATGCATGTTATAGATATAGCTATATATACTTGGATGAACCTTGATAAAGGATCTGACTTTGAGTGTAGTTATATTAAAATTATATAAGGACTCTTTGAGCCTTATGCTAATTTCATAGAAAGATTCAACTATGGTACTAAGGAACAAGTAAAAGGGGAAATAAAGCCAGTAGTTATTATTAAAACAGCTGGCTTTTGATAATATCAATGAAATTATTGCCAAGAAATAGTCAGATGTGAGAGAGAGAGACAGAGAGACAGAGAGAGAAAGAGAGAGAGAGAGAGACAGAGAAAGACAGAGACAGAGGGAGAGGGAGGGAGAGGGAGAGAGGAAGTAAGGGAGGGAGTATTATAGATTGTATGAAATTTTGTAGAAATATGGAGACCAACAAACAGAGCTGTTCAAAGATACATGTCAGCAAATTGTTTCAATTGTAGCTGATTTGGCCCCAAAGAAACTTTGAAAATATCTCCTATAGCAAATGAATAGTCAGAATCAGTGAGATCCTGGCTTATGCCCTAAATTCAAGAAAGGAAAATATTGAGCTAAGGAATGCCAATCTAAATATGATAAGGCAGGCAATTCATTGCCTAGCAACAATAACAATACCAGTCAACAACTAGGAAAACGATTGCCTGCCTCCCCAAGCCCTATAAAATAAGAGCGTTTAAATCCAATAACAATAACATTTGTGCCACCTTCTGATTACAAATCAATCTAATCTTTTATTATAATTTCTGACTCAAGGCAGTGCTACTATTGATATTCCTTTTCCTAACGATATTGTCATTTCCCATCTTCAATGTCTTTTTAAGTTACATACAGGATATTGGGGACCTATACTGCCTGGAACAGTTGACTTTTATTTGGTCTCAGTAGGTTATCTATGAAAAGAATTGTTCATACAGGAGTCATTAATGAAGATTATATAGGAAAAACAGCAGTCATGATTACTGTGCCCACTGATTAGCAATTTAAAGCAGGATAAAAAATTGCACAATTATCATTTTTGCTTTATGTAGCCACTTCACAAGAAATGTGCTTCACGAGGAAGTATTTGTTAGTACAGATAAAGCTGCAGCTTTAAGTACTTTATTAAAGGAATGTAATAAACCATTGTTGGATTTTTAAATGAGAGGAAATTTTTTACAGGATTGAGTGATTCTGGAGCTTAAGTCTCTATTATAACAATAGAAGAATGACCCTCAAAATGGCCTGCTATGAAGTAAATTCAACCCTAATAGGGTTGGGAACTGTGAGTTCTAAGAATACAAAGTACTACAAAATTGTAATGCATAGAGTAGAAAGGCACAGTAACAGTCCATTTTGGCCTCATGCTACCAATGTTCCAATAAATCTTTGGGTAAGGGAATTTCTACAAGTTAATGCAGAGCTCTATATCCCCACCTCTTCACAAGTTCATTGAGAAGAACAGGATGTCAAAAAAGGAGAGGACTAGGAAAAAGTTGCAAGATATTATTGAACCTATATTCCCACAAAGACCAAACCAGAAATATGAATTTGGATTTTCATAGAAGACATTGAAAAATTCTACCTTTAAAAATTACCTAGGAATCTAATGAGGTTGTCTGGATGCCTCAATGGCACTTTTTTTTTTTTTTAAGAAAAAACCCTTCACCAGTTATTCAGTGAGAAGTTGAAGAAAGGGCATATAGGACTCTATTTTTCATCCTAGAGTTTTCCTATTTTTTGTAATTAAAAAGAAATTTGGTAGATGGAGATTGTTGATTGACTTACAGAATGTTAATGCCACCATGTGGCCAATAGGAGTTTTACAGCCAGGTTTATTTATGTTTGTTTAGCCTTTAATAGTTTAAGATTTAAAAGATTACTTTTGTACTATTCATCTTTATCCTAGTGATAAATTATATTTTACCTTTCTTTTCCCACAGCAAATCTTAAAGAACATCAGCAATGATGGACTATATTAGCATAAGGTATGAAAACTCTCCTACTATATTTCAATACTATGTAGGAAAGGTTTTAGAGTCTTTGATATAGACCTTTTCTACCTCAAATAAGTTTGACTCATATTGTTCATTATATGGATGATATCCTGCTAGCCACTTCTAAAGATGAAGAGCTACAATCCAAAAATTATGACTCAAGATATGCTACATAAAAGGGGACTTATTCTTGCACCTGAAAATGGTACAAAACCAGATATTGTGCAATATTTGAGACAAGTAGTAGGTAGAGCAGATTTTAACACACACACACACACAAACACACACATGCATGCACACATGTATGCAGGCATGTGAGTACACACATAAAATTCCAGTAAACAAAACAATTTAAAAATACTTAACTTTCAGAAGTTTACTAGGGAATGTTAATTGGCGATGACCTACATTAGGAATACCTCGTTATGCCTTAACAAGCTGATTTAAAACTCTAGAAGGAGAGACAGTATCAAATAGTCCTTGCAGATTATCTTGAAAGGCAAAAGAAGAATTAGACCTACTTTACTCCAGAATAAAGGAGTCATTTGTGTATGTTGTGGATCCTTGCCTTCCTTTACACATACTTATTTGCCCCACTAAATTTTCTCCTACTGGTGTTAGAGCACAATAGCAAAATTCTCTGGGATGAACTTATTTACATGATAAGGGCCATAAAATACTGTTTACCTTACTCTTGTTCAATTTGGAGTTCTTGGGGAGACCTGATGTCAACAATGATAAGGGTTTGATTCTTGCTGTATTATATTGACTTTAATTAACAACAGTCTTTTTTAGCATTGCAGAACTCTATGGGTTTTCAAATTTCATTTTCAGATTACTATGTAAGCATAGGAAATCATCATCCATCTGATAAACCATGGGATTTTCTGGTACACAGTCAATCAGTGATTACAAAAATTAACCAACCTTCTCATATTTCACAGGTAATATTTATTTTGTTGATAGCTCATCTATGGGTATAAAAGAGATTCATGGTACAGATAACCATCAGTTTATAAAGACTTCTTTTTTCTCAGTCCAATGGTGGGAATTGGCTGATTTGATTCATCTACTATGGTCAACTCTATTATGGTTGATTCACAATATTGTAAATATTGTTTTAGATGCTACTTGTGTTGTAGGATTAATTACAGCAGTAGAACATGATTTGATTTTGTTTTTACATTCTATTATACTTCAATTTCTACAGGAACTACAACAAGTACCTAATATTCACATATACCCTTTGTTTATTACTCATCCTGTGCATATCTAACCGTCTTTGTTTTATTGCAGAAATAAATAATACATATGATCCATTAACCTACCGTATACTCTAGAATAGGAACATCAACACATACACATTAATGTTAATAGACTTCATGTGTAAAACCATATCCTACCTGGACAAGAGAGACAGATTGTGCAGACTGTCCATTTTTTCCTCCATACACTATCATAATCATATAGATGGATGCAATCCCATAGATAAAAATACTAACAAATTATGACAAGTGGTGTTAGCACTTTTGTTTTGCACATCAAATGCCATACCTGAAGTTTGCATTGACAAATATTCTAAATTTCATTCATTCATTTACTCATTCATTCATTAGTTCATAAAACACTTTTGCAATTTTCTTACATTAACTTTCTCTATTACATGAGTGTGTACTTCCATAAAAATGGACAATTAACCAGCCTATGGTATGAAAAAAATTAAAACTTATCTAAAGATGGAACAATAATCATATTATAGGCATTATATAAAAGCACATATAACATTTAAAGAGCAAATATTAAAAAATTAAAAAGGGGTATCACCAAGGGATCTTCTTGAACTTTCCTTTTTTACTTTTAATTTATCAAAATTGCCTCAATGTACTATATGTTCAAGAGGTCAAAAACATTTATTGATAGGACATTCTGAACTACCTTCAGCTAGCCCTGTGTGGTTTAATCATCTGTCAATGAAAATGGACTTACTGGAACATTATAGATCCCTTTTCAGATCCTTCAGCCCTAGGCCATCAAGGACAACAACAGAGGGTGAAGGGAGAGTAAAAGTCACCACAGAGAGAGTGAACTTTCAACTAAATAGGGAAAGGAGATATCAACCATATTAGCAGAAGTCAAGTCTGCCCACTTACAGCCAACTTAAGACCCCATGCATCAAGAGAGAAGTTGCTTTACTAAGGACTCAAGTTAATGCCTTAATCTTGAGATCATAATAGATTCATCAATCCACCTAAAGAAGAAACTATATTTAATTTTGCCTTGGGATTTGAATCACTTCCATTTTCATGGGACATCATAACATTTGTGTTCCTATTGGAGATCGATATATACTTACTATCTACAAAATAATAGAACTATAATCATATGTGTCGTTTTCAATTTATTTTCTATACTTTTCTGATCAATATAATAATGTAAGTAATAGTAATAGGCATAGTTTGTATCTCTGTTTCTGGTTGTGGAGTATAATAACAAAAAATACTTTCACTAGTTTAATATATTTCATTGTGTTTATAATTTGATTACTTATTCAATATGCATGTATCAAATTATAATTGAAATTTTCTGTAACATATTAAACCAAAACCACTTTGAATATTCTGCAATTAGAAAATAATACATAAAGGGGCAGGGATATCACAAATTGGTCAAGGGGGAAATGTCAGAACATGGGTAAGGGGGGAAATGTCAGAATGTGGATAAGGGGGGAAATGTCAGAATGTGTGAAGAGGGGAATGTCAGAATGTGTGAAGAGGGGAATGTCAGAATGTGGATAAGGGGTAGAATGTCAGAACATGGTTCATCAATGGAGTAGAAGGGAATCTTTTGACCTCAGTTTCTTCACAAGACAAAATTGTTCTTGAATGTGTTTTTATACTTCTCCAAGGTGTACCATATAGAAGTTAATTTCTTCACATTACTTATTTTTGCTTGCTCTTGTTATTTAATTAAATGTTTAAATCCTAGGCTGGGCAGTGGTGGTACACACCTTTAATCCTAGCATTTGGGAGGTAGAGGCAGGTGGATTTCTGAGTTCGAAGCCAGCCTGATCTACAGAGTGTGTTCTAGGAAAGCCAGAGATATAGAGAGAAACCCTGTCTTGGAAAACACCAAAATCCAAAAACCAAAAACCAAATCCAAAAACCAAAAACCAAAAAAAAAAAAAAGTTTAAACCCTTGTATGTATTTTTTTGGCATCTGTGCCTTGTCCTTTTGACTGTATATAGTTTGAACTCATGATAGCTTTGCTCATGAGACATTTCTTAACCCTCAGAGAATAAATTGCCTAAGGCAATGTAAACTTACCTATTACATTAGCCTTTAGACTGCATCATTTTCCATCAGCTCTATTTTCCAAAACCCCAATTCCTATAGAGCATTGACCACATAATGCTAATAGGACCATTTACAATAGGAATTCTGATATTATATATTTTCTATCAAAACATCAAATTACTGTTTACATCTAGATAGCTTAAAGATGTATGAAATAGTACTTAGAAACACTCAAAGTGATTTTTTTTAAATAGTTCTTCATACCGTCATAAATCCATCCAGCAAACCTGAGTCAGGTTTTGGAGGTGCCTGTAACCGTTCCATAGACCACTTCTCGATGATGGAGGAGACTTGGGTATTCTCTGTATTTAGTATTCTGAACCCTGTCATATTTACGCCACTGTATCTGTAGGGCTCCACATCAAGAGCGAAGAGGTCCTGAAACAAAAATTTTCTTGTGTCACCAAAAGTAGATTTTTTTCAACAAGCTTACAATTCTGAACTTGTCACTTCTGATCTTTGTTAGGATACCTCCAGCACTGTATCTCAATATCTGCTAAGTATTGCAAATCAACTAGATACAAATAAACTATTCTTAAGTTTATATAAAGCAAAATGTGTTTACTTTGCCCATGAACATGTGTATTGATTACATCATAATTTAAGCAACAGAACAATAAACCTTTCTTATACATTTACTATTTCTATAATCTTTCTTTTGATAAAGATGTCTTGATCTTTTATTTTATGCAATGATATTTTCTTGTTCCTACTTCTTGCCCACTTAGTCACATTTTAGTTTTGTTTTCTAGTTTTGTTTTTTCTAGTTTTCTTTTGCTCTTCTTCTTGCTTTCACTTAGAGAAGTCAGTTAGGAAATAAGTCTATACCTAGTAATAACTATATGAAAGGTTAAAAAAATAATTAACATTACTGACATTGTTGCTCATAGGAAATTTGCACTTTGTTTTATATGCGCCATCTGGAGTTTAACCATGATGAACATTTTCTATTGTCCTCTCAAATCTGTACATCATGAAAATCCTTATTCTGCCTGATAATTTTTTTAGGAGACACAAGACCAAAGCTATCAAGGAAGTTGAATGCCATTATATGGACACACAGTAGGTGAGATTTCTATCCACTTTCTAACACTTTTTTCAGCTCTTCCTGGACAGTCTAAGATCCAAGGCACATGGTTGTCACTGATCCTGTGTACATCTTACTTGCTCCTTGCACTGCTATACCTTTCAGGTAACAGGCATAAAATTCAGTGGAAAGAAGCTGACATTGTCCTGAGTTGTATTCTGCACTGCAGAGTAATTTTTATACCTTTAGAGTTCAATTTATATGATATAATCAAAGAGATGGTATATAATTTACTCAAGATGCAAATAATTAATATATGGTGATATATACCAAAGGAAAATAGTTAAAATGTTAAGCAAAAGTGAAGTTAAAAAGAAACAAGCCAATATATATATATATATATATATATATATATATATATATATATATATGAATGATAGTTCTTTTTCTTTTCCTTCTTTTTTTTTGAGTCCATACACCTATCTATATCATTTTTTAATAAAAAAATCAGAAAATACACTCTGGGAAGAAAAAGACATAATCTTTTTTTAAATTAGATATTGTCTTTATTTACATTTCAAATGTTATCCCCTTTCCTAGTTTTCTCTCTGAAAATCCCCTATTCCTTCCCTGCTCCCCCAGTTATCCAACCCAACCCACCCACTCCCACATCCTGACTAGGCCATCCTCTGCTACATATTCAGCTAGAAACATGAGTCCCGCCATGTGTTTCCTTTGATTGGTGGTTTAGTCTCAAGGAGTTCTGGGGGTACTGGTTAGCTAGAGAAAGTACCCAAGGAGCTGAAGGGATTTGCAGCCTGATAGGAGGAACAATAATGTAAATGATATTTCATAGAGTAAATGGGATCTGAGTTGTAAGGTGAGTCAAACCACTGTACACAAAATCCAGAGGTTTAGCATACTGAATATTTTAAGATGAAAGAAAGTTAATAGTATAAAAGAAAGCTACGTTATCACTTCCTCTCAACTCTCTCTCTCTCTCTCTCTCTCTCTCTCTCTCTCTCTCTCTCTCTCTCTCTTAGAGCGGGCTATAAAAAATTTCTTTTGTCTATGTACTTTAAAAAGTGTTCCTAAGTGCCTTTGTTCTCTACCATATATTATCTCACTGTTGGAGCAGCACTTCCAGACAGTGAACAGTACAGAATGGGGAAACTCCTGACTACTCAAGCTACATAAATGACCACTGAGTGTTTGGTGCTAAACAGGACATTTATATCTCCTCTTCTAAGTCTCAGGGAACATAAAAGAAGAGAGAACTAAAAGAATAAAGTATGAATATAGAATGAAGAATTATAAAAATGTTCACTTTAAGGCATGGTGGTCATTGAAAACATCATCTCTGCTACTGTAGCTGTTTACACTAGGCCTGCATAAGATTAGATCTGTCAACAACCAATCATGAAGAAGGAACTGGTCTTACAGTTGGTCCATTGACTATTGATGGATCTTAAGGGATTGATTCAGTTGTGTACCAAACACTGAACTAGCTAAAATCCAGTGGGAGTTGTAAAATCACTGGCATTCTAATGGTCCTAATTAAAATTCACAAGGCAGAAACTAAAACAGAATGACATGACCAGGGAAAAGAAACCTGTATACAAGATGGCAGGGCATTATAAGATAAGGTGGTGGTAAAAAGAAACAGAATGCATGATAAATGCTCCTGAAACCTTCAAAGAAGAACTCTAACAATAACAGAAATATGGAGGGATGGCCTTCCTTCTAGAAGATTGCTTCCCTTTATGATTTAAAAGTTCCTAAGATCCATCACATAATCAGCTTCCAAACGCTGACACCATTGCATACTCTAGCTAGATTTTGCTGAAAGGACCCAGATATAGCTGTCTCTTGTGAGACTATGCTGGGGCCTAGCAAACACAGAAGTGGATGCTCACAGTCAGCTATTGGATGGATCCCAGGGCCCCCAATAAGGAGCTGGAGAAAGTACCCAAGGAGCTAGGGGGATCTGCAAACCTATAGGTAGAACAACAATATGAACTAACCAGTACCCCCCGGAGCCCGTGTCTCTAGCTGCATATGTATCAGAAGATGGCCTAGTCAGCCATCAGTGGAAAAAGAGGCCCATTGGTCGTGCAAACTTTATATGCCCCAGTACAGGGGAACGCCAGGGCCAAGAAGTGGGAGAGGGTGGATGGGGAAGTGGGTGGGGGAGCGTGTGGGAGACTTTTGGGATAGCATTGGAAATGTAAATGAAATAAATACCTAAATTTAAAAAAATAGAAGTTCCTAAGATTTATAAGAATCTGAATAAGAGATTTTTCTAAATTTCATTTAATTTGTTATTACCAGATTATGCCTCATTTTTGCAATTGCATTTACAAACAGCTTTATATTCTTCAGCAAATCACAATATAAAAAGAGAGAGCCCACTCTCCCGATAACCACAGTGTCAGTGTCAATTACATGCAATGTATATACTTTTGCTTGCTTATCCTATCTTTTTTTTCTTAAATGTGTCTCTACAATGTACTTTGTAAAATAAAGAAAGTCATCCATTTATACATCTGCCTTTAAAAAATGACTAGGATATTTGATAATGTCAAGGGCATTCAAAATTTGAGTATAAATACAAGAGAGAAGATATAAAACATGATCCTTTGCTAGGGATTGCCTGAAATCATTTTTATTGCAAAACAGAATTCATAAAGGAGAATCAGCTGAAAGAAAATGAGAAAGTTGGGATGGAATTACAGAAGTAGAGGAGTTAAAATAATTTGTGTTATTACTATCCTAAAATATTTTTTATTCTTTTCATAAGTATGAGACTTTATTTATTTTTTCTCAAAATTTTACAATTATGTTGAATCAAATTGCAGTAGAATTATGTAGACCTGTATGATAAATTGATATAACCTCTCCATCTTCTCCTTCCTACTACCAAGTTTCTTCTAAACTGCAAAATTTGTCAAGGAAGATGTGATATAGTGATATAGTAGAGCCAGTCTTGGTGTTTGTAAGAAACATAATGCTTGCTGTGTCAAGAACACTGCCTGGAGAAATCATTGTCCTCAGGGAAAGATGTGGAGAACAACTGGATTTTAGTAATAACCCCCAAAGCAAGGAAAGGATGTTCAACATTTAAACAAAGAACTGCTCATCAATAAAATAGGAAAACAATACTGCTGTAGAAACTGCAGGAAAAAAAAAAAACAAGTAGAATTTTATGAATTATCTAATAATAACTATTATTATTATGCCTAAAGTTTTAAGTGAAATCAAAAGTAATTGACTTGGAAAATAATAAATTTATTTATAAGTGTTTTGAATGTATATTAATACCACAATATTTAGAATTGGACTATAAAAACCATGAATATTATACAAATGTGTTTTGCCATTATTTTTAAGCAAAGTTAATAATTGATCATTAAAGTTATGACAATCTAAAAGCAGAAGGAAAGCAGAACAGACACTGAAAATTGAAAATGGGAAAAGAAGGATTAGTGAAAAATATGGCAGTGTATGTCACAAAAGACATCAGACTTGTTAATTGTTAAGCATGGCCTCATTATATACACATATAATCCTAGCACTCATGAGAAAGGTATGATTGCAAGTTTAAAGCCATCCTGGGTTACATTTCAATAGAACAAAAAGGGAAAAGGAAGATAAAGAGGGAGAGAGAAAAATAGAGAGTACTTTAGGGAGGAGAGGAAAAAAGTACGCAGGGAGGGAACTGAAGAGAAGCCAGGTAAACACCACTCATTAAAAAGTAAAGACAGAAGGAAAGGTGATAGCATTTGAAATGTAAATGAAGAAAATTTCTAATAAAAAATTAAGGACAGATTTTCAAATAAAATAATGAAAATATAAGTATTTAAAGACAAATATAAAAGTAACATGCAATTTGCTAATTGCGAATATAAGCAAATTAACTTAAAACACTAAAATGTCTATGAATTAAACATAGAAAATGAAAAGAACAATTTGAAAACTCTGATTTCCAAAAACACAAACATAAAAACTAGTCAATACACAACAATAACAATAACAAAAACAAACAAAAAGAGCAGAGATAATCATTGTGTTTGCCTAATACGTTGAGTTTTTAGCAAGGTAATTTTCAAATTCATTATGCTCTGAAAGATTCTGAGGTCACATAAAACAGACATACAATATTTTAATTGCTATTTAAAATGTTATTATTTCAAAATCATCAGCTTCCTCCCAAGAGCTATTATTTCTCTCTCATAATTCCTCCCAGGTGGAATCAAAATCGGATAAAGCACAAAGTAGAAATGCGTTATTCATTATATTACTTCTCACTAAAAAACACATTTCCATCCTTTTTAAAAGTCATGATAATACAATCTGCAGTATTATTTTTATGTTTTAATAAGTTACTTACCAGAGTCGTAAATATATAGTGGTAGTATTCTGTCATCATTCCCATAGCTAATGCCTAAGAGATAAAAAAATTAAAAAGTACAAAAAGATTAACATTGAAGGTGTGCATAATATGAAATATATTATTGTAGTATGACATGAAATGATAAAATAGTACAATTTGATGAACAATTAACTTCAATTATTACTGGTACATAAAATTGGATAACCCTGACCTTTACCCATTAGTAAGAAAAAAATAGTTGATATTAGAGAAACTGTGAACATGTTTGTTCCATATACTTCTAATATACCTAATAATAATCTAGTGTGGTGCATTTTTTTTATAATCTTCATTGAGCAATTGGAAGAAAGAGCTACTACAAAGAATAGTGCAAAACAGCAACCCCCCCCCCCCAGCACCTTAGACATACTGGTAACATTAAGGAAATGTAAATCATAACTTTAAAAAGAGTATGGGTAATTAGCAGAATATTTTAAGCTTTGTTCAAAGATTGGAAGAAAATGAGCTTGCTTTCCCTTTTATACAATGCTTATCAATTTTGACTGTCAATGATTTTAGATCAAGCTCTTTTTGTATTGAAATATTCAGTGATGAGAAATGTGCCTGTCATTTTTATCTTACAAAGTAAGAGAAATGAATAATAACTGACAGAGAGAACCAAAAATTCATGCAGTTGTAGGCTGAAGGAAGAGCTCCTAGTTGAAAGTAAGTATTCTTATCTAATAGTCTCCCCCACACTACTATCTATGCAAAAATCATTTGCTAAGTAACTTTCTGAGCTAGAGTTTGTGTGCAATTAATAAGAAACCTTAGTAGACATAGGTAGGAATTCACCAATTAAACTGAATACAATTTATAATTTATAACGTGAATCACTAAGTGAGAAAAATAGGCACTTCAACAATTAGAACACATGTAATAATTAATTATATATTGACAAAAATCAAACGAACACAGGTATGCACCTTTAAAAATTGCTCATTTCTAGTTCTTGAATTAATAATTATTCTACAATTTAGTTATCTTAAGCAAAGTACAGGCATATTTTTTATTAAACATTTACATTAAATGTTATAGTAAAGAATGTTTTTGACCAATGAAATGTGCAGGAGTCTTCTCATTTCCATGGTAAATTGAGGAGAGCAAAATATAATACTTATTTCTAAATACATTAGCTCAAAATGTAAAGAAAAATGAAAATAAAAAATAAGGAATATGTAAAAAATGAATTGTATAAATAGAAATAGTATTAATATCCCTAAAGTATATCAGAAGTTAAATTAAGTATATTGAATACTTTAATTTCTATTAAAACTTTTATATAGTAAGCTCAACTACTACATGCAATGACAGAAAACTAGGGTATATACCTGACTAAAATATGAACTGGAGACACTCAATGTGATAGCAAAGTTATTTGAATCAGTGACCACATGAGAAATACATTTGAGTAACTGTCTAGGCTTAATGAGTGGGGAAGGGGGAACTAGGATCAGGCACTATCGAGTCCCAAATACCAAGGACACAAGAGGTTCCCAGGACCCAACAGGGAGGACATTAGCCAAAATACCCAACTAAGGGAAGAGAGAACCTGTAGATTCCATACCCAGTTGAGAGATGGGTCCACCCTCCCATCTCAAAATTATTAATCCAGAATTCCTCCTGTCAAAATGAAATGAAGGGACAAGAAGAGTCTGAAGGAAAGGCCATCCAGAGACTGTCCCACCTAGAGATCCATCCTATCTTCTGACACTAAACCTAGACACTATTGCTAATGCCAAGAAATGCTTGCTGACAGGAGCCTGTTATGGCTGTCACCTGAGAGGCTCTGTCAGAGCCTGATCAATACAGATGCAGATGTACACAGCCAAACATTGGACTGAGAGTGGGGACACCAAGAGGGAAGTTAGGACAAGGACTGTAGGAGCTGAAGGGGTTTGTGACCTCATAGGAAGAACAACAATATCAACCAACCAGAGCCCCTCCCAGAGCTCCCAAAGACTAAACCACCAAGCAAAGTATGCATAGGGGATACCCATGGCTCCAGCTGGATATGTAGCAGAGGATTCCCTTATCTGTCATGACTGGGAGGGGACCCCCTTGGCCCTGTGGAGGCTTGATGACCCAGGATAGGGAAATACTAGGGCACTGAGGCAACAGTGGGTGGGCAAGTGGGAGGAACCCTCATAGAGTCAAGGGGTAGGTAGGGGGTATAAGGGGCTTGTGGAGAGGAAACTGGGAAGGGGGATAACATTTGAAATGTAAATAAATAAAATAACCAAGATAAAAGAAAAAAGAAAAAAAACATCTTGCAAATAAACAATAATAATACAATGGGTTTAACCTGTAAGAGAAATGGGAATCACATCACTGGTCTGGAAAGTATGATGAGTCCTGGCAGAAGAAAGTGGTTCCTTATAATAAAATGTCAGTTGTGGTCCCGGTCCATATAAGAGATTTTAAAAAATAAAATAAAATAAAATAAAATAAAATAAAATAAAATAAAATAAAATAAGAAAAGAAAAGGAAGGGAAAGGAGAAGGAGAAGAGAGGAGAGGAGAGGAGAGGGGAGGGGAGGGGAGGGGAGGGGAGGGGAGGGGAGGGGTGAGAAGAGTCAAGACAAAATGAGATGAGTTGAGACAAGACAAGACAATACAAGACAAGAGCATCTTAACCCAATCCAAATCCACTTAAATCTGTAGCATAGTTCAATGTTTAGTGGTCAGAGACTAGGATCTTGTGGTCTGTATTAACTATGCTTCTTAACTCCCTTCTAATCATCATAAGCTAATGGGATTCAATTTGGACTTTTTCCTGTATATGTATTCATGCCATTTTATAAAAGTATATATTGTATATTCTCAAAGATGTTTACTCTTTTATAAATTAATCTAAGAATTCTAAAACAAACATTCCCTTTGCCTTCATAAATTGTAACTCCTAGAATTTTGGGTCAGCATGTGAAACTGTACTAGAAATAAGACCTCAGCACACATTAGGAGGTAAGGCTGGCTTGTTTCTGACATGAGTGTTCTAGTGAAGCAATGGTTTCTTTCTATCTTTAAGAGAACTCTATAACTATAACTGGAGTAGTTTATGCCTTTACATTACATTTTCCCAAACTTTGATTTTGTATCAAAGATTCAACAATGAACTGTATTATTTAAAAATAAGAAAAATATAAGCATGTATCTGGCAAACTCACAAAGGTTAAACAAGTTGATTATTATCTCAAAAGATTATTTTAATATCCATTCACTCTGTATCTTTTTTTAACTACACACCAATGTATCTTCCCACAGCTCAAACTACATAAATGGAAAAATATCTGTATTTTCCTATGTATGAATATTATTTAGGAATCCATAAAACATTTTGACATACATTATATTTTATGAAGACCAAAGATTACTTGTTTAAAATAAAACTCTTAGGAATCTGCAATATGAAGCTGGTTATTTTGCCATCTAGGTGTGTAATTTGCAAGCAATTTATTCTGCCAGTTAGAGTCAGAAATAACATTGCTCATGTTTAACATAAGTGAAGGGGAAAATATATAATTACATTAATATTAATTTTATTTTATAACTTGCTGTTGTGGGTATATTTACATCACCTTTTACATTTTCTTAAAGATGAAGGAAAGTTTTTATTTCACATTCTCTGATCTGAACTTTGAAATCCTTGATTATGGTATCTCTATATGATAGAAAGTCTTCCTGAGTGTCTTTTACTTTTTACTTCAGAATGTCTTGGCTCTGCCCTAGGGAATTCTCTGTTAGAAATCTGAATAGATGTGGAATTATCTGCTGCTAAAGCATGGCCATCGATTAAAATACTTCAACTTGCCTTGGAGGAAACCTAACCAGCCCTGAAGTGAAGCCCTCCATTCACTTTTAAAGCTTTCAGACAAAAAGCCTGCTTCAAATTCTGTTCCTTGGTGTTTTATAAAACTGCAGTTAGGCTGAATAAATATTTAAAATTTTTAAGAAAACAAGGTAAAGCTAAGGCTATCATTTTGTGTTTTTTCTCAAGAATTGTTCTTAGATGAAGCACTCTTTCTGAAAGCTCATCTACTTTTCTGTTGAGCTCTGAATGGTGTATCCTTGGTAGTCCATAGCAGCTAAAGTTGACGAATCTCAGGAACACACACACACACACACACACACACACACACAATAACATCACACCACTCCAAAGCACATCCTGTGTTAGTTGGCTATACACAACACAATTTGGTGGAGGAAAAGGCTTATTTGACTGATTCTTTAGAACAATGATTCCCAACCTTTGATTGATAACCTTTTAGGGGATGTCAAAAGACCTTTTCACAGGAGTCAGCTAAGACCATTAGAAGCCACAGATATTTACATTATGATTCATAACAGTCACCAAATTAGAATTATGAAGTAGCAAAGAAAGTAATTTTCTGGTTATGTGTCAGTACCACATGAGGAACTGTATAAAAGAATTGGACCATTAGGAAGGTTGAGTACAACTGCCTTACAGTCATTTTCTATCAAGGAGGAATGTAAGGGAAGGAACTTTAGGCAGGAATTGAGCCAGACACTGTGAAGAAAGAGTGCTCCCTGGAGTCTCTGGCTTAGTTCCAGGTAGCTTTCTTATACAACCTAGGATCCCCTGCCCAGGAATGGCATCTCCCACACTTGTCTAAGCTCAGATCCCATCAATCAGAAGTCAAGAAAATGCCTTGGGAGAGGCCCTTGGTCTTGCAAAGATTCTAGGCCCAGTATAGGGAAATGCCAGGGCCTAGAAGTGGGAGTGGGTGGGTTGGGGAGTAGGGAGGGAAGGAAGGGTATAGGGGATTTTTAGAGAGGAAACTAGGAGAGGTGATAACATTTGAAATGTAAATGAAGAAAACATCTAATTAAAAAAAAAAGGCTCAGAGGCCAGTCTGATGGAGAAAATTCCCTGGGTCTATTTAAATATTATTTCATTGTATGTATTGGATATTAGTCCCCTATCAGATTTAGGATTGGTAAAATCTTTTCCCAATCTGTCGGTGGCCTTTTTGTCTTATTGACAGTATCTTTTGCCTTACAGAAGCTTTGCGATTTTATAAGATCCCATTTGTGTTTTCTTGATCTTACAGCACAAGCCATTGCAGTTCTGTTTAGGAATTTTCCCCCTGTGCCCATATCTTTGAGACTTTTACCCACTTTCTCCTCTATAAATTTCAGTGTTTCTGGATTTATGTGGAGTTCTTTGATCCACTTAGACTTGAGCTTTGTACAAGGAGATAAGAATGGATCAATTTGCATTCTTCTACGCGATAACTGCCAGTTTGCTAAACAGAAGAAAATCAAGAAGAAGGAAGACCAACTGATGGATACTTGTTCCTCCCTAGAATAGGGAACAAAATACCCATGGAAGTAGTTACAGAGACAAAGTTTGGAGCTAAGACTAAAGGATGGACCATCCAGAGACTGCCCTACCCAGGGATCCATCCCATTATCAGCCACCAAACGCAGACACTATTGCATATGCCAGCAAGATTTTGCTGAAAGGACCCTGTTGTCTCTTGTGAGGCTATGCCAGTGCCTGGAAAATACAGAAGTGGATGCTCACAGCCATCTATAGGATGGGGCACAAGGCCCCCTATGGAGAAACTACATAAAGTACCCAAGGAGCTGAAGGTGTCTGCAATCCTATAGGTGGAACAACAAAATGAACTAATCAGTACCCCCCAGAGCTCATGTCTCTAGCGCATATGTAGCAGAAGATGGCCTAGTCGGAGATCTTTGGGAAGAGAGGCCCCTTGATCTTGCAAACTTTATATGCCCCAGTACAGGGGAACGCCAGGGCCAAAAAGTAGGAGTGGGTGGGTATGGGAGCAGGGCAGAGGGAGGGTATAGGGGACTTTTGGGATAATATTTGAAATATAAATGAAGAAAATATCTAATAAAAAATTTAAAAAGATATTATTTCATAAAGAAAGGTATAAAATAATAGATACACCAAAAAGAAGGCCAAATACATACTCTAATACTAGAGGTTTCCACATTTTTCAAACCTAAACAAACAAACAAAAACAAACAAACAAAAAACCCCTGATCTATTGCTTGCTTGCTTTTAGCCCAGGGAACAGGTGTATGTTCATTGTCTGTCTCACTAGTAAAGCCAAGCTTACTTTCTAAATGTGATTAAGAGTTGCTTGAAAATTATGTGAAAAATCTTCGCTTAAGCTTTTAGTTTTTATCCCATCATTACATTCATGTTTATTTATTTATTTTTAATTTTTAATATTTTTTATTAAATATTTTCCTCAATTACATTTCCAATGCTATCCCAAAAGTCCCCCATAGCGTCCCCCACTTCCATACCCACCCATTCCCATTCTTTTGGCCCTGGCATTCCCCTATATTGGGGCATATAAAGTTTGCAAGTCCAATGGGCCTCTCTTTCCAGTGATGGCCGAATAGGCCATCTTTCGATACATATGCAGCTAGAGACAAGAGCTCCGGGGTACTGGTTAGTTCATAATGTTGTTCCAACTATAGGGTTGCAGATCCCTTTAGCTCCTTGGGTACTTTCTCTAGCTTCTCCATTGGGAGCCCTGTGATACATCCAATAGCTGACTGTGAGCATCCACTCCTGTGTTTGCTAGGCCCCTGCATAGTCTCACAAGAGACAGCTATCTTTGGGTCCTTTCAGCAAAATCTTGCTAGTGTATGCAATGGTGTCCGCGTTTAGAAGCTGATTATGGGATGGATCCCTGGATACGGCAGTCTCTAGATGGTCCATCCTTTCATCACAGCTCCACGCTTTGTCTCTGTAACTCCTTCCATGGGTGTTTTGTTCCCAATTCTAAGAAGGGGCACAGTGTCCACATTTTGGTCTTCATTCTTCTTGAGTTTCATGCGTTTAGCAAATTGTATCTTATATCTTGGATATCCTAAGTTTTGGGCTAATATCCACTTATCAGTGAATACATATTGTGTGAGTTCCTTTGTGATTGTGTTACCTCACTCAAGATGATGCCCTCCAGGTCCATCCATTTGGCTAGGAATTTCATAAATTCATTCTTTTTAGTAGCTGAGTAGTACTCCATTGTGTAGATGTACCATAATTTCTGTATCCATTCCTCTGTTGAGGGATATCTGGGTTCTTTCCAGCTTCTGGCTATTATAAATAGGGCTGCTATGAACATAGTGGAGCATGTGTCCTTCTTACTGGTTGGGACATCTTCTGGATATATGCCCAGGAGAGGTATTGCTGGATCCTCCGGTAGTACTATGTCCAATTTTCTGAGGAACCGCCAGACTGATTTCCAGAGTGGTTGTACAAGCTTGCAATCCCACCAACAATGGAGGAGTGTTCCTCTTTCTCCACATCCTCGCCAGCATCTGCTGTCACCTGAATTTTTGATCTTAGCCATTCTGACTGGTGTGAGGTGGAATCTCAGGGTTGTTTGATTTGCATTTCCCTGATGATTAAGGATGTTGATCATTTTTTCAGGTGCTTCTCTGCCATTTGGTATTCTTCAGGTGAGAATTCTTTGTTCAGTTCTGAGCCCCATTTTTTAATGGGGTTATTTGACTTTCTGGAGTCCACCTTCTTGAGTTCCTTATATATATTGGATATTAGTCCCCTATCTGATTTAGGATAGGTAAAGATCCTTTCCCAATCTGTTGGTGGTTTTTTTGTCTTATTGATGGTGTCTTTTGCCTTGCAGAAGCTTTGCAGTTTCATGAGGTCCCACTTGTCAATTCTCAATCTTACAGCACAAGACATTGCTGTTCTATTCAAGAATTTTTCCCCTGTGCCCATATCTTCAAGGCTTTTCCCCACTTTCTCCTCTGAAATGGAGAAGTTCCTAGACAGGTACCAGGTACCAAAGTTGAACCAAGATCAGGTTAATGATCTAAACAGCCCTATATCCCCCAAAGAAATAGAAGCAGCCATTAATAGTCTCCCAACCAAAAAAAGCCCAGGACCAGATGGGTTAAGTGCAGAGTTCTATCAGACCTTCAAAGAAGATCTAATCCCAGTTCTTCACAAACTATTCCACAAAATAGAAACAGAAGGTACTCTACCCAACTCATTCTATGAAGCCACAATTACTCTGATACCTAAACCACAAAAAGACCCAACAAAGATAGAAAACTTCAGACCAATATCCCTTATGAATATTGATGCAAAAATCCTCAATAAAGTTCTTGCTAACAGAATCCAAGAACACATCAAAACAATCATCCATCCTGACCAAGTAGGTTTCATCCCAGGGATGCAGGGATGTTTCAATATATGGAAATCCATCAACGTAATCCAGTATATAAACAAACTCAAAGACAAAAACCACATGGTCATCTCGTTAGATGCGGAAAAAGCATTTGACAAGATCCAACACCCATTCATGATAAAAGTTTTGGAAAGATCAGGAATTCAAGGCCCATACCTAAACATGATAAATGCCATCTACAGCAAACCAGTAGCCAACATCAAAGTAAATGGTGAGAAGCTTGAAGCAATCCCTCTAAAATCAGGGACTAGACAAGGCTGTCCACTTTCTCCATACCTATTCAACATAGTACTTGAAGTCCTAGCCAGAGCAATTCGACAACAAAAGGAGATCAAAGGGATACAAATTGGAAAAGATGAAGTCAAAATATCACTTTTTGCAGATGATATGATAGTATATATAAGTGACCCTAAAAATTCCACCAGAGAACTCCTAAGCCTGATAAACAGCTTCGGTGAAGTAGCTGGATATAAAATTAACTCAAACAAATCAATGGCCTTTCTCTACACAAAGAATAAACAGGCTGAGAAAGAAATTAGGGAAACAACACCCTTCTCAATAGTCACAAATAATATAAAATATCTTGGCGTGACTCTAACTAAGGAAGTGAAAGATCTGTATAATAAAAACTTCAAGTCTCTGAAGAAAGAAATTCTAGAAGATCTCAGAAGATGGAAAGATCTCACATGCTCATGGATTGGCAGGATCAACATTGTAAAAATGGCTATCT
The DNA here is from genome assembly GCF_978045245.1 of Mus caroli. NCBI lineage: Eukaryota > Metazoa > Chordata > Mammalia > Rodentia > Muridae > Mus > Mus caroli. The sequence goes on from NW_028227264.1 coordinate 47,906,546, forward strand.
TGCCAAAAGCAATCTACAGATTCAATGCAATCCCCATCAAAATTCCAACTCAATTCTTCAACGAATTAGAAAGTGCAATCTGCAAATTCATCTGGAATAACAAAAAACCTAGGATAGCAAAAACTCTTCTCAAGGATAAAAGAACCTCTGGTGGAATCACCATGCCGGACCTAAAGCTTTACTACAGAGCAATTGTGATAAAAACGGCGTGGTACTGGTATAGTGACAGACAAATAGACCAATGGAATAGAATTGAAGACCCAGATATGAACCCACACACCTACGGTCACTTGATCTTCGACAAGGGAGCTAAAAACATCCAGTGGAAGAAAGACAGCATTTTCAACAAATGGTGCTGGCACAACTGGTTGTTTTCATGTAGAAGAATGCGAATCGATCCATTCCTATCTCCTTGTACTAAGGTCAAGTCTAAGTGGATCAAGGAACTTCACATAAAACCAGAGACACTGAAACTTATAGAGGAGAAAGTGGGGAAAAGCCTACATTCATATTTAAACAAACAAAAATCAACATCAAGCATAATCCTTCATATATTTTATTGCCCACATATAAAGCTAGAGCAATGTCCAAATCAATGAAATATTTCACTGTAGTAAAACCGACATTTATACTGGAATGTTGGACAAACATGTGCTTATAAACTAATGTTATAGCAAGCATTTGGTTTTGGTAGTTATATTTAATGAAATATAATTTGTCATCTGACACTTTATAACTCTCCACTACAGATATTTTATCCTAAGCTTAAAGGCTTTAACACAATTTACAAATTTGTCCTCACCACCATAACGTCAGCTTAATATTTTATAAGATTAAAAAGATAAAAAAGTAAAGATTTGAGCTCAAATCTATATTCTTTGACTCAATATGTGCAGGGGATCCTGCATTTATTGTCCAGTTCTGGTCCTGTATATACAAAAGAGACTACTTAATAATGCCTACTCCCGAGATTGCAATTAGGACTCTATAGTGTTGTCATAATGATATTTTACTGACAAACCAATGAATTTTGAAATGTTCTTTTCTGTTAGGCAAGGCTGTATTGTGCAATGAATATTGAGAACATCATTAATGGGCTACTGATTTTTCTGCTTCATCAGTGCGAGTTCACGATGCTCAAGTCACCAAGTCTTTCTGAGATTAGACTGCAAGAGGCCATTTTCCTTTGGTTGTGGAGATAATAAAAATGGATCAAGTATGTAAGGCATCAATTAGATATAGACTGAATCACTTTCATAATATCTTTTTTTTTTATCCTACTGACTCAATATGTTATTCCTGGGCTCTCTTTTTCCCTCACCCTAAATCTGTGTTAAAGACTTTCAATATTTACTTGTCCTAAAACAAATTTACTGAAAGCAATTGTCAGATTTTCTATCGTAAAATTTTATCAGGATGATATTTTTGAATTTTCAATTAGCGTTAAATTATTACCTTTAAAACATAGTTTAAAACTTTTGGAAGGAAATTAGAAATTTAAGCTATGCTAAGTTTACCTGCTTTAAAATGCCTGCTGCCATTTCATGGCTGCAGTCGAAGATCACATGGAACTCCTTGCCTCTCTTCATCTCTTTCAGCAAAGGCTTTGCATCTTTTGTATCAGCTGGCAGCTGACGAATTTTAAGTCGAAGATTGTACCTTGATGGAGCTTTGATGAGCTCTTGCAAGCGAATGAGACCTTTAATTAAAGAGAAAAAACAATAAAAGAGTGGAAGCAAATTAGAGTAGCTCATAGAATAGTGAAATGTAAGTATGATGTGTGATTTTTCTTAGTCACATTTAGGTACTTAGTGCCATCACATTAGCATTGAAATTCCTTTCTTTTTATCTATTGTGGTTTTGCTAGGCCATATAGGATGGCCTGAAACTTACTATGTAGTGCAATCTGGCCATGAATTCCCAGTGACCCTCCTGCCTCAGCCTTGTTAATTCTCTATAACATTGTGATATAAATATTATTTACACTACATATAACTTCAGGTTTTAGTGAATACAGCATTCTTCTAGACAACATGGCTCAAAATATAGCAAATCACTGATCTATTTCAGTAGACCATAAATTATATTAAAATAATGTTGTTATTTATTGATTTAAAGAATTTGGTACTAAAACACATTTAATATTTGAAACACAAAAGCCTGCTCCTTAAAAAAATTCACATGGTTAAAATGCAAGATTGAAATTCTTTGTAGTGTGCAAGAAATGTTCTATCTCCTCCTACATTTCACTCTTATATCTGTAAAATCACCTACATATTTCTTTACCAGTATTTCTACTTCCTATTAAGAACTACGTTAATAAAAATCAGTACAATATTAGGACAAGGGGAAAATGGTAAATAACTAATGTACCTCATTTTCCCCCTCTTCTCTACATATTTGCACGCTATTATAATTATATTTGGTCACAGGTGTGGAGACAAAGTCCACAGCAAAAAATATACTGTGTATTCAAGGAGTCTCCTAGATCATGAGACAGGAACCACAATTTATTATTTTAACCACTATTAAATATTTTAAAATGTTTTAACATCAATAAATTATGATCATATGATAAATGATTTTGGTGATCCAAACAATTACTGAAAATTTACAGTGATAATAAAGCAAAATGTATAACAATTACTCTTTTAAATTACCTGTATTTTTGTTTTTTGATCTAATGTCTACTCTCTTCATAAAAGTACATAAATGCAATAAAATCAGATACTAGCTACTATTATACAAGTTTTTGTCATAAGTAAATTCAAAGTCTATTCTACCTTGAGTATTGGGTTTGGATCTGAATTCAACAATCTATGATCTCTGTATCTTCTTGCAAGGCTCTGAGTTCTCTCTAATAGGATCACAGTGTCCATGGATTAACTTAAAAAAACACAAAAAGAAACTTGCCTAAATTGGCCTTTAAGTAATGATAATCTACCAATGTTGTTATACTGGCCAACATAGGGAAAAGATCATATATTTTAAGTTGGTTGTTAGAAGATATTTTGACACTGATTTGGGCAGAAAACCTAATCTCAAAAGTTGAAAGGACATTTTGGGAGATTAATATGTTAACAAAAGAAAAGAGAGCTATCAAGTTACAGATTAACTCAGTAGTTTGTACTGAAAAGGCTCAACTGAGTTAGAAATAGACATTTTCACAAGAATAGTGCTTGCAGGGCTCAGCCTAAGTATAAAGCCTGCCAAGTATTTTCAAGTCTTTAAAGAGCTCATGTGGATAGTTCATTGAGCCATCAGGTACAATAAATGTTTACTTATTCTCTTCACACATATACATCCCTGCTGGCATTAATGGAACAGGCTTCAGTTTGCCAGCTTCCCTGGGGAATGATATTGAAGAGGGAAAAAAATAAATCACCAATGCTAGTAGGAGCTGACATCTCCTATGTGGGAATCCGAGTGAAATGTTGTCTTCAATTATTCCTTTGACATGTGTTTTGTGCATGCGTTTTGTATGGAAGATACTTTCATAGATAAATATAATCATTGAAATAATCACTTTAATCTGTCTTTAGATGCAGTTGCTAGAGATGACGAAAGCATTTCTGTACAAGCATAGTTTCCATTTGTTTTTCACCTTGCAGTACTTGAACAAAAATGGCTCCCTAAGCCTTTAAGAAGGAAGGAATCTAGAGAGCAGTTAGTAAGTCAAGTGGATTCATAGTTTTATATCCTTGCTTTCCTTCGACTTCTACATCGGGTGGCTAGAGTGAGTCTTCTCGTCGGTTCTAAGCCTTCAACTGCTATATCACATAACAGAATTTCTCATTGTCCCACATGTCTGCTACGTTTCCTTGCCTTTTCTTTTTGCCAATGTTTTAACAGGGATTCCACATTGAATTCTAGTATTCAGACTATCATGGATAAATGGGAAGGGGCTAACAAAGTAGTTTCTATGCATTCAAGGAACCAAGAAAATGAAAATATTCCTACTTATTGTATGTGAAATATTTGATAGTGTTCCACTAATATACTTGATGGGATGCATTTTTATTTCATTGTATTTTATTTATTTGTTTGAAATTATAATATAATTATATCATTTCCCCCTTATTTTTACCCCTCCGAACCCTCTTCTATATTCTGCCTTTCTGTCTTTCAAATTCATAGACTTTTTCGTTATATGTTGATCCATACATACATATGTACACACACGTACACACGCATATATGTGTGTACGGGTGTGTGTGTTTGTGTGTGTGTGTGTCTAACTTTGGCAACTAATGAATGTTGAAAGTGGGAAAAGCTTTCTGCAGAGAATATTCTACCAATTATCTAATTTTTATGGTAAATATTCATTGTACATGTTACTGTATTCTATAAGGGCCATTCAAACAAGTTCATATTATACCTTACCCCACGCCACCATCATGTATGTCACTATGACTTCCAGGTAGGATGAAGATTTTCTCCAAAGGAAAATGAGATTAAACCTTAACAAAATCTATAATTATATAATTAGCTATGTCTGTCCTTTGTGGATTGCTATACATTACCTAGCCCAAATGCCCTTCACTTTGCAATTTATGACATAGTAACGGGCTAGTGTTTTCTTACAAGATGATCTTACACAAACCTACCAAATGCAAAAAAAAAAATTGTTATTGTAAGGAATCTATAAAAATCTATAAGATTTTTAAGTTCATTTTTTTCTTTGCTTAGGAGAAAAATCTTTCAAAGCACTTGGCGCAGCTTACATATAGCCCTGCTTTATATTCACCAGGTGATAATGGGAAAGAAGCACTGTAACACATCTATTAGATTTAATAAGGGGCACAATCATTTCCCAAACATGTGCTTCATACAAATAGTTTGCAAACAACATTTCAGAAATATTGTTTACTTAACAAATCTGGCAACCAGTTATTTAATAACAGAATAGAATTGTAACTCTTTAAAACAGACTTTTAATTAAATACTCCTTTTCCCCTAATGTAATTAGTTTATATGTTGATAATAAAAAGAAACAATGCACAGATGGGTTTCTAAAATCTAACAAAAAGAGCTTACTGAAATGACTTCCTTATTTGGTAAATGAGGAACATCCTGTTACCTCTAATCTATTACTATGTGCACACTTTTACTTTTGTTCTTAAATTTTATACTCTGTTTTAATCCAACAGTGGCTGAAACCAAGATTTTCTTTATCATTTAGGGACAAATGTCTGAACTGTTCTTTTCAGACATTTGCCATCAATTTAGCTTTTAAGGAGACTCCAGAAGGAGCCATTTATACATACTCCAGTTGGCACCCTCCTCTACAGAGATCAATCACACCACAGCTCAGGTAGGCTCCTGTGCCCCTAGCCCCAGGAAGGGAGTCCCCATCTTCCTCCTCCACCCAGGAACTATTTCAGCAGCCAAGTGAACTAGAGTTTTGCCACCTGGTTAAATACACAGACCTATTTATCACTTTGGTTAATGTGGTCTTTGAGCATGTGAAGTAAGACTTCCAACAAATAGATCTTAGAATTATCAATGTGAAATATGACATCTCTGGATTCAGCATTTCCTTATCACCCCTTTCTTTAAACTAAGAGAAAAAAATACACGAGGAACCAAAACATGTTATTTTGATGGGTCATTCTTATTAGAAAATTTTAGGCTAAATAGGTGTTTCGAAACAAACTGAATAATCTATGTTCATCTATAAAATGTCCCTTTCACATATGTTAAAATATTTGAGTGTGTGTGTGAGCTTTTATCAATCAGCCATTCTTTCCTTGTAGATGAAATATTTATATTCAATTAATACAATATAGAAAATAACTAACTACTATCTTTTCTATAAGTTTTCTTGCTAGACTGTTTCCCCCAAACTACAGACAACTATTTTCCCTTTCATTGTTGGCATGTGTGATATTTGTTATTGGCTCTTGTAAGATATTACCTAAGACTCCCTAATGTCTTGCCTTGGAAAAACAATTTACTTGAGTAGATTCCTTGGGCCAACATGGGAGAGCATGATGATGTATTGGGGATGGAGTACTTGGAGTCATTATATATTAGCTCAGTCCATAGAGTGTCTGAAGACCATGTCAGTGCAATGAATTGTCATTCATGTCTATAGAGTCAAGGCTCAATTAAAATATTTGGAGATTATATAGAATCTCAGCTTTACTGGTTGGCAATACTACATACACAATTTTATAGAAAATTGTTTAGGAAAATGAACATTATCCATAAACACTGTGTGAGAGGAAACAGGGAGCTTGGGATTTGTCCTTCCTTTAGATTTGGCCATAGGTGCCTCTGTTATGGACTAATATTAATCTGAATGTTTTACTTGTCATGAATTTTAACAGTGAATTTAAGGTAACTTGTGAGTAATACCAAATTTGAGAATAACCTTCACCACACTTGAAATTACAAGTTGTGACATAAATTAGTGTCATCATGGAGGCCCCTGATCATTGAATATGTTGTTAATGCAAGAGTTAGGCATGCAGATATTGAATTCCAGAAAAATGGTCTATCTCACACTGATGTCTAGTAGATAAATGCACACTGCAACTGACTGCTCCTTTCTCATTTGTTTCTATCTAGGATATTGAAAAATATAACCTTTATATCTACAAGTAAAAACCAATGGTTTCTTCTCAGACTGCTCTGTTTCTGACACATGCCATATCTTTCTTTCTAGCAAATCCTTTCACAGTTATTTAAAATACTTCCAGAAAATGACTGACTGTGGTATTCTTGCGACACACATTACATCTTACTTTGGTTTTTTATTATGAAATTTTCTTAAATAACGCTTGTACATGTGCTCATCTAACAATATACTATGGGATTCATATATATATGTTAGAGAAGGAAGTTGAAAATGAAGAAGGCATACACAGAATTTTGGTGCAAAATAGGACATCAGAAATATTTACATTGAGTATCCATGAACCTATGAGGTTTTAAATTTGATTAAACACAGGAAAATTTTCAGTACAAGGTGCAGTAGGAATTAAGAGTGTCCTGTAACTCTCGAGGACTACCAAATGACATCAGGGTGAACATAAGCAAACTGTATATGAAAGATAAGTTGTTTAGACAATATTGCTAACAATAATAGCATGTAGTCTTACTGGCTAGGATCTCAAGCTTATCATTTCTCTTGGTTTAATAGAAAACCTCCAAGATCAGCAGGCATAAAATGAACAGAGTTCCAGCTATATGACTGAAGCTTGGTTCAGAATGAAGAACTTCATATTACTACATGACTGGGCAGACAAATGGGATTAACATAATATGAGGACTATGCATGGGATTCTAGCAGTAAAATCCCAAGGAAAAGAGTCTTTAAGGCTAAATGTTATACTTAAAGTAAATACTAGAATATGCTGTCCTTGTTTTTCTTTCTTTCAAACAATTATTCCATTTTTAAAAATATATTGTACTTTTTACCAAACCAGATAAACCCTTTCAGATTCCTGATGAGGCTGTGAGTTTACAGTATGCTAGGGTAAAATGTTATGCAGAATGCTTCATTTTCTGAGAAGGCAACAAAATTAATTTTGCATCTTAAATTTATTTATCTTGTCTATTGTTATTAAAATTTGTCTAGTTTTCAATTATGGCATTGGTGTCTTATTAAAATGCAGTGCTCACTGTGGGTACTGTAGTCATTGTATATGGTAGGTACACTATTAGGTCTATCTCCTATCTAAATTTCTTTTATCGTATTCATGTATGTTATAAAGGAGCTGGAATTTATTATGATAAAATATAGCTGATAAAAATTAGTCAGTGTAATTAGAAGACAGATATATTCGTCAGCACTTTCATGTTAATAATATCTTCAGATGATATTCAAACTATATTAAGCCAGAATGTCCCAAACTATCTCCCGTACTGAAACTGAAATTTGGGATAAAACAAGGAATTCTGTCTTTGTGATATGTTCTTCCATTAAGATGTTTCCATTCCTACTTAATCTCTCTAATTAAAGACATATTACTAGCATTATATCATGCCAATGGGGAAAAACTTATGAATTTTCTGTCATGATGTGAGGAGGACTAAATATTCCCTAGAACAGTTGTTTGCAGGAAAGAAAAATTGAAATTGGATGCTTATGCTTGTGCCATCAAGGACTAGTAGGAAGAAAATATCCTCTTCTGAATGTTTCTTACCAATAATTCCTTTGAGTGACTCTAGGAAAATAAACATAAATAAATATAAAGCCACAACACAACCATGTTTTAGAAACTCTGTGAACATGATCACTGTAAAGATTTTTTACCAGAATTTGGTTCTTTGGTTATTTACAAAGACATTGGTATTTTTCAATAGACTTTTTAAGAGCAATATAAAAAATTGCAATTACTAAGGATGCAATGAGTAAGCAAGTGAAATTCTGGCTGTGTTAGGAGTTCTGTAAAATGTTCTTGTTTCTTGGTATAATTTCTATTTCCTTATACATAATCTATCACCTTTTATCCTGGTTATGTAACTGTCTTTCCCCCAGTGGGACTGATACACCTCATTGTTCAATTTTGATAGCTACATTGAAAGCTCCTTTGTCTCCTGCCAACTGGCTCAGATGTATACCTGTCCCTCTGTCACTCTCACTGCCCTCTCAGCTTGTGATAGCCCAACTCAAGCTATCTAGACAGTGGATGATTAGGTAGCCTGCTGTCCTCTAATCCCCACTTGTGTCCAGGTCAGTACAGTTATGAAGCAACAAATGATCCTTCACAGCTCTAATATTGGCTGTGTCCCAGAATGCTGCTGTTATTGGTTTTATCCTGCCACTTAATACATCAAATATGATTTAAAGTTGACATTGACAAAACAGCTTAAGAAGCTTTTATGTGGTTACACTCATGACTGACAATAGTTATCAGAACTACTATGTCCTGGTAAAAATGAGAAGCAGACAGTGATTCTTTTGAAACTTGGATTTTATCTTATCTTTTCTTGTTCCAGAAGAAAACAGTGTCAAACCCAAAGTTATCAGTATCTATGCTCACTGAAGATACAGGTTACATTATGAAGGTATAAAAAAGTTGAATGTATCATGGACAAATGGTAGAATGGACTAAATGATTTATACTGTAATGTAAAAATGAAAACAAAAAGTATGAAGTGTAGATATAGTTTTAGGAGAGTATAGAGTGCTTAGGAAAGTATTGAGTAGAGAAGAAATAGATATCCTAATACATATGCTACAATACAATTGTAGGCAATTCATTTGTGTACCATAAATTATATATAGTAATGTGGACATCTCTAAAGCATAGTATACTCGTAGGAAAGCATGTCTAAATGATACCCAATTAGTGAATCAGGAAGTGTGAATTATAGAAAAAAGAAAACGTTTTACAAAGTATTATAATATGTAGATAGATATATGATAGATAGATAGATAGATAGATAAATAGATACATAGATAGATAGGTAATAGATATGTTCACAAAGAATTGTAAGTTTCATGGTTGATATTATTGGAAATATACATATATGCTGTTATCTATAATGGTGGGTTAGTCAGTATCAAGAAAAAACTAATTAATAAGGGCATTAATTTAGCATGTACTATCTCTATAAAAGAATTAGTGTGGTTGTTTTATGAACAAACATAGCTTCAGTAAACAGAAAAGGAAGACATAGAGCCTTCAAAAAAACACAGTTCTGAAAACTAAATCTTTCCTTAGAAATGGAAAGAGATAGGTATAGGCTGTGTTCACTTCTGTTCAGATTTATGTCTAAATTGTTTGCTTTTCTGTTTTAACAAGAGTAGCTTTCGCTTCTCATTGTTCACATAGAGGACATGGCTATCAACTGCTGGGCTTCCTTGTTATACATTTCAGCAAAAACAGCTTTTTTTTGTACCAACTTGAGATTCCTCTAAGAGAAGATATAAGTACTCTGTGTATGTTTACCCTTGGTAGAATGAGCTGTATAGCCCAGAAGCATACACTCACCTTAAGGTATGAAAATTATTTCTTTGTTTCTCCCTTGGGAAGAGAAAACTAGGGTTTTCTGCATGTTACATATACCTCAGAGTTCATGTGGATGCTTTAAAGGCATTAAATTAAAAACATGGATTACATGGCAATGACAGAATTTCTCTATGATAACATAGGAAGCATTCAATTGTACAAGATACCAGTTAAAGAATGATCATGTATTTCTCTGTCCAAATGAGAACATAGTGGAGATAATTCTCTATCTGCTCCCCTTCACCTCGGATGTGATAGCTCTTATACTACACAAACGGACTTGCTGCTGTTTCTCTGGCAATGCCATTTCTTATGTAGAATAATTTAGTTCTCTTCCTAATTAAAACAATGTGATCTTTAGCTTTATATATTGACAATAGTTTAACAGATGTTTTAGGTGCTCTAAAACATAGGGAGTACTATGAACATACTAAGCTCACATTAATTCAAATCAATGTATAGCAGTAGAAATTCAATCTGTTGATTTATAACTTCAAGCATAACAATACTTGAACTACATGTATATCTCCAGATACACAGGAACCACATCATCATAACCTGAAGGTTCCTTGACAATTAGTTTAACGTCAGAACAAAACATTATATTGAGGAATTAAATGATCATAGGTAATTATTATGTAAGGATTGTCCTTTACACACAAGAATTATGCAAATAAATAGTATTCTCATCATTCATTTTCAGATAAACTTAAGATACTGCTTTATTTTTGAAGTCCATGGCTCTTAATTGGGAGGCCAAATATGTTATCTCAAAATACAGCATCCAATGTATTCTAAAATCACTGGCCCAGCTAGAAGTAAAAACTAACAAATTATTATCTATAAATAATTTGGGGTACAGATATTGTCTTTATTTCAATAGGTGAAGAAACTGAGTTTGAAAGGGCTGGTATGTTGTTGTTGTTTTGTTTTGCTTTGTTATGTTATTCTTTGCCTTGCCTTTTGCATTATCAAGATAATTTTCTTTTAGAAGAAAAAATGGCCACCTACAGAATTAGTGAATTAAGTTCTTACAAAATGAGTTTTATCCTGAAAGAAATTTCTTTCAGAAAATACTCTTGGAACTTGTGTTCTACTGATACGTTTGTCCTGGGTAGACACTTGGGAAGAACCTATTAACAGAGACTGGGGAAAGGAAAGAAAATCAAGTAGTGCTTCTGAATCTGAGGTACTGTGAGATTTTGAAAAAGGAGTTTTTATTTAGTTACTGGAAATCAAGAAGTTGGATTAAAAATCATTGTGTTTGTCATTCAAAGTTTCTTTAACTTAGCTTTCATGTTTTCACGTTTAAAATATGGTAATGCCAAGACAGACAATTCTGTAGCATGAAAATGCCATATTCATTTCTACTTCTGATAAAATATAAAATAAAGTTAAAATACAAACTTATCAGCACAAAGAAAACTTAGGAACCATGTACAAAGTGAAGAATCAGAATAGGAAAATATCTCCAAACAGAAGACATGGGTAAGACATGGGTTGAATGTATCAAATTGTTGCAGAAAGCAGAAACAGTGGTAGAACCAGTGATAAACAACTGATACAAAGACTACTAGACTCATAGCTAAGACTCCACCATAAGATATGCTGACCCCTTGGACAGGCAAAGAACTAAGATGAAAGAAGCATCGTAAGTTGAATGCAGAAATGACTGCAGTAGGAGCAATAGCTACTCCATTCCAAAAGTCTACATCAAAACAAGAGAATTTGTTTAAATGTAGGCTGCTGTTGATTTTGAATGACCTCCAGGGTGAGGATGAGGTGGAGCATAGTGAAGTAGCATCAGCTGTATTCTGTGTTCTATCTTTCAGTAATCCTGACACTAGCCATCCTAAATCAGATCCTTCTGAGAGAGCTGTACTACCTTAACATGTCAAAGCAAAGGTCAGACTGAAGCAAAAGAGAAAGCCGGTGCTTTAACATTAATTTTTATACAACTATTGAAAATACTTATCAATAGGGTCCTTTGAAACCAACTATATCTGTTTCACATGGCTCCTTGATATCCCACAATGTCCCATGTACTGAAGGAATGCTCTTCCAAGTGACATCACGGGGAGATGGTAGAACCTTTACAAGATGGAACTTAGTGGGAGATTTTTGGGTCATTGAGTCATTCCCTGGAAAAGGATTGTAGCCATTTCTTTCTCATACTGTACTTGAAGCTGGAAGACAGTTCAGGGAAGCAACTTGATTAAAATTTACTAAAGCTTTTATATTAATGCCCTCACAAGAATGAAGGGAAGTAAGAGAGCTCCATGTCTCTTATAGGCAAGAATATTAATTCTATTTATTAGAGTCACTCAATATCCCAATTGGATTTCAGTGCCCATACTTGAAAAAGATCATCAAATTTTGATGACCATTTCACTGTATAATATGGAAGACACACAGTTACCACACTACACGTCACAATTTTATTTATTCTTATTGTATTTCAAATTTTATCTCTATCAAATCACTGAAAGCACCATCTTCTAGGCTGGTAAGTTCTGTAGATAATGTCATGCCTTCATTTCCCTTAACATATAAGCAATACTATTACTCACTCTTTTAATACAATCTATTCATTTGACTCCAGGAGGGCCTGTGCACTTGTTACTGCCTCTACTTATTATCTCTCAGGCTTCTTTGTTTATACTCCCTTCTCTGTTTATCTAGCTCATCATGTGGCTCAGTATAACTCTTACCTAAATATGCCAGCCCAGACATTGCTCAGTCTCACATGCCTATAGCCATTGTTATATTCCTTCACAGTGGCATGGTGGCAGGTTCCTCAGACTTAACATATTTCCAAAACTGAGCTCTCTCTGTCCTTACTTGTTTTATTGGCTAGTTAATGGCAACTTTAAAGGATCCTATTTTGAAGTATGTGTTGTACCTAGATGTTTTTTTCTCTTTGTTAGCATCTCCTCTCATGAATGGCAGATATTCTACTGAAAGCTTGGGACCTCATTTTATCCTTCTAATTCTGCATATATTTTTATTTCTTCTTATATACTAACCTTTTTCAACATATTTTATATTTCCATATTTGTAACATTGACTTTTAATTTCTGTATCCCTCCACTAGAATGTAAACTCCATACTAGGATGTACTTTTCTTTGATTAAGTTCCAAAAGATGTTCAAATACATTTGTTAAATGAATGAATGACATGACATGATCTTTAATCCCGAAAAGCTTACAATCCACTTTGGAAATAAATTATATGTTAGAACAAAGAGAATTTCTGCCAGCGAGAAACAGACTGTGCCAAATGATAACTAAGTAGAACCGACCCAAAGTGCTCAGGCATCGTTTTCGAAAGATTCAGAAGACTGGGCTCAATTTGAATAATTCATTCCAGGAGAAAATTGATCATAATCTAGGGAAGTAAAGATGGGAGTAAAACATTTCAGATGACAGCAATTTAAGGCCTCAATAACATGTCTTATTGTAATTTAAGGGAAAGCTGTTTGTTGAACACACACACACACAAATTTATTCCAACTGAATTTATTCTTCTTCTTTGTCGAATATAAAAACAATGTTCCACTAATAAATCTATTGGTTAATGCATATGAGACAAATGTTACTAGGTCTTGGGGGGGGGCTGCCCAGAAAGATAGGAGAAATCCCATTTCAGATGAGATTTTTTTTTTTCTTGTCAGAAAAAGCAAACTCAGGAGGGGGAGGAAAATGAAACAGTTACTTAGAAACAAAAGAAAAAAATAAAAGTGGGCCAAGGGAAAAGCTTTTAACAAATGTGAAAAAAAGTCATGCTGGCACCGATGATGGGCCACTTAGTACTGATTATTTCTAATGGAGCAAAGAAGACAAGCAGGCGCTTTGGAGGGATAGGCAGGATTCTTCTCAAAGAGGCCCGGGCTTGCCAACTGTCACTGTGACTTGGGGCTTGGACTGACTTTGTGCTAATACATCTTACCTTCTCCATGAGCTGATACTGGCCACAGATTATGAGATCAAACCATTTATCTTTAGCTTCTATTTAGTAAGAATTTTTGATAGGGCAGCACGACTAAACTGAATCATTAAGTTTCCCCAAAATTCTTACCTATCCCTCCCTCATGTACTTCAGGAAGTATGATTTTCCCTTGTCCAAATAGCAGAAAATGTGACTGGCCATTCAGACAGACAAATCTACTAATGACTTTCTAACATCTTTCCTCTTTGGGGATTACTATATTTTAAATCTTGGCTGTTCAGTAATGACTAGAAAAGTATTGTAGTTTTAAAAGTGGCATCCCATTATTAGAGTCAATCCTATATTGGCCCTGTTCTAGTTAACTGTTATATTACTGTGAAAACCATGACTTAGGCAACTGATAAAAGGAAACACTATACTGGCAATGGGGGTCTTGCCAACAGTTTGAAAGGGTTAGTTCAGAGCCATCATAGCAGGGAGCATGGAAGGCAGGCATGGTGCTGGAGAAGAAGCTAAGATTTCTCATCTGTTTCTCCAGCAACATGCTTGAACCTTTGGATTCTCAACCCTACCCCACCAAGTGACAAACCTACCTCAACAAGTGCACACTTCCTCATCCTTCCTACACAGTTAACCAACTGGGAACCAAACATTCACACATAAAAGCATATGGAGGAAATTCTCACTCTGACCACAAAATGCCCTAAATAGTTTTCAGATTGCCTTCGTCACAGCAAACTTCAAGACTCACCCAGCTCACCCAGACAGTCTAACAGAAGACTGAAAAACTTTAAGCTCATGAAACATTAATGGTAGATCTAGTCTCTTTTTTGCTTCTTGCAATTTAATTAATTAATTTATTTATTTTCTTATCTTTAATTTTTTTTTAGAGTCCAGTCATTATCCCCCTCCCATTATGCCCTCCTGCAACAGTTCCTCATCCCATTCCTCCCCCCTGTCTCTAAGAGGATGTCCCCATAGGCCTACATCTCCTATACGTGGTCAGGACTCCCCACTCCCTGGGGATTCAAGTATCTCAAGGGTTAGGTGCATCTTCTCTCACTGAGGCCAGTACTATGTTGTATATGTGTTAGGATCCTTGGATCAGCTAGTGTATGCTGCCTGGTTGGTGGCTGAGTGTCTAAGAGTGATATATCCACTCCAGTAGTGACACGCGTGACAGGACTAGAAACATGGATGCAGTCCCAATGCGAAAAGTTCATGGAAACTAAGTCTCCTGAAACAATGGCATCCCATATAAAGAATATTCCAATGTCCTTGCTTTAGTCAGTGAACGGATCTGTGTGCTTTCCCTCAGTATTGTTTTATTATAAGTGCCTCCAAGCAATGACTTGCCAAATACCTAAGCAAAATTGAAATTTGCTTCCTGACCTTCACCAATGCCCTAGGTAGTCCTTGAGCTGACCCTGAGCTTGGAATTCAGTAAGAATGTTGCCTATTCAGTGACATTAAGAATTGCCTCTAGTATTGTAAGAGAGATTGTGAAAGAAATCAGGCTTTACTATCTACTACATAGAGTTAGAAATCTCAGGGCACACTTAGCAACGTAAGTTTAGAATTCTTATAGTTATGTATGGCAGACTACATTACTTATTAGTAGAAAAGTCCCCCCACACTATCACTTAGAATAAAACCCAAGTCGCTCCCATATACAGGAATTTACAATGGTTTAGGAAGTAGATCGGGCTATGGTTTTAGAGTATTGCATTATTCATGAGAAGGTTAGCTAGAGTGGAACTCCCTAATTAGAACCGTGAGTTGGGCATGAAAGCCCTTGACCAAGGAGTGTAAAGACCTCACACATGGCTTCTAAGAATACAGCTGGACCTTAAATAGAGCTGACTTTGTCTCAGTTGTTTTATTGCTGAGTTCCTGCCAGTCTTTGTGTTTGCATTCCTCTGTTTTGTGTAAGAGTCATTAAGCATCTGGTAACCTCATTGTACCTTGCAGATATGTCACCAAACTTTCCTATTTTCTTCTGTATAAAAAGTATGATGCTCAATTTGACATTACATTCAGATTCAGCACACTCCCTCATGTCATCTTTGTTTATCACCCCCCTTTCATCCCCAACCCATGATTCCCCACGGATTGAGAGAGGTTGACTGAGGCCAGCCCGTGACATGAGAGATCTTAGGGGTCCAGTTGAAGCTGCTGGTCTTGCTATGGGGTCACCGTCCTCCTCAGGTTCTACAACCGTTTCCCTAATTAAACTACAAGAGTCCCTGAATTCAATGCATTGGCTGGGTGTAACTATATGCATCTGACTCTTTCAGCTGCTTGTTGGGCATCTCAGAAAGCAACCATGCTAGGCTCTTATTTGTAAGCACACTATACCAATCAGTAATAGTGTGAGGTCTTCGAGCCTCACCTTGAGCTGGATCCCAATTTGGGCCTGTCACTTGACCTCCTTTCCTTCAGTCTATTCTCCATATTTGTCCCTGCAGTTCTTTCATGCAGAAACAATTCTGGGTCAGAGTTTTTGACTGTGGGATGGCAACTTCATCCCTCCACTTGAAGCCCTGTCTTTCTACTAGACTCTACAAGATCCTTCTCTCCATTGCTGGGCATTTTACTTAAGGTCCCTCCCCTAGCGTCCTGAGAGTCTCTCACCTCCCAGGTCTGTAGAAAAGCCCTCCCTTCCTTTATTTTGCTACATAATGGCAGACATCAGTTTCTCAGGCTTACACTATAGGTTTTGGGTTTGTTTGTTTTTGGTTTTTTTGATGATTAAACTAGTCTGATTTTCCTGATTCTGTGTGGAGAAACAGAAGTTTTTCTCGTGTCTTAAACATTTTGTAAAGTTAGTTTGCTGTTTTTTGTATTAACTGTGCAGCCAAAAATCAAACAGGCTTCCAAAGAGATAGACAGCAAACTTGAGTTTGTATCATATGGGAGAATAGAGGTGAAAAACAAACAACCTTCTGTATAACTTCTACTTGAATATTTACTGGGTCCTCATAGATTATTAACAAGTAAGCAACTCTTATGTTGTAGTAAATATCAGTAGATCAAGAAATGCTGTTAAAAATCTTGTAATATGCATACCAGTTTATATACCCTATAATCACCTGGGCTCAGTCCAAATATTGGTTATGTTGAGAATCTATGGTCTAAACACAGATATCTGTGATGCACTTTGCTCCTCGCTGTCTTGTCTAATGTTGCTTCTGTGCTAGATGCTTTATAAGCTAGTTTCTAAGATGTATAGTCTATCCATTTAGGCATATTTTCTATGGCTGAACTGTTCTTTGCTAGTCCATTTGTAGTATGGCAGGAATTATTCATCCTTTGCTCAAAACTGCTGAATGGGTTGTATAAGGCACATGAAGCATCTTCATACCGACAGTAGGCAGCTTCAGATATAATCTTTATCCTCTGTAAAGCTAGAGATGTTATACACCATTTGCTCATTTCTGCTTATCTCTTACTTTTCCCTGGCTGTAGTTTCTTATGTCTCATAAAACAAGTCTTGGCTGAAAGTAGTCTTTTATGTATTGGAAAAAACTTTAGGTCATCAAAAGTGAATGCTGTGTAGATGTTGCAAGAATATATCAAGTTATTACCTCCATTTAATACATTCTGGATGTCTTAGCATTTTGCTATCTCAAACTCCCTTTTGCAGAGACAGGTATTGATAGGCTAGATACTGAGCAGAGGAACAGGACTAAAGCCCCAAGGGCCAGCAGAAACAGGCAAACTCAGGGGTAGGAGAACCCTCTAGAATGTACCAGAGACCTAGGAGGTGAAAGACTCTCAGAAATCAAAGGGAGGGACCTCAGATGAAATGCCATTATCGTGGGGAGAGGGAACTTGTAGAGTTCACCTCCAGTAGAAAGACATTACATCAAGTAGAGGGAGGGGGTTGTCATCCCACAGTCATATATGACCCAGAATTGTTCCAGTCTGAAAGAACTTCAGGGACAAAAATGAAGAAGAGACTGAGGGAAAGAAGGTCCAGTGACAGGACCAAGTTGGGACAGCTCAAGGGGAGGCTCCAAGGCCTGACTGATGCTATAGTGTGTTTATTACAGACAGGACTGTAGCATGGCTGCCCTCCAAGAGGCCCAATAAGCAGCTGAAAAGTCAGATGCAGACACTTAGACCCAAGCAATGGACAGAAGCCAAGGACACCTGTGGTTGAAGTAGGTAAAAGTTGGAAGAACCTGAGGAGGAAGGCAACCTTAGAGGAAGACCAGTTGTCTCAAAAAACTCGACCCCCAAGATCTCTCAGACACTGAGCTACCAACCAGGTAGCATACAGCTAGCAGATATGAGATCCCCACACATATACAGCAGAGGACTGCCTGATCTGGCCTCAGTGAGAGAAGATGAACCTAACTGACCCTTGAGTGACTTGAGGGCCCAGGGAGCAGGGAAGTCTAGTACGGTGAGAGGGGAAACATTTTCTTGGAGATGGGGAGGATGTATGGTATGAGAAACAGTTAGAGGGCAGACTGGGAGGGGGATAATGACTGGAGTGTAAAAAAAGATTAAATGATGAAGATGAAGAAGAAGAAGAAGAAGAAGAAGAAGAAGAAGAAGAAGAAGAAGAAGAAGAAGAAGAAGAAGAAGAAGAAGATGATGATGATGATGATGTTGATAAATATTTGAAAAATAGCAACAAAAAAGAAAATCGTATGGAATTAACTAGATTCAGGGGATAAAACAATGCATTTCTGTTCTATGACTGAAAACAGAAAGAACCAGATTTGGCAAATAATACCAATAATCAAAAGTGTAATGACTAAGAAATTATTTCTATACGTGTTTGAAGATAATGATGAGAATATTTTGAACATTTATCCATCTCTAAACTAACAACCTGGACTATTATGTTGACACAAAGAGTAAAACATTTAAATAAATAAACTATATATATATATATATATATATATATATATATATATATATATATATATATATATAACTGAAGACAATGAGTCACTGATAATTATATAAAATACAAAAAATCAAGTATTATAAAGGTAATAATCAATTATATAAAGTGAATAATGTCTAATTTATTAGAGAGATGAAAAAAGAAAAACAGGTCTGAGGAAGATTAAAGAATGAAATGGGAAGGCAGGAGGAAAAATAGGAAATTGTTTAATAGTAAAGAAAACCATGACCTCTGCTTAGCCCTCAACTTATGTGAATGAGGTTTGCTCTTTGCTTTAGTCCCTGGCTTTTGTCAAGAGTGCAAAGGCTAAGGTATGGAAAGTGTTAGAATTATCTTTGCATTCCTCTATCTTTTTTTTTTTTTTTTTTTTGGTATTTCGATACAGGGTTTCTCTGTATAGCCCTGGCTGTCCTGGACCTCACTTTGTAGACCAGGCTGGCCTCGAACTCAAAAATCCGCCTGCCTCTGCCTCCGGAGTGTTGGGATTAAAGGCGTGCACCATCATGCCCCGCACATTCCTCTATCTTAATACATCATGTGTGATTGTTGAATGTAGACATTTTTTAACATTTTATTAACATTCAAATAGGCATAACAGTGTCTTGATCAAATCCATCAAATATTCTCTTTGACTACTCTATACCATTTTACTATTTTCCCTTCTAACTTCATGTGTTTTTTCATGTGATTTATTTATGTTTTAAAATACACTGTTATCTGTATGTACATCAGTTGGGGGGGGCATCTATGGGACCAAGGGATATCCTCTTAATGTCTGTATCTTTGAAGAAAATTAGTTCCCTCTTCACCAGCATCTATCAACTACTAACGACTCCTATGATAGGGTGGAACTCTCAGAGACCCTTCCTCATCCACTTCAGTAATTTAGTTGGCTTGCTCTTGTGAAACTGCTGTGCATAAGTCCCAGCCATGTGAACTGTGTTATCCTACCCAGCAAATACTATTTAAATATAGACATCTACTTTCTCTGGCTCCTATATTCTTTCTTTCCCCTCTTTCATGATAATCCCTGAATTTTGGGGAAGAGGAGGAAAAATGTAGATAACTAGTTTAGATATGAGCACGCTACAGTTTCTTATTGTCTAAATGTCGAAAATATACTTCTTAAAGTATGGTTTAACATTGCATTGAAGGAGTGATCCTTACTTGGGTTTCCAATAGTATTTCATGGTATTTTGTAAAATTGACATCATTTGTCATTTTTGTTTTCTTAGTATGCCAGTTATTTAGTTCTCTGACCTTTGTCCATATTTTGAGAAAGATAAATAGAGTTTGTCATTTATTATTGTATAATTAATAGATTAATTAAGATGCTGTGTTCATATTTCAAGTGCAGACTTAATTTTCTTTTTAATGTCAACCCAATTAGCAGAACTGGATAAAAAGTTCACTGTAAAGATGGAAAGGAAGGTTTTTTAAAACTGTTTGATTAACCAGCCAGGAACACTATAATCACAATTAGCATTGTGGAAAAATTATTTGGAAATTAAATAAAATCTACATGTAATATTTTACAAAATAGTTGTAAAGCATTAATTCAATATATAGGAGTTCTAAGTCTTCTGAATTTATATTTGACAATTTGTGCTGCACATAAGCTGAATCATCTTTCTTCACACTAAAAATTAGTACAAAATTATTGTACATTTAATTTTTGGGCATGTAGCATAAAAGCAGAAGTCACATAAAAACATTTGTCAGTCAGTTCTTTCCTTCTGTCATATAATTCCTTGGTGTTGGGGGCTGGTGAGATGGCTCAGTGGGTAAGAGCACCGGACTGCTCTTCCAAAGGTCCAGAGTTCAAATCCCAGCAACCACATGGTGGCTCACAACCATCCGTAACGAGATCTGACTCCCTCTTCTGGAGTGTCTGAAGATAGCTACAGTGTACTTACATATAATACATAAATCTTAAAAAAAAAAAAAAAAGAAAACAATTCCTTGGTGTTGAACTCATGGTGTCAGGTATGTCAGCAAGTGCTTTTACCTACTGAACTATATCATATAACCCATGCACACTATTTTAAATAGTTCAAAGACATGAGTATTTAGCAGAATTGAAGCCATTTAGTAAGTAAGTTTAGATGATCAAAATAAGTATTCTATAAAACTGATAATTTTGCCAATGTCAAGTCATTATAAAAACAACCAGTCAATTCTTACCTAAAATTCATAGTTTCATTAGCTAATGATACCAGCATGTGATTAATAGTGATATCTTAATATTAATTATTTTAAAAATGTGAAATGTTTGTATTTGTCAGGCTTATGTAGATCAAAAATTATTAACTTATGGTTACTCAATGACATATGACCTTAAAAATGTTACTTTACACACCTCTTGCCTGTCACATTACAAACTACACTTAAAGAATTAAATTAACCTTTCTTAATGGTTTGAGTACAGGCTAAAATATAAAAAAAAAATATGAGAAAAATCTAACCATTTTCCAAATCACAGTAATACAGCAAGTCATGGTATATCTCAAAGACCAAGGACTGATACAGATCCAGATAATTTTTTTAGAAGAGCAAGCTTTAGCATTTTGTTTAAAATATTTTAGGATACTTTAAATTTTCACCATCATTGCTTTGACCAAAAATGAATAATCTGGGGAAATAAAGGCAAGGAATTACATGCTTCCATGAAGACACTTACAATACCTTTATCACATTTTATTGACTAAAGATGTTTACTTATAATTAAATTTATACATTGAACAGTTGTAATACAATATAGTTCAAAATTGGAGAAATTCAGATATTTAGAAACATCAGCAATTCCTACTGCTGTTAAAATACTTATATTAATGTTTCTTGCTGCAAATGAAAATTCTTATATATGCTTAACCCTGCAGTTACTAATTTAAAAGGGTTGAATGAAAAAAAACTCTAGTTTTAACATTAGCTCAGATAATTCCATTCAGTGGCACCAATTAAATTTAAAAATCACAGGTTTGGATTATAATTTCATTATATATTAAATAATAAATTTTATTTTATCAAAATAATTATTATTAGGCTTATAGAAATACAATTATATGTGAATAGTAAAACAAGGTTTTGAATTGTGATGTTGCAACACAAAGAGGTGACTGTTGGACTTTGTATTTTTATTAACATCTACTAATCAGGGTTTTGTTTATAACATAATAGATTTTTAAAGTACTTAATGTATTCATGTGTAAATTATTTCACGTGGGTTTTTTTCTGTTATTATTACTACTGAAATTCTATGGTATGCCTTGTGAAGTGGCTCAGCAGGTAAAGATGCCACAAAGCTTGATGGCTTGATTTCATTCCCAAAAATCTGCATGTTCAAAGGACCTAACCAGCATCTACAAATTGTCCTTTGACTACAAACATGAGTTGTAGCTCTTCCACAAAGAAATATACAGTATACTGGGTGTTCACTAATCTATCTCTACAACAAAATAACCTAATTAATAAACCTCTGCAACTAAAGACCAAAACAAAATCAAAATACGAATCAATTAAACTAAGCATCACTGATATCCATAGGTATTTCCCAGGAGATAAACAAATGTCCAGTACATATATGAAAAACTTAAACATCATCAGTTACTACATGTAAATGTAAATCAAGACTATGATGAGATCTCATATTACCCCAGTTACTACTATAAACACTAGTACATGTATGGTGAAAGCAAAGAAAGGAAAACGTTTATATACAGTTAATGAGAATATAAATTGATATATCCACTAAGAAAACCAATGTGGAATTTTCACAACAATCTAGATGTAGGGCTATAAAAGCTATGAGTTATATCATTGTCCTACAGTCTCAGCACTTGGTAGGCTGAGAGAGAACAAACTTTCCAAGTCATCCTAAACTGGCATAGAAAGATGCTGTATCAAAATACATATGTACATACATAATATATGTATAAAATAATTAATGAAAATAGGCCAAAATTAGATAGAGCACAAGTATATGGGAGGATTAAAATGAAGAAAGGGAGAGAAGAAATATAATATCAAAAACATAGCAAAAATGTGAAAAAAATAAAGACTACTATGTAATCTAACAATATTACTACAGGGTATTTGTCAGATAACTGAACCTGAACTGTCATGCTTAGAGTTCTGTACTATTCACAACAGCCCAAGTATGAATGAAGCCTAAATGTATATCAATAGCAAAGAAAATGTGATGCTGAGGCTATGACAGCATGCACAATGTCTGTGCAAGCTCAAGCAGACAAAACTCTATCCTCGGCTGAGGAACAATTAGTCATTTATTGCTTATAGAGAAGAGAAAGTTTTCTTTAATGTATGGACACTCATAGGTCGAGCACACTACAGGAGATGGTGACATGGCTTAGAACATCTGGAAAATATCTACCGGACTCAGTGGATATTTTCAAATCGGAAGGCATAATGTTCAGTAAAAATGTAATGAGAAGAGGGATCTTCAAGGAGGTGGAGAAGGAAGATAATATGATCAAATTTCAATGTGTGAGAGATCTCAGGGTTCCAGGTTAATTGAGACTGCTGGTTCTCCTACATAGTCGCCCTCCTCTTCAGCTTCTTTTAGCTCTTTTCCTAATTCAACCACAGGGGTAAACAGCTTCTGTCCATTGGTTGGGTGTAAATATTTACATCTGACTCTTTCAGCTGCTTGTTGGGTCTTTCGAAGGGCAGTCATAGTTGGTCCCTCTTTGTGAGTGCTACAGAGCTTTGTAATAGTGTCAGGCCTAGGGGCCTCCCCTTGAGTTGGTTCCCACTTTGGGCCTCTTGTTGGACCTTATTTTCCCCAGGCTCCTCTCCATTTCCATCCCTGCAGCTCTTTCAGACAATAATAATTCTGCACAGTGTTTTCACTGAGAGGTGACAACCCCATCTCTTACTTATTGTCTTGTCTTTCTGCTGGAGGTAGGATCTACAAGTTCCCTTTCCCTACTGTTGGACATTTCATTTAATGTTTCTTACTCTGAGTCCTGGAAGTCTCTCACCTCCTGAAGAGGAGAGCCTCCCTGTAGGAGGTACAGCAGACTCAATTAATCGGGACCCCTGTGATCTCTCAAACACTGGATCACCACCAACCAGGCAGCATACCCTAGCTGATATGAGGCCCTCAACACATATACAGCAGAGAACTGATGGGTCTGGGTTCAGTCAGAGAAGATGTACCTAACCCTCAAGAGACTGGAAGCCCCAGGGATTTTAGAGTTCTAACAGTTGGGTGGGTGGTTGGTGGTGGATAGTGGAGACATTCTCATGGAGACAGGGGTGGGGAGAAGGTATGGGATATGGAACAGTCAGAGTGTGGACTGAGGAGGGGGGAATAAAATGTGGAGTATAAATAAATAAATAAATAAATAAAAGATTAACAAAAAATTTCAATGTATGAAGTTCTCAAAAAATAAAGGTCTTAATGTGTATTCATGAAATTTCATCATTTTTATCTTTGCATGTGTATAAGAATAATAAATGAGATGAACAAAACCCTGTCATCAGTGATACAGGCAAGTATACAGTTTGTATAAACAAGGCCAAGACTTTAGAGACAAGTAACACATGGCCTCACTAATGTGTGGATGTTAAGAAAGTTTCTCTCATTAAAGAGAGAGAGAGAGAGAGAGAGAGAGAGAGAGAGAGAGAGAGAGAGAGAGAGAGAGAGAGAGTGACATGGTGGTTGTCAGAAACTTAGAGTGTTAGATGGGACATCTGGTGGCTCTCAGAAGTCAAGATTAGGGGATGGGAACAGATGGTGATTGTCAGAAACAAAGATTAGGGAACAAGAATGAGACGAGTAGGCTTATCATAGAAAAAATAATTTTTAATGCTCTGAATAGCATTGTATGATGACAGGTTGGTATGAATTTACTGTAATTTGTTGTAAAATAGTTGAAGAAGAAATTACTTGAATGCATTCATATAAAATGAAACATGTTTGAGATCCAAGATATGCTAGTATTCTCAATTAAATAAGTATACTATTGTATGTTAGATAAAATTTTAAATATTTTTGGAGAACTCTGGAATATTGATGAACAATTAACCCATTCTTAGTTTTCTAACTATTTGGCCTTCTTCAAATCTCCAATTATTAGCATTTATATTTTTGACTACATATAATAAGATAAAATTTTACACAAAGTATACTCCAAAATAAAAAATAATGACTATATCAAAAGAACACATGTTAACTGTATTTTTCAGTTTGATTAATCTTTTATTAAAGCTTACAATATACAATCCATTAATTTATGCCCAAATATTCAGTACATTACTGAATGCATGTTATAGAGATGGATGCATTATTTTCATCATTATTTGAAACAACACTCTAGAAAATAAACTATTACGTTCTTAGGATGAGATGTGTGGCATATTATCATTACTGTGTCACCAACATAAAAATGAACTTTTACTTTTTACACTTAGTTATATTTAAAGAAATACCAAAATAATAAAGCAATCTATACATATTAAATCGTCTATCTGTAGATTGTCTTTTGCTACTTTATGGGTTCTTCTTTCTTCTACCCTTCTCCACCAGTGTTTGTCTACCCTTTTAGCCAACTAGCACTAGATAGAAGAAAGGGAAGAAAAAAGAGAGAGGAAAGGAGAAAGATCCCTGAACAAATTCAAGGGTTTGAAAGGGGGCTACATCATTCTTTTTTTTTAATTTTTAATACTTTTTTATTACATATTTTCCTCAATTACATTTCCAATGCTATCCCAAAAGTCCCCCATACCCCCCCCCACTTCCCTACCCACCCATTCCCATTCTTTTGGCCCTGGCATTCCCCTATATTGGGGCATATAAAGTTTGCAAGTCCAATGGGCCTCTCTTTCCAGTGATGGCCGACTAGGCCATCTTTCGATACATACGCAGCTAGTGACAAGAGCTCCGGGGTACTGGTTAGTTCATCATGTTGTTCCAACTATAAGGTTGCAGATCCCTTTAGCTCCTTGGGTACTTTCTCTAGCTTCTTAGACTACTTTCTGTTGATCAGGAACATCAGCTTCCTTACAACAAGTTTGATCTTCACTGTCAGTATTTCTAATTTTTTTTCTTGTTGCTGTTTCTTCTTTGCACATGACTACTTAACAATCTAAGACCAACCACAACCATGACCAACCACATTCAACATCAATCAACAACAACCAACCAACTAACAACCCACCCCATTTCAGGGCTCCACCATTTATATATCTTCTGCATCGTTCCCTGAATTCCAAATGTTACAAAATTAGAAACTGTCTGCAGCTGGCAAAATCATGCCTCTTCTAGAACGTGAAGCAAGTCAGAGTCAGCTACGGTGGAAATCTGAAGCAGCCCATATCCCATAACTGGGATTAAAACAAAACTCTATTCTTATATTATTTCTCTGTTTTTTAAAAGAAACAAAAATTCTAAAGTTGAACATTATACATATCTATCAGATAAAATCAATGAAATGATTTTGAAGCTTCCTCAGGCAGCAGATTGAAGCAGGTGCAGATATATACAGCCAGATTTTATGCAGACATTGAGTCTAAATTGGAAGTGTGCATTGGACCCATCCTGTCAGAACTCAGAAGAAGAGGAGGAAAGATTGTAGGTGTCAGAAGGGATGGAGACACAAGGAGAACAAGGTCCACTGAATCAACTAAGCAGGGTTCATGTGGGTTCACAGAGACTGAAGTAGCAAGCATATTGCCGGCATGGATCTGCATCAGGTTCTGTTTTATGTTATGTCTGTTAGTTTGGTAGTTTTGTGAGTCTTCTAACAGTGTGCATGGGTGTGTCTCTGACTCTTTTGCCTGCTCTTATTCTCTTTTCTTCCTATTTGATTGCTTTGTCCAGCCTTTATATGAGGGCTTTTGTCATGTTTTATTGTATTTTGCTTTGTTGTGTTTGGTTGTTTTCTCTTGGAGGCCTCCTCTTTTCTAAAGGGAAACTGAGGGAAGTGGATCAGGAAAGAGGAGAAAGGGTGAGAAGGAAGGTAAAACTGTAGTTGGGGTGGATTATATTTGAGAAGAATCTAATATCAATTGTTAGAAAGTAATGCATATAACAAAGTATCCTACAAAAAATCCATGATTCCAGAAAGTTTTCCTAAGTAAAATAGATTTCTTCATAGAAAAACTCTTGTTCTCTTTCCTCCTCCGCTATGTTTTACTTCCTCCTATTTTGAAGCTCCTCCTTTCAAACAACCTTAAGTTTATTCTAAAATAAATACCCCAAGTTTCCTTGTGTCTCATGTTTTCCTTTCATTTTATATATACCTCTGTTACTTTCCTATTTATTACAGCATTTATCATTATCACAGTTGGTATTGTAGAATATATATCATATATTCCACATTCTAACATATATAGATATATGTACATGTTACAAACTGTACTCCATATGATAGATGTGTGTAGATGGTTTCAATAAGTATGGCCCCCATAGATTCATGTGCTTGGCCCAAAGAGAATGGCACCACTAGGAGGTGTGGCCTGTTGGAGGAAGTCTATCACTGTGGAGGCAGCCTTTGAGCTATCTTATGCTCAAGCTATACCCAGTGTGGCACACAGTCTCCTTCTGTGATTTTTCTGACCAAGATGTTGGACTCTCTGCTCCTTCTCTTCCACCATGTATACCTAGATTCTGTCTTGTTTTCCAGCATGGCAATAATAGACTAAACTTCTGAAACTGTAAGCTAGCACAATTAAATGTTTTTTTCTTATTAGAGTTGCTGGGGTCATTGTATCTCTTCTCAACAAGAGAAATCCTAGCTATGACAGTTTTTTGTTTGTTTCTTTGTTTTGTTTTGTTTGAGTCTCCTAGGTTGAAAACAATGCTGATACAAAATAGACAATTTATAATTTTAGTGTAGTAAGTAAAAATAAAACAAACAAATTACAACATAATTACAACATAACCAGAATGTCAAGCCTGAGAAGTAAACATGACCTTATATCTGCTCTATATGTTATATGGCTGTGAAAACTAAACTGTTTTCACTAGTATCTCTGTATGATATATACTGTGAACATGCCATCTCACCATGAACACAACTATAGGAGTAAGGGAATATTACTTCACAAGATTATTGTTCAGGGAATCATAAGATTAAAAGGTAGGTAAGAAAATAGGAAAAGACTATTGAAAGAAAAGAAAAGTCATGCACACAAAAGTGAATGAGAGAAAAAAAAACTACTATGATTCATGAAGGACAATTATTTCAAAGAATGTAATAATGCAGTGTTGAGAGCAAGTAATAACAGAGAAGCAAAAGGATGGAAATGATAGAAGTTGGAAAAGTTATGCTGCAGAACACATTTCTAAAAATAAATGAAAAAATAAATAAAATGAATAAAAATTTGGCATATATGTGCATTGAGTTGGAGAGTAACATCAGGTGGTAGGCAGAGATGACTCAAGTCCTCAGTGACAAAATCATCATCAACAACAGGCAATAGGAATGAAAAAAGGAAGCATTTCTGAAAATAATCAGAGGCAATGGAGAAGACATAGGATTTATTGGTGAATAATTAGCACTGAAGTGATAAGGATCATGCAGAAACAATTTGATGAGTAGGGAAATTCAAGGAAAATACAAACTTTGTGGTGCTGAAAGAGTAGGTTTGTATGTTGGCTTACACATATCTGTGGATTACTGGTAAACTGACACTACCTGTGTAAAGTTTGTCATCAGAGATAGCATTGTGAGTCTGTAGCATTTGGGGATGGAAGGAGGTAAATTTCACATGAGGTGTTTTATGTAGAGAAAGTAATCAAGTGGTACATCAGTAATACTTTAAACAAACCCTTGAACAATCTGGACAATCAAAGAACAGCTGATAAGAGGCTTGAGAGACAGAGAATGGTTTCTTTCTCATCAAGGCACATCATTAAAGACTGAGGACTTCATTCTGAGCTATCTGATCCTATCTTCATGGCTGAGATAATACACCAGTTACCTTCAAGACTTAGTAGATGAATTGAGTACCTGAAATCACTACTACATCATAGTTCCTCGGTGTGACCTGGTCTACTTCTTGAAACCAGTCTATCATGATGTAGAAACAAACAAGTAAAACCAACTATAGCAAGAATACCATGTCCTACAGGGATCATTTCCACTTCGTTAGTGATGCCATCTCCCCACATAAGCTTTTTCCACTCAAAATTCTGGCCTAGAAGCTATGGCTCTTGGATCTCACCCTGGGAGCCAAGTTGTGTAGGTCATGGAGGCATATACTAGGTATGGACTTT
The DNA here is from genome assembly GCF_978045245.1 of Mus caroli. Lineage (NCBI taxonomy): Eukaryota > Metazoa > Chordata > Mammalia > Rodentia > Muridae > Mus > Mus caroli. The sequence goes on from NW_028227264.1 coordinate 47,935,627, forward strand.
ACTTCTGACCACCAAGAAACTGTTTATGGATCCCAAGATAAAATTATAAAGCTATGGAATAGTCTAAATGTAAATTCAGGATCAAAGTAACTTGGAAGAGCTACCCAGCACTAGCAAATTTATTATCATTGCTAGTGACTGAGATAAGCTGTTGAAGATACAGATTTGTGTTAACAATATTTGCCATAAAACTGTCTGAACAGTGGGAATCTTTCTGGAGGATCTCCATGGAGGAGATACATAGAGGCTCTCTCTATGTTTCTGAGTGGTCAGGCTTTGCTTGGGGTTTTAATGATGGCACATTAATATACTAGATGGTAAGAGTGTGATCCAGGATCTGTACTACAGTCTAAGTGCTATTGGTTCTCTTCTGCTGTATGATTCAGCCTCAAGACTTGTACTTGGCAGGAAAGATCTCTATACATGACTAAGATGGCAAAGCTACACCATTGCTCTTCTCTAGACTTGTCTGCTGATGACTAAACTATTTGCCATATAATCAACATAATGTGTATGTAGCAGGTGACTAAAAACCCAGTAGAAGCCTGGCTTGGGAGGCAGAGGCAGGCAGATTTCTGAGATCAAGGCCAGCCTGGTCTACAGAGTGAGTTCCAGGACAACCCGGGCTACAGAGAAAAACACTGTCTTGGAAAGAAAAAAGAAGAAAGAAAGAAAGAAAGAAAGAAAGAAAGAAAGAAAGAAAGAAAGAAAGAAAGAAAGAAAGAAAGAAAGAAAGAAAGAAAGAAAGGCAGTAGCGTTTATATTAGAGTTTTAGTAATAAAATTGTTGTTCTGAGAAATTAGACAAAAAGAGCATGATAATATAATGGGAATGAATTATAAAAGAAAATAAGGAGGAGAGGGTGATAGCATCTAGGCAAGGAAAATCTTTTCAATTTTATGCTTAACCATGAAATCAACATATCAAGTAAATCAGAGAGATCATTAAAGTTCATTTTTTCCCCACTGGGCTGCATAAAGGGAAAAAACAAACCAGGACAAGAGGTCAGGGTAAGAAACCACCATTTATTTTTGCCAGGGTGTTTAAATTTGGGAAAGCTTTGATTTATAGAAACAGAAAATATCTGACCACCCTCACTGAAATTATTATCCTTTATAATAGCTTTGTTTTCTACAACTAAGGTAAAAGTTACCCATTTCTGAGGCTTCCTATAAAACTTCTTCATATTTCTTTATACCAAAGTACCTTTATTATAGATAAGAGAATTTAATTATGTCTTACAGAATGGTATATTTTAGAAAGACTGGAAAACTTAAAGAATTTGTCCTATAAATGCATTTAAAATAGTACCATGTAATCAGACTCTAGGAAATAATATTATAAGTAATATCATGTATTTAAATTTGGAATAAAAAAAATAAGCCCAAGTTCAAACATAACCAACTGTGGAAACAGTATTATGTCAGACTATGTAATCAACTATATCCAAATAATTAGTTTTAACTTGTAACTGCTAATTGTATTTGCATTTGGAATTATAGAAAACAGAAATTGCAGCTTTGTACTTAAAACGTACAACATATAATCATCTTAGACCTAAATTACCTCCCTCCCTAAAATTATTTGGTTCTTTGTTGCACAATACGAAAAATATAATACTATTCAAAATTAGTATCTTCCAGGAATATATATTTTAAATTAACTTACTCTATTGGGTGTCTTTATTTTAGTATATCCAACTTAGATGTAGATTTTAGATAAGACAAAAAAATCATTATTTGACCTTTTATTTTATCAAACTCACCCTAAAAGTACCTCAAACTATATCTAGAACTTAGCGTATAAATATACTCCACCCAAATTAATAAGAAAATGCTGTTGTCTTTTGCTTAAGACAAGGCTTTTGTGCTCCTTTCTCACTTATGATTATATCATAATGAAGGTTGTGATGATTTGGTAGGGAATATGCATGTGAACACTGAAGATCCTGCTCCCTAATTAGTACTTGATTGATCAATAAAGATGCGAGTGGATAAGGGTTGGGTGGAAGATGTGGGACTTCCAGGTTCCTGCAGGCAGGGTAGGAGGAAGAAAGGAGGGGTTTTACCTTGCTTTGGAGGGAAAGAGAGTCACCAGTCATGTGAGATCTCAGGTGGAGTGGCCATTGGCCACTTCCCCAGACAGAATATTAGAAATGCAAATAAGCTTAGGGCAGATGTAGGGGATTGAGAAAGGAAAAAGGAAAGTGCACACTAGCTGCTGGAGGCTTCGAAGAGCCCAGCCACTAAATCATAAGGCAGGTTAAAAATGAGCTATATATGTGTGTCTTCCATCTGTGAATGCAAGGGAACTAGGGTGATGGCTGGTAGGTCATCCATGCAGACCTTAGAGCGGGGGGAGTAGAAACTATATGCTACATCATAAAAATGAATTAAAACTTAAATTGCTTAGTATTAAAAAATCTAAAAATGGGGACTTATTCTCACTCTAATTAATTATAGTAAGATAATAAGAATGATCACTACTCAGAGTGGGGTGGATGCATGGTATAAAGACCAGAGTTCTACTAATGAGTGACTGGCCACTCACTAACAGAACTCTGATTTTTTTTTCCCTATAACAAGAATTTGAACATTAGAAGCTCTTAATGATCCATCTTCAATAGCCTTTTACATGAACTTTTCTTCATGATTCTTTCCCCTGATAGTGTCTCACACTGAAGTACCTGCAATTCCTAACAACCTGGATTCCTTGGGCATCCTTACATATGCATGACACCTTGTAGCTTTTTCTCCATTTGAGACACTTTTACTTTAGTCCATTAGTAAGCAAGAAATCAGATTTGCATAATCTCCTTTGCCCTCCCCAAGGAGCTGTAAGTTTCTCTCAGGAGCCACCATACATACTTGTTTTTCTTGCCATTCTCTTAGCTTGTTGGACTAAAAATGTACTGTGGTTATTGAGTTTCCTCCCTGCCCTTTGCATCAGTTCTTGGAGGCAAAGTTTTATCCATAATCCTGTGACCTCTGTCCCAGGTGATTTACAAAAATGGTTCTATATGTGATTGTTTGAAAAATAACACATTTGGTTGTAAATGGAATAAGTGAAATGCAATTCACACTAGTTTTCTTTGGAAATAATGGAAGAAATTATGTGAACCCAAAACTTTTCCAGAACTAATAATACTGAATATTTCAAAGTTAATCACTGAATTTAACTTCAGGCAGATTGCATAATTCATTGAAGTTCAATATTTCCCCTAGGTAGTTATACAATATCACATTTATGTACTTATACCAAAATTATCAATAAGATACTTACATGAATCAAGATAGTTTAGATGCTTGTGATAAAATGAACATCTTTAGAGTCTATTCTACTTAGAAGAAGGCGTTATCCAGAATAGTAGAGACAAGAAAACTAACACACAGTGACTATTATCTAGTGCTAGTAGGATAAGTTAGAAAAACCATTCCAATATGAAAAAGAGGATGAGGGAAGTGTTTCTTTGGAGCATTAAAGCCAGATAGTCTGTTTGTGAAAATGGCCATACACTGGTATGTGTATCCCAAAATCAGGAATGGGCTAGAATTTTTGCTTTCCTTGTGAACATAAAACTATGTTTAGCAGCTGAAATAAGTTTAATGCTTCCATTGTACAAAAGTAAGTTGAATATTTGAACTCAAATATTGTGAGAAATCGGAAACAAATTCATTTAAAGGACTTCTTTACATATTTTGGCTGCATTTTAGACCCAAGAAGTTATTAAGTGAGAAATCAAACAGAATTTCATTGAACATAATCTAAGTGTTGAGATCACATAAAGTTAGTATTAAAACCCATGAAAGATGATGCATATTTTGGCATGAAAGTTAACATTGCATGGAAAACAGTAGATTTTTTTTCAAGAGTTCTAGGGGTCAAGAATTGGCAATTTGGACTTAACTGTGAACCCCAAGTAAGGAATGAATTGAGGGAGATATTTGTGTTTCTAAGGCTGCTGCTGGGTAGCAGGGCCAGCTAGAAAGCTGGCCTGATAAAGTGATAGCCTGTTTTCTTTGCAACTCAGAAAATTGTTTTGTAAGATTGAACAAAATAACCTATGAGAGTAAAGTGGACAATATCTAATGCAAGATAGCTCATCTGTAATCATTCCTATGCTCTTACTTTCTTTTCCAATGTTTTCCCATCATTTAGCCACAAGACTGGGACAAAATCCTAGATTTCTGCTTACCACCCCAGTGTTCTTTGTTAATGGACTGCTGATCTATAAACAAAGATGAAACACAGGAATTTTAAAGCAAATATTCACAACTTATCCTGGAATTGCTTACAAGCTGACAGCTATCCAATTTATTTTCAGTTTATATTTAAAATGAATCATATGTTCCAAAATGACTGACAGAAACAGCTTTCTTTCTAAAGCCAAATCATTTCCATCATTTTTGGATACCATTCAGAGCTATAACAGACTTTTGTTCTGTATAAAAGCATTTATCCAGGACAACAACAAATGCTAATTATCATAAAAAATAAATAGCTCATGATAACATGATTTTAAGAAGTTCTCTGAGTCCAGAAATACATTTCATCTAACATCCATATGTTAGGGTATGCAAGCAAGAAGTGGATGAAATTATCATGTATCAAACTGGACAGCACAATAAAGTAAAAATGAATATAAATCAGGATAGCATATGTACTAAGTAACTCTGGAAAAGGGAACATGGAAATAAAAATGGCACATGTCTCTACTTTAGTAAGCAATTGATACATGTGTCCACAGTCAAGTCAAAGCTATTTAACTTGACTAGCATGAGTGTAGGGGCCATTTTCAGTCCACAGTCCTTGTTATAACTGCACTTTTCTCACAACTTCAAATTGTAATCCACTCTATTTGGGCAAATAACATTAAGAAAAAAAAACTAGCATCTGTAATAATTTGAGATATCAAATTAATTTTATGTATTTAAGAATGCATTTCAAAAAGATTTTACTGTTTACTCACAAGTCATTTCTATTATATAAAACAATGAAAACCAAGTTCTCAAAAGTAAAAACTTAAACTTCTAAAAGATACAAATGTTCTTATCAATGTAATTTGCTAATTAAAAATAATACAAGATTGTGAATAATCAAATGTCCATAAATGTGGCTTGGAAGCAAAAAGTTAGGGCCTTTGTCCTCTCCACTAGCATATGATCCCACTATGAAAACCAATGCTAACTAGCAGGTGCCTAGTCAATACATATTGACTTAAATGTTGCATAAAATCGAATATCCATATTCTATAATTGCTTAAACTTTAGGCTTTAGATATGCTTATTGCGTAAATTTATAATTTCTTTACTATCAATGTGTATATATTATATACAAAATCAAATAATTCTGAAATGTTTATATTGTTCATAGCAGCCCTATTTATAATAGCCAGAAGCTGGAAAGAACCCAGATGTCCCTCCACAGAGGAATAGATATAGAAAATGTGGTACAATTACATAATGGAGTACTAGTCAGCTATTAAAAACAATGAATTCATGAAATTCTTAGGCAAATGGATGTATCTGGAGGATATCATCCTGAGGGAGGTAACCCAGTCATAAAAGAAGTCACTTGATATGCACTCACTGATAAGTGGATATTAGCCCAGAAACCTAGAATACCCAAGATACAATTTACAAAACACAAGAAAATCAAGAAGAAAGAAGACCAATGTGGGGATACTTCATTCCTAGAATAGGGAATAAAATATCCATGGAAGGAGTTGCAGAGACAAAGTTTGGAGCTAAGACAAAAGGATGGACCATCCAGAGACTGCCCACCTGAGGGTCCATCCTATAATCAGCCACCAAAAGCAGACACTATTGCATATGCCAGCAAGATTTTACTGAAATGACCCTGATATAGCTGTCTCCTGTGAGGCTGTGCCTGGCAAATATAGAAGTGGATGCTCACAGTCATCTATAGGATGGAACACAGGGCCCCCAATGGAGGAGTTAGAGAAATTACCTAAGGAGCTAAAGGGGTCTGCAACCCTATAGGAGGAACAACAATATGAACTAACCAATAACCCCCTCCCCCCCAGAGCTCATGTCTCTAGCTGCATATGTAGCAGAAGATGGCCTAGTCAGCCATCACTGGGAAGAGAGGCCCCTTGGTCTTGCAAACTTTATATGCCCCAGTACAGGGGAACACCAGGGTCAAAAAGTGGGAGTGAGTGGTTAGGGAAGCAGGGTCAGAGGAGGGTATAGGGAACTTTTGGGATAGCGTTTGAAATCTAAATGAAGAAAGTATCTAATAAAAAATTTTTTTAAAGTGATAAAGTTTCTTATTTTAGGGAAAGTAAGTGTATATTGAGACAAGGTTTCACTTTGTCTCACAGACTAGCCTTGAACTTGCTATGTAGGTCAGGCTGGCCTCAAAGTACTGGTAATCTTACCAATGCACATGCTTGAATATAGCAATTAGATATTACCATGCCTAAGTATAAAGCTTATTTTTAAAATTTATTAATTTATTTTACACTCCAGATTTTATTCCTCCCCCACAACCACCCTCTGACTCTTCCAGATCCCATACCACCTCCCCACTCCTCTGTCTCCAGGAGTATGTCCCAAACCTCAAACCCCACTCTACCTGACCTCTAAACTCCCTGGGGCTTTCAGTTACTAGAGGGTTAGGTGCATCATCTCTGATTGAACACAGACCCAGCAGTCCTCTGCTGTATATGTGTTGGGGGCCTCATATCAGCTGGTATCCTGTTTGGTGTTTCAGGGTTGAGAGGGTCCAGATTAGCTGAGACTGCTGGTCCTCCTACAGGGTTGCCCTCCTCCTCAACTTCTTTCAGCCTTTCACTAATTCAACCACAGGGGTCAGAAGCTTCTGTCCATTGGTTGGGGGCAAATATCTGCATGTGACTCTTTTATCTGCTTGTTGGGTTTTCCAGAAAATTTGAATCGTTTTTAATAATCTTAATTTGAGATCAAGGTCTCTGCAATGTATAAATGTAATTGTGTGTGTATATATGTGTATATATATATATATATATATATATATATATATACATACATACATATATATAGGCACTGGTGATAGAAATATTTAGAATATTAACTATAAACTATTATCTATAGTTTAGAAACAAAATTTACATGTGAATATTTGCTTTACTAATTGTGATATGAACTGGTTACAAATCCTATTGTTTGTTTACTCCATCAGTATGTGCATGCACGAACGAACATTTTCATACAATATAGTGAAGAAACATGGTATGTCTATTCACACTTCTATCTTTTGGCAATTTCTTTTTAATTATAAACAGTGTGAAAATAATAAATATAAAATAGAGCATGCAATCATATATATGTATATATAAATGTACATATATATACATATTTATAATAAGTATGTATGCTCTTTAGACAACATATGCTCCAATTTTATATAGAGAATAGAGACATGACCCTATATTTGTGCATATAGCCATCTATTGACATAAATACAGGTAGATTAATTTGTATCTGAAGAATTCCTGGGCATTACATATTATGCAAACTCAGGAAAGCTGTTAAGACACAGATTTCTAGAAGGACTTTACAAATTATATAAAGGAAATGATTGGAGGTAGGGACAACCCTTGAAAAGTCTAATTTAAGTGCAAAGACCCATTAAAAATACTTGTGTTTTTAAACATTTTTATTGATAAATATAAGGGCTAAATTTATTAAAATATTTTTATATTTTCACCAATATAAATAAGATTAATAGCTTCAATTAAGGTTAGAGCTTCCTTAATTCAGTAAAAATATATTTAAAACTATTTTCATTGTTTGAACAAGCTTGATACTTTTTGTTCTCTTAGCAGAGCTTCTATCTTTCCATTTGCATTGATAATTTCATTATAAAAGGGATAAATTTCTACACAAAGTTTTGTTCATTGCCAGCATACAAAGTGATTGGGAACAAAGCATGTTCCTGCGATATTTGGAGAGAATTTTAATTCAAATGAATTTCAATCTCAATGTAAATTTGAGAGAATAGTGAAAAGGCCTAAAATAAAATGCTTTGCATTCTAATTTAAAACAATATTTAGAATACTGAAAAATATCCTTAAATGAAATCAATTACCATGATGAACATAATATTTACCTCACCAAAATAACTGTCAGCAGAAAACTACAAGTTTGATTTTACGTTTACTTTCTTATGTTTCTGAGACATGTTTAAAATTAATAATTCATGGTAATATTCAACCACAATTAACAATTATTAAAACAATTCAATATAGACAACCACTGTACAGCAAACATTTATTAAAATATTACAAGAGAGTGACATGAATTTCATTTCATTTCATTAAATTTCATTTCTAATTCTAGTTTTCAAATTTTCTAAGTGGTATCTATCTACACAAAAGTAGTTCCCCAAAGCTTGAAAATTTAATGCTGTTATTTGTTCAATGTTTGTGAAAAATAAAAGCATACTATTTAAACCTGTGAGTGGATATATATATATATATATACATATATATATATATCATAAAACAAATAAATTCTATGTCAAAATTTTAAATTTCTTGATGTTTACTGACAGTTACAAGACTGCTGTAGAAAACCGCCCTTTAGTCAAAATTATTTAAATATAATAACATGATATTCATACTATCTCTATCTTTTAATACATGGTTCAATCTTCTGATGCTTATTTTATAAATACAGAGAAAATATATGTGATTAGTCTGTTATTTTTCTGGATGTGTAAAACAAGTGTTGATATGTGACTCAAAATGTCTTTCAGTCTCCTCACAGACTGATTAATAATAATAACAGTAATAACTAATAAACAATAAAAGAAAACATGCCACAAAAGAACAGAAGAACTTGTAATGTGCTCGAGGAAAGAATGTGCTGAAGTCAGCCACAGAGGCTGCTGCTCTTACCAGTGCTGTCGTCATACACAACTGTGACAGTTTTCCACTTAAAAAACTGCACCAAATCCAAGATGGCACGGCTGAGGGAAGAGAAGTCTGGGTAGAGACTGACATAGAAAGAATCCTTATTGTCTGACACCTGGTGCTTCCAGCGGGTCTGTATGTGAGGAACCCCCAGAGCATTGCAGATGGACTGAACAGCATTTGCTGATGAACTGTGTGAAGGACCGAAGATGGCAGCCACCCCAAGAGACAGCTGATCACAAGCTGAAAGGGAAAAAGAGGTCTGTCAATAAAGAGAAGGAAGGAGGGCACGCGTTGCTACTAAACCCCAGAGATGTCTTCCTGAGAAAGATTCAATCTCAAAAATATTAACCCAGAATTGCTCCTGTCTAAAGGAAATGCAGGGACAAAGGGTGGAGCAGACATTGAAGGAAAGGCCATCCAGAGACTGCCCTACCTATGAATCCATCCCATCTGTAGACACCAATCCCAGATACTATTGCTGATGCCAAGAAGTGCTTGCTGGCAGGAGCCTGGTATAGGTGTCTCCTGAGAGGCTCTGACAGAGCCTAACCAATACAGATGTGGATGCTCAAAGCCAACCATAGAACTGACCACAGGGACCCCACTGGAGGTGTCAGGAGTAGGACTAAAGGTGCTCAAGGGAGAACAATATCAGAATCCCCAGAGCTCCCAGGGACTAAACCACCAATCAAAGGAAACACATGGAAGGACACATGGCTCCAGCTGCATATGTAGCAGAGGATGGCCTTATCTGACCTCAATGGGAGGAGTGGCCCTTGGTTCTGTGGAGGCTCCATGCCCCTGCATAGGGGAATGCTAGGGCAATGAGGGAGAAGTAGTTGGTTGAGTGAGTAGGGAAGCACCCTCATAGAAGGAGGGGGATAGAATAGGAGATTTGTGCAGGGGATACCAGAAAGGGGAGTGAGATTGAATTTTAAATAAAATAACCAATAAAAAATGAATAATAAAAGAATTTCCTTCTTTAGTAAAATCTGCATTTCATATTTCTTCATTCCCTTTGCTCCCTCTAAACTGTATCTCATGTTGTTCCTTTTTTTTGTTGCTTGCTTTCAAATACATGTCCTCTTTTTCTTTAACTGTTGGTCTGTATGTTTGTATGCATTTCTAAATACATAAATAGAACCTGCTTAGTCTATAGAATGTTGCTTGTATGTATGTTTGCTAGGCTGACCATGCAACATAGGATAACATGTTGTGTTAAAACATGGGAAAAGTGGGGCTGGTGAGATGGCTCAGTGGGTAAGAGCACCCAACTGCTCATCTGAAGGTCCAGAGTTCAAATCCCAGCAACCACATGGTGGCTCACAACCATCCTTAACGAGATCTAGTGCCCTCTTCTGGAGTGTCTGAAGACAGCTACAGTGTACTTACATATAATAAATAAATAAACCTTAAAAAAAAATACATGGGAAAAGGTGTGTCTTTCGTGGTCAGCTTTCATATAATTACAACATTATTTATTAAATATTTTCAGTTTATTACAAGAAAGTTAATTCAGCCAATTTGGTAGGAACAAAATTTCAAATAATTCTGTAAATGTCAAGGCAGTGGGAAAAAGAAAAAAATAATTAAAGGATTTTTAGCATAAAATATATGATGCATGAATACCTAAGCATAGACACATTAGATAAAATTTAGTTGTTAGAAACACTTGCTATGATTTCTTTAAGAATTCAATATAAGAAAGTTGGTTCTGAACATACTGATTGTTATTTTCTAAATAATTATCAGAATTCTAAATAAGTATACAGGCAATTCTGAAATCTCACTCAAAATGGGGCTTTAATTTACATATTTTGAAACTGATTGCTCGCCTAAAAAAATGAAAATCCAAGAAAAGATGAAAATACCTGGAATAATCCTGTGTTTTATAATAACATAGATGTGTCTTTTTCATTTATATGTTTATTTGTGCATAGGTTTTGTGTGCTAACCAGGTTGGTGTTATTTTAATTTCAGAGTTATATAGGATATATATATATATATATATATATATATATATATATATATATATATATCCAGCCCAGACTATTTGATATGGAATAACCAATTAACCAATTGATATGCCCTTCCCTGGGGAAGACTGTTCACTCTCTGCTTATATTAGCTGACTATCGTCAGGTCATTTTCTAGAGTCAAGGCTTCATGAACTTATGACTAAATATTTTCAGTTTATTACAAAATAGTTAACTCAGGCAATACAGTTTATATGAAATATATAAGAAAAAAGCATCAGAAACACTCTAAAATTTAAAATCTTGCCATATAAAATGATTAAAATTATTTTTAAATGTCTCAGTTGGTATCTATTTTAAAGTTCATCTTTACTATCATGACTATTTTGGACATTTGTAGAGATGCTGTAAGATTCAAAATATCCATTGTATCTCTCTTCATTTGCTTATTTATTCATGCCCTAAGCAATAATAGCTCAATAAATAAGATAGAAATGATAGCATCACCCCCTTTTACATGTTGCAAAGAAAGTCGCTAATCTGAGTTTTCCTACCTCAAGGTTAGATTGCTAATAGGCTTTAATAGATGCTTAATTGAGAAAATGTCTTATAAACCAGGTGAGATTATTGCCTAAGGATTGTGCTAGGATATCAGTTAATAGTATTCTGTTTGTTGTCAGGAAAATGTGAATCTATATTTCTACACTGAACCTTTGAAGTCACCATTAAGAAGTCTATTATTTTATCTATATTTTCCTCACTCCTTATGTTTCAATACGAATTTTTCATTAGCATCAGAACTTCTTCTTCCTTAACGGAAATGTCTTGAGTGATATTACTAATCATATTCACTTGCCTTGAATTTAATGACTTAGTTTGCATTTGTTGTGACAAACAGAACTTTTTACAGTCAACTCGAACCTTTTCCCTCCAGTCTTGTAAACCCTTTATCACCATGGCATGGATCTGAAATGTAAAACTAATTTATATTCTCAAAAATCTGAATTCAAAGGGCAAGCAGACTATGACTTTGAGGAATACAGCTCAGCATCTGGGGAAAATAAAGAGTCTTCTCTCTTGAGAAGCATTGTACCTTATCAACTGCCATTAATATTAATAAGCTTGGAAGACAACTTCCTCAAAGTAGATCTACAAATAATTACATGTGTTACCATCAATATCAGGTAACTATTAAAACAATATTAGCATTGCAGAAATGTAAATATTGCTTTAAGAAATATGATGATAGCAAATGCTGTTAGTCCACTCTTAAGTCAATCTATAATATAGAAGGCAATGCATACTACAGAAATGCAAACTATGCCAAAGGTAGGACCTGTCCTCCTACATTAAAATCTACACATATACAAAAAGAACACCTATATAGCTCTATGTAAACACAATCACTATTGATATATTATACACAACAGTTTTGTATAATATATGCCTGGGTAATGCTTCATCTTTAGATTGCTTTAATGTTTTTATTTGATGTATATTGGTGTTTTGTCAATGCACATGACTGTGTACCATGTCTATTCAGTGTCCTTACAAGCCAGAAGGGTGATTCAGAATGCCCTGGAACTAGAGTTACAGATAGTGTGCTCATGGTTAAGTATTTAACCTGAATCCACTGTGCAATCAATTCTTTCATCATTTATTTTAGTTAATTGTTTAAAACTTTAATAACAGTAAAAGTAGAACAATATGGAAAACTAATTCATCTACCACAAATTTAATTTTACTTAAATTTGGATTTGTTTAAATAACAGCTAATGAAAACACATGAATCTCAAAAAGAAAGATCAAAGTGTGGATACTTCGTTCCTTCTTAGAAGGGGGAACAAAATACCCCTGGGAGGAGATACAGAGACAAAGTTCAGAGCAGAGACTGCTGGAATAACCATCCAGAAACTGCCCCACCTGGGGATCCATCCCATAAACAACCACCAAAGCAGACACTATTGCAGATGCCAACAAGAGTTGACAGGAGCCTAATATTGCTGTCTCCTGAGAGACTCGGCCAGTGCCTGGAAAATACAGAAGTGGATGCTCACAGTCATTCACTGGAGAGAGCACATGGTCCCTAATGAAGGAGCTAGAGAAAGTACCCAAGGAGCTGAAGGGGTTTGCAGCCCATAGGAGGAACAACAATTTGAACTAACCAGTACCCCCAGAGTTCCCTGGGACTAAACCACCAATCAAAGAAAACACATGGTGGACTGGTGGCTCTAGATGCATATGTAGCAGAGGATAGCCTAGTCAGTCATCAATGGGAGGAAAGGCCCTTGGTTCTGTTAATGTTCTATGACTTAGTAAAGGGGAATGCCAGGACCAGGAAGCAGGAGTGGGTGGCTTGTGGAGCAAGGGGAAGGGGGAGGGGAGAGAGGATTTTCAGAGGGGAAACTAGGAAAGGGGATAACATTTGAAATGTAAATAAAGAAAATATCCTATATGTGTGTGTGTGTGTATACACACATATATACATATATATATACATACATATATATAAAGAAAATTTATAAAATCAACATTTTTTTCTAATAAATTGTTGGTCTAATAAAAGACAATTTCTTTCACATAAATGCCCTTATTAATTTATTGACAACATAAGGGAATCAAGAACACCTAGAAATCTGAAATCTAGAAATCATACTATATAGCTATTAATCACCTTTCTTAGATGCTTCAAAACTGTCATACAGATTGATCTTCTGAGTATCATATGTTAACGTGGTATTGGGTAGCAGAGTCCTGTTCCTGTTGATTGTATTCACAGCAAATCTGAATGCAAGTTCTTCAGCTCCCATGGGGCCAGATTCCACATATTCAAATATGCCACCTAGTAAAGCAAGAGAACAAATGATAGTGGTGTGAGAATCCAGTTAAAATGTTTTTATACATTATATATGAATAAATAAGAGAGACCAACAGAGAGAGGGAAAGAGAGAGGGAGAGAGATGTGTTATAATGGGATTTGTACTGACTTAAAATCTTAATTATAAGAAGCTATAACAAAAACTTTGGAATTTTGGCCTAATTTAATACTGTTTGGGGGTACTTTTTCCTTTATATTTAAAGATTACCTATTTTAAGACAACACTAAACACAAAATTATCTGCTCATTTTTATAAACTAACACCGAATTCTCAATACTGAATAATGTATAGATGTACTGCTTACTATTCAGAAGACGAAATTACATTTGTCTTCCTTAAGTAAGACATCACAAATCTTTACCCAAATGTAAACATTTACAATAATATTATATTCATAATGATACAATAGTTGTAGTTACATTTTGCCATAATCACCAAATATAAAATTAGACTTATGGCCCACTTTATAGGAGATAATTCATGATAGATACTATAAATCTAGCCAACCTTCTGTGGCTAGAGAGGTCATAGTCCCCAAAAGTGAGCTTTTTATTGCTTATTTTTCTAAGGCAATATAAATGTTAACTATTATAAACAGTTATGCTTATGTACAAAGATAACTGTAACTCTCATTCATCCTCCCCTCGCCCCTCCGCGCACACGCCAAAAAAGCTACTTTTTGTAGCAGAGGCTACTACAGACGCCATATGTGGTCAAAATACAGAGAGTACCTGACTGTAGGATATACTACCCAGTTAGTGTATCTACAATACAACAACCACACCTAATTCAGGGAACATTGCAGAAGAAAGTGTAGAAAGAGGAGCAGAATGCTCACTACCAAATAGTATATACTAGACTTGACAGGGATCCTGGGCCCATGACATCGCAACAAAATGATGGTCGATATCAGACATGCATAATGACAATACCAGTTGACATGCCAATTTTGTTGGTGAAATTCTCTAAGACCTCTTCCCTAGATGAATAATTACAGGTAGTCAATAGCTGCTAGCAAAGGGAAAGACAGTTTTCTCCAAGATTAAAGTCCTGAGGTAGGCTATACAATTCAAATCATACTCATGCATAGAATTGTTTAAAAATATATTAAATATTTGCATGAATAAAAATGTACCAAATCACGTAAAATTCAAATTTTGCAAATTCAGAAATACACCTGGCTCTGCCTCCCGAGTGCTGGGATTAAAGGCATGCACCACCACTGCCCAGCTAGAATTGTTTTTTTTTTTTAATTTTACTATATGTTCCCTTTCAGAAGACATAACAGACACAAATGCTGCAGCTTCAAAACAAAGCCCCTCTATTATCTGACTTAATGCACTGTAAGTATTGTTTAAAAGATATATACAAATCTAGGATATCAAAAATATTTCTTCTTTAGATACTATTTGTACAACCACACATGTGCTTGTTAGGTAATATAACCATCATAAAGCAAATGTTAGTTGGAATACATTTAAAAAATAAGCAGAGAGCTAGCAGATATACAGATAGGTTTTGCTCCACATTTATCTGTACATTTGCGACATTAATTATGGACTGAACCGATTTGTTCAGCTAGAAAGCAAGAACTTTTTTCTTAAATCCGTTCATGAATACTTTTTTTTTTTTAATTTCAGAAGATGGACAAACAAGGTGGAGTCCGCAGACATCTGGAATGTTGAAGGAACAGAGATGCTGTAGTAAGACCACTAGCCTTGGCGGTTCTTTGTATTCTAGGATCTTAAATGGCTGAAAGGAAAGCTACTTGGGAGAACGACTAAGACATATAATTAACGATAGCTGTAGCTCAGGACAAATCATGGAAACACAAACAATCTTTTTGTTTCTGACCATGGTAAGAATAAAGATGATAAATTATGCTAAGAACTGAAGGTAGACACAGTAATGAAAGAAATTCCTAAGTGTGCTATTAATTGGCAACTGTGAAAACATCTATTTCCCTGCTGTTAACTAAAGGAGAAAAAAAAAAAAGAGAAAGTTTTGAATTATGTCAATAGCCTTATCTGTTTTCTAGAGAATGACTTTAAGAATAATATGTTCTTTGCTAGATCTGGTGGCATTTAAGTACATAGGAGACAGAAAGAGGTTTTTTGTTGTTGTTTGGGCTTTTGTTGTCTTTTGTTTTTTGTTTTGTTTTCTTTTGTGAATTTGAATTTGAGGCTATCCAGATGAGTTGAGGCCACACAAGGAGACCATGTCAATAACAACAACAGTCAGGGTTACATAATGAGACTACTTCAATAATAAGCAATAATAATACTAAATAATAATAAAGAAATTTCCTTACTTAATAACCCAGTTTTTGGGTTCTTGTTACTATAGAGGAGAAACACTGTGGAATTTAAGATTCTTTTAGGCTGTGGTTCTGTTCCCTCTTTAAATACATGTCTTTCTTCTTCCTAATATTCATTTGTTTGATTCATTTTAATTTTTTTATTTAGGTATTTTCTTCATTTACATTTCCAAT
Source organism: Mus caroli (assembly GCF_978045245.1). Classification (NCBI taxonomy): domain Eukaryota; kingdom Metazoa; phylum Chordata; class Mammalia; order Rodentia; family Muridae; genus Mus; species Mus caroli. The sequence continues at coordinate 47,951,893 of NW_028227264.1, forward strand.
GCTATCCCAAAATTCCCCTATGCCCTCCCCCACTACCCTGCTGCCCACCCACTCCCACTTCTTGGTCCTGGCGTTCCCCTGAACTGAGGCATATAAAGTTTGCAAGACCAATGGGCCTCTCTTTCCACTGATGGCCGACTAGGCCATCTTCTGATACATATGCAGCTAGAGACATGAGCTCCAGGGGGTACTGGTTAGTTCATATTTTGTTCCACCTATAGGGTTGCAGACCCCTTTAGCTCCTTGGGTACTTTCTCTAGCTCCTCCATTGGGGGCCCTGTGATCCATCCAATAGCTGACTGTGAGCATCCACTTCTGTGTTTGCTAGGCCCAGGCATAGTCTCACAAGAGACAGCTATATCAGGGTCCTTTCAGCAAAATCTTGCTAGTGTATGCCGCAATACCTCTCCTGGGCATATATTCAGAACATGTTCCAACCGGTAAGAAGGACACATGCTCCACTATGTTCATAGCAGCCTTATTTATAATAGCCAGAAGCTGGAAAGAACCCTGATGCCCCTCAACAGAGGAATGGATACAGAAAATGCGGTACATTTATACAATGGAGTACTACTCAGCTATTAAAAAGAATGAATTTATGAAATTCATTTTATTTTTAAATAAAGTTTTTAGGCACTAGATAATCACAGAGGTGCCATAGTGATCTTAAACATGTGAATAACTACAGAAAAGGTAAATATGTTGTATAATTTCAATTAATTTTAACTAAAAAGCAATAGTCTTCATGTCTTAGGAAGTGTGTAATGTAGATTTTACCATATGTGAAGTCACCATCCTGCAGAATTTTAAAAAAATAAATAAAATTAAAAATTTTAATGTTCTAGCAGCATTAGAAGAAAGATAAAATAATTATTTCAGCATAGTCATTTATATATAAATCTAGAAATAAGACTAAGATCATAATGTCAGTCTATGATGGAAAATTAATAAGAAAACAAGCCTGCTTTGCATAAAGAGAAAAAACAATAAGAACTCAGAAGACAGTCAGTATTTAAAATGGGAGGAAGCTAGTGTGGTCAGTGGATTAAGAAAGATGGAGAACTAAAGTATGAAGCTTCCATCCAGAAAGCTGGATAACCTTGAACCAATCAAAAACAATTGAAATATCAAAACTAAACAACTAAGAAAATGAGAAGAAATAAACAATAAATCCTTAAAGACAAATACAGTAAATTGAAAACAAATAAGCAAAAATTATAAAGATGATTGGAAAGATTAATGAAATGTATACTTTTTAAAAAACAGTTTTCAGCAAGAAGAAATAACTATAATATAAAATGTCAGAGAAACATGCAAATGAAAATTCCTAAAATAAGTGTGATATCTTTGGTTGGTTTTGAGGTGTACACTCAAGTTCTTTCTTCATTGTCAACCAGGTACTTTGGCTTTTTCCCAGTGAGTTGTTTACCCCATGAACAAAGTTTCTTTTTTTTTTTTTTCTTTCTATTTATAAAGTGTTTATCTCAACCTCTTTCATGCATGTTTGGTAGTTTTCAAAGACCACTTTCCATTAAGATTTTTTTCACATATGCTATAGAAAATAAGACTTAGGAAATATTTTGGTATTAGGGTTGGGGAATGTTAGAAATGTGTCAACTTGTATTTCACACTGTATTTGACATATTTACTAACAAGTTTTATAAAGACTCATTTGATTTTTTTCTTTAAATGGTTACTGGATTTCATTAACAGTTAATAGCTATTAAGTCTTGAAATTATCTGAATTGGGAGTATATGTTCTTGCTTTAATCTTCTCATTCATTCCTGGCCTGAGCAGAATTTTCTATTACTTCATAACTCAGATTGTATACTTTTAGAAAATTAACCACTTGTATTGGCTATCAAATTTGCACAGTGATGTCCATTCATAGGACATCCAAAGGATGACAAAGTGACAGAAAATATATAAAAATACTCAAATATATAATTATATAAAGATGCTTACTGACAAACAAGAAATACATATTAAATCATAGTGATCCACAGTTTTACACCTATTTAAATGACTATAACTAGAAACAGAAATAATAATGCTACAGTTCCAGGAGGAAAGAGTTATAATTTCAATTAATATTCATGGATGAGGTGCAGTAGCTCAGTCAGTAACAGAGCTTACTCTATAAACCAGGAGAATAGGTCAATCCCCAGACCCACACATAAAAGAATCAACTTGAAAACGTTGTCCTTTGACTCTACATATGTTTCATGGCACAAATACACGTATAAATACATGACACAGATTCAAAAATAATACATGAAGTAATATTTAAACATCATATTAAGTATACAATCAAGTTGAAAGTAAAGTTATAATCTTGCTGAAACAGAAGAATAGGTTAAAATGATATTTACTTTTAAAAGAATAAAAATGTGCCATATTTGGCAATATTAATAATAGTCAAAGAGAGAATTCCATATATACAGGTATATATATATATATATATATATATATATATATATATATATATATATATGTATGGGTATGTATCAGAGAAAGAAAATAAGATTTACATTAACAGAAAGTACTGGTAAAGCAAATAGTCTCCATGTAGACAACTGGACAAGCATAACCATTCTAAAAAGCATCATATGTAAAATATACAAAGATATATGATCAACATCGCAATAGTCAGGACACAGAAAGTTAAAATTTGGTTCAAATAATTTTATATTCCACAAAATGTCAAGCTAAAAGGAAAACATAGATAAATGTTACTTTGAAAATCGTGTTTCATAGTCGTCTAAAAAAGAACATACAGCTTTGTAAACTAGCAAATTTCTTTCTGAAATATATAACCAGAGAAATGGAAGCATCATCAGACAAATGTGTACATCACTATTCAGAGAACTGTGTAATATAGGCATACTTGCAGACTTTCATGCAACACAAGATAGATGTTATAAACAAAACATTAAGTTAAAGAGGCCAGGCATGAAATATTGGTGATATATAATTTCATTTTTTTTTCAGTTAAAATGAAATGCTGGTGATAGAAGGAAATTGTGGTAGAGAGAAAACATCAGACATGCTTATATCAGATGACTGTAATATATTGATGTGAAGAATGGCAGGAAATTGAAATTGAAGGGATAAATATTCCCTTCATGACAAAGAGAGTAAAATCTGTAATATTAATTCCCTAAGGAAGTAACAGTTGTTTTATTCTAAAAGTATATTTCTGAGTTACAAATTGCTATTAAGAAATTGTCTTCAACAATATTCTCAATGCTTTATTGCTGTGAAAAGGGACCATGCTTTTCTTTTAAGTAACTGAATATTTATTTTAAATGTTGAAAAATAATATTTATGTGTGCCATATGTCTTCTTTCAAAATGTCTATAACTAGGCTTATCTATTTTACAATGAGATATCAGAACTCCATGTAACATTTGATAAGCATGAAGTTCATAAAGAGAGAAATTCCTGTAGAATTCACAAATAATAAGTAGAATGTAAACTCTAGAGTAATAACTATATAGAACTGTTTGATCTTGGAGCTGCTTCTTAGTAATCTTTATTTGTGTTTATGCTGAACTTACACTAGCAATCATGCAATTTCAGATTTTGCGGATTCTATGGTCACTTATTTTCAAAATCTTTACTCTTTATGGGATCCAGAAAACTTTTACTGCCTTTCTGGGCTTACATTTATATTTCACACATAGAAAAATATAATCTAATATAATTGTTCTTAACACTTTTTTCCTTTAGTTTGTTTCTGTGAATTCAAAATGGGATGTTATATTTTTATAGCCTCTATTACAAATAACAAAATACCTATAGTCGTGTTTTCCAGGCTTATATTAAAAGTTAATCGCTTCAACTTTCTATCATAGCTTCTTGAGGAAGAAGGGGTGACTCATGGGAGAATGACATCCTTTCACTGCTCTGTTTCACAGACACAGAAGACTAAATGATAAGAGATTCCTGGCTTACACAGAGCAAACAATACTGAAGCTTTTCCCATAAGACTCTGACTCACAAACATCATTGCCCAATACTAAAATGAGAGACTTATTAATAAATTGCTGAAACCTTGCCAATGCTTTTCTTCTGTAGATCAATATTAACTACTACAGATGATTCTCTGACTCGTAAACCTATGATGAATGTGACAGCTAACAAAACCTCTAACCCCTGAGACTTTCAGGAGGTCCCATCTTAAAGTGGGCACAACCACTGCATTATAGATTTTTAATTTAATATGATAGTCAATGTTCTGAACCACAAATAACCCATTGCTCTCCGAGAATGTGTATTGGTTTTCTTAGTAAATTGTTATATGAAAACTATTTTCCATGCACAATGGAATAGATATCTCATCATTTGTAATTTTGTAAAATAACTATTGGAAAGATAAAAAAAAAGTTGTTAATTGTCTTTAATTTTAAATAGTCTGTTGTTAAACTGTATGTATATATAATTATTTCTTTTTGTAATTATAATGAAATCATATGATTTCACATTTTCTTTACTTCTCTCCAAACTCTCCATAAATTATGTAGTGTCTGTCTTTCTTATTAATTTAACATATATCTATGTGTATACACAAACATTCCTAAATATAATAGCATTCTCAGCCTACATAATGCTACTCATATGTGGGTTTTCAGGTTGACCATTTGGTATTGGATAACCAACTGGTGTGCTCTTCCTGTAGAAAGACTATTTCTCTTGCTCTCAGTATTCCTTTCATTGCCTAACAGTCTTCATGTGGGGTTGAAGCCTTCCAGGCTTTCCTCAGTCACTTCAACATATCTATTGTTGCTGTCAATATTCGGCTCATGCTGAATATCATGTTCGTGAGATTTCATTGATATAGTTTCTAAATACGTTAGATGTAAATGACATTAGATAAGTAACTTTGCTCCCCAAGAAAACAATTATAGTTAGATATAGAAAGCTATATAATAGATAAATTAGATAGATAGATAGATAGATAGATAGATAGATAGATAGATGGATGATTGACAGATAGATGACAGGTAGATAGATAGATAGATAGATAGATAGATAGATAGATAGATAGATAGATAGATGAGAGAGAGAAGACAAAATATACTGTTCTGACAATATTCCTTCCTGAAAGCATTCAGGTATAACATGTAATAAAATCAAAAGTAGAGAAATGCTAATGATAACTTAGAGTATATGAGAATGTATGTAATTTAATTTTCTGAAAGTTCAAACTTTCATTATAAAGGTCTAGAAGAGAGAAGGAAAAGAGCAAGAACTAAATTGTTTATACTTATTTTACAATGATATATTGGAAGGCTCTCCTAATTTATTATTTGACCTACAAGTGTATATGTGATATAATTTTAAGTTGTTAATGCATGTGAAATGATTACACATAATCAAAAACTTTTCTTATATTCTCATTATCTTGGTAGTTCATTTGCCTTTTGATTTGATATTTCCTTCACTAACATGTCCAGTAAAGGAAAACTTATTGTTATTCTGAAGCCATCCCTCCTCACCTCTCTGGAAAACTCTGGTTTAAAAAAACAAAAGCTTTCATGGTGTGCTTATATATTCAAGTCATTTGTCAAATCAAGACATACTTATACATGGCTTTTACTTAATCATAATCATAAAATTTTTAAAAAGAAACTTTATCTTCCAATTGTATTTCCTTATTTAAATCCAAACTTTTGAATGTTTTGGTTCTCATATAAGCTTTCTGTTTTTATTAGATATTTTCTTTATTTAAATTTCAAATGTTACCCCTTTCCTAGTTTCCCCTCTGAAGATCCCTATCCCCTCTCACCTCCCCTGGTCCCCAACCCACACACTTCCATTCCTGGTCCTGGAATTCCCCTATACTGGGGCATAGAGCCTTCACAGGACCAAGGGCCTCTCCTCCCATTGATGACCAACTAGGCCATCCTCTGCTACATATATGGCTAGAGCCACAAGTTCTATCTTATAAGCTTTCTGATTCTTCAATTTCTTTAATGCTTCCCTCAAAACAAGTCATAGATAAGTGGAGTATTCTAAATGGGTTCAAGCAATCGAAATTATAATATGGCTTTCCTAATAATAATAAAGGAAAGTTTTTGATAAGAGAATAAACTCTAGTAATACATAAATCTAATATAAAACTATAGAAAAAGACTAATATTTTGATGTACTGGATTTTTTTGTCTTAAATTTTTATATGTGATTCTGGTGTATAATTTTCTGAGAGCTGATATAATTTCTTAATTGAAACTATTCAGATTTTCATTTTTTTTCATAAATTGTTGCTACTAACTGTATAATGGGAGGACATGACCACTCTAAGGTATCTTTGAAGAAAAGGTTTTTATTGTAGCTATATAAGACAGTACAGCCAGAGGCATCTGGAAGTCCAGAACATGAGGAAAACGTACTATAATAAACATTACCAGTAAAATGAGCCAGGCCTTGGGGGGAGGAGGGCTGTAAGGACACCAAGAGAAAGGTGGCAAAGAGAGCACCAAGTGAGAACATGCCCTACACTAACTTGTTTACCTTTAACGTCCTAACTCAAGTTACTACAGCTACATGGGCTACTCTATTTCCTCTCTGTATTCAAGTGAAGTCTAAATCTTCTTGGCCTAAATGAGATACAAAATGTATAGCAAGAGAACATTACAGACAAAGCCTGGGGTCATTTCTTCCTGAATACTCAGAGGCTCTTCCATTGATACTCTAGCTTATATTAGGTGCTATTGTGTGGTGATTTGAATAAGAATGGACCCTTAGGATCACAGCTTTGAAATTTTGGTCAGCAGGACCTTCTTGGAATGTGCTCTTGTTGAAATAGGTATGGCCTTGTTGGAGACTATCACTTGGGGTGGGTTTTTAGATTTCAGAAGTCAAGCCATGCCCAGTATCTCTATCTGTTGCCTGTGAATTGTGATGTAGAATTTTCAGCTACTTTTTCAGCATCCTGTTTGCCTGAATATGGCAACACTCTGACCATGATGATAACGAACCAAGCATGTGAACCTGTAAAGTAGCCAAAATTAAGAATTTTATTTCATAAGAATTGCTGTGATCATGGTGTATCTTTACAGCAATAAAATCCTAAGACACATTACTCATGCTAATGGTATTAAGTTTCCATCATATCTTCCGTAACATTACTGTAAATTTTTCAGATACTTGACTAAACCCAACTGCACTCTTTCATGTAGTAATGTATCTCTCCTGAATTTCCCAAATTCCTGTCTTACTATTGCTATTGTAACTTATTTTTTCATATTATAGCCAGTATTTCTAAAGGCCATTTTTAACTCACCATCCAATTAAATAAAACCTTTCCATTACTGCCTAACTTTAAGCTCATGACTTCTTCATGATTTATCCCCAGATTCCTTTCTTGCCTGAGACCCACAACTATATCAAGCCACCAACTACTCTCCGCTTCTTACAAAAGTTGCTGTATTAGCTAGGCAGTATCTCACCCTTAGAATCCTACTCTGTATTCCACTTCTCTTTATCTTTTTTAACACAAACTTTGTCTCCAACTTAAAAATTCCTGGTGATCTTTTTCTATTCAAATTGTACATTTTGTATTTCTTTTTACCCTGTTTCCTTCTTTTTTTTTTTTTTTTTTTTTTTTTTTTACTTTCTCCTCCTCCTCCTTCTTCATTGTGGACCTGCATAAGTGTGGTCACTAATAACCAGGTTACAGGATCAATATCAGACTGTCTTGAACTCTTCACTGCCAATACACTTGCTGCAAAAGTTTGAAATTTAGCCTCAGGCAGATTTTAAGTCAAAGGAAAAAAAAAGCAGCCTATAGCTGAGTGTGCATAGAGTTTACACTTATAGGTAAACATAATAATATTAGGTTTTCATTGGGAACTACTATTTAGAAGCAAACTGATAAGTGCTATACAGAACAAAGATTTATGTGACACAGAGCAGAAAATTGTTTTAAAAATGCAATTTACTATTAACCAGACTTAAAGAATCTTGAGATTTTGAAGAGTATCTATATGAATCCTACCATTTATAAAACTACTTTCCAACCTCCATAAAGCCCACTTCTTATTCTTCTATATTTTAATAGTTCCAGTTCTATCAAATAAGCCCCCCCTTTATAGCCATGGTTCCTTTTAATACTCTTTGTTGACAGGGAAGATAATCTTTGAATTCCTGGAATTCATTTGAACTCAGCCTTACAGTGTACATTTAATAAATTTTTGAACAATAATCCCCTCAAGCTGAAGAGTTAGTATGTTCAAGTTATCAACAAAATAAATTGTCAAAATTTTATAGTTGAAATTAGCATAACCTAAGAGAAATATTGGATACACCTATTAAATGGCAAATAGGAGACTCAAATGGATCCTATTGTGACATTAGGAATGGTTGCTTATCATGAACAGAGTGTGTAGAATAGACTAAAAATTTCTAATTCTAATTTAGTAAAAGTTCATTTTAAAAATCTTATTTTTCACTACTCTCAGCATATAATAATACATATTATTTTCTGGGAAATGAATATAAACTGAAAGACTTCAAGGCAGTTGTTAGGAGATATATAGATGAAAACTTCATAAAAACAATGATTGTTCAAATGATTATTAATCTTATCCTTTCTAAACATCTACTTCTAAATTGCTTTGTAGGAATACTAACTGGATAATAAAACTAAATAATAGATATTTAACACAGAAATAGTGTACACCTACGTGAATCTTTATGCAAAAAAAAAAAATGCTTAACCACAGTCTTTCATGGAGACCAGATTCTAAATAAATCGTAAACATCTAGTCAAGTCAGAGACAAAGAAAGGAAAAACTAAAGATCTACATTTGTCAAAGAAAGCAGTATGTTTGCTAACGGATTTCTATTGACAAAATGTATGATTTGAATAGAAAATGATCAACTGAAATATAAATGCAGTGTCTTATAATCAAATGAAATTAATTGGGGGCCTTGTGGGTTCTTCACAGGTAATAAGATCATACACAATTGTACAAGCATGCATACATAAACACACATACACACACACACACACACACACAGAGAGAGAGAGAGAGAGAGAGAGAGAGAGAGGTCTACAAAACAGATTTTTAATTAAAAACTACAACACTTCAAACTTCTCATGAGAATTGAACTGTAAGTTGTAAGATATGAACTTAAAAGTGTTTACTTTCTGTATATGGGTGTTTTGCCTAAATGTGTTGTGGTTGGTCCTGGTGCTGTTTGTATGTTGATACTAATTCTGCTCTCCTGAGAGGTGCTATGGACAATGACTGAGTCACATACCCAGGTGTCTTATGAACCAATACTCTAATGAATAAAGGAGCCAATCACTGGGCAGTAGGCAGGACTTCCGGGTTGGACAGAGGAAGAGAGAAAACAGGAGATAGGTCTTTTTTATAGGGAAAGCATGAGGACAAGATGTAGCTACTAGTGTCTACTGGTTTCAATGGCAGATCTGTCAGGATTCTACACCAGAGGATTTAGATTTAATAAGGCTTAGAAGATAAGGATTTTTGTTGCTGCGCCCAAAGATTGAGTTACCATTGTTTCTGAACTAAGTTTGTGTTGTATTTTCCTTCACACAGTGGCTTATCTGGGTTCAAGAGAGAAAGGTACTGTGGCAAAGCGTGGGTTTGCCTGAGGTACACCACCAAGACCGTGGGGGATTTGATGCACAGGGTTGGCATAATAACGACCTGCCAGTGGGACCCTAGAGAGATTTTGGAGTACTGACTCAGTTGGCCATTGCCCTCCAGTGCATGGCTGGCCAGGTCTCCGGGGCAGAGAGTAGAGAGTTGCCGGCACAAGCCCGGGAATATGCCGATTGGATTTTTAATATTTCCCACAACATTAACACATATATATGTCTATTATATCACTTATGGGGCTGGTGTCTATGGTGGCCAAACTAGGGCATGGAACTAGAGTTGCAGGTGATATTGTGCCATCATGTGGGTAATAGGGATAGAAACCTGGTCCTCAAGAATGGCAGCCCATGCTCATAACTACTGAGCTCTCTCTCTTTCCTCGAGGGAGCTTTTACAAACATTTCTTCTATCACTCATTTAAGATATTTACAAGGATGTAGACCTTTATGTAGTTGTTCAAGTTCGAGGCCAGCCTGGTCTACAGTGTGAGTTCCAGGACAGCCAAGGCTACACAGAGAAACCCTGTCTTGAAAAACAAAAAACAAAAAACAAAAAAACAAAAAACAAAACAACAACAACAACAACAAAAACCTACAGATCATTCTACAATATCACACAGTAGGTACTTAATCTTTATTTCTTACATTAACATAATTTTATTGATTTTTGGACAATCAAGAAATAGGTTTGGAAAAAAGAAAATATTTGAATCAAAATTCTATTGACAGAAAACTGAGCTTTAATAAAAGTAGTATTAAACATTATCTGTGTGCAAACATCATCATCATCATGCAATTTTTTTTGTTTTTTGATTTTTTTTTTTCTAGACAGGGTTTCTCTGTGTAGCCCAGGCTGTCTTGGAACTCACTTTGTAGACCAGGCTGGCCTCGAACTCAGAAATCTGCCTGTCTTGCCTCCCAAGTGCTGGGATTAAAGGCATGTGCCACCACGCTCGGCTTATGCAATTATTTTAAAAGCCAAAATAAATCTCAATTTAAATGTACATATATCGGTGTGTTGCTTATGTGTAACATTATAATATGCCAAAGAACAGTACTTAATCATTAAAATACTTAGATATCCATTTATTGACAAAGAATTTGTTCAGGATGTATTGTTAATAAAACAGTGTATAGATGACACAGAATGAAATAATAAAGACTTGGAGTTAGTTTTCTTTCCTCATAGTCCAGCTTAGTCATTCTGTCATATTGCTCATGTCTATTTTGCTTTACTTCTGGAGAAAATGCTAAGTCATTGCAATCACTGTTACTGTCTTAGTAGGATTGTGAAGACTGAGATAATTTCATTAAATTCTAGTTATTCCATTTTACCTTAATACATTTACTTTTATGGAAAAATTAATATAAAATGAATAAACATATATAGAAATATTCCTTAAATATCCCTTACATAATATTAACAATAACCATCATGTTCAACTAACAAACAATGATATTCTCTTGAAGCTAGATGTGGCTTATGATTAAAACTCCAGCATTTAGTTGGTGGAATCAGGAAAATCAAGAAGAGTATAGGGCCAGTTAAGATTATACAGTATGCTCTGGGAGGAAAATACTTGGACAGATTAAAAGGAAGAAAAATTTCAATCAGAAGAATATATCCAAATATTGATTCAAGTATTCACTATAGAAATCAATTACATAGGCTTCATAAAACAATGCCTTTAAGGTTAAACAAAAAGATAATTTACCTTTATAGTGACACTTGTGGGACAGGCAAATATAATGTCACCTTTCAACCCAGATTATAGGAATGATTTGAAATTATGTTCAAATTTATAGTGAACTTAAAAAAAAAAAAAAGAAAGAAAAAAAGAATGCTTTGGAAAACAATTCCCCTAAAAAGATACAATAAGCTAGGAACAATTTCGTTATATAGCATTATTACATGAGAGCAGGAGAGAGCAAGATTATGAGGACAAAGGAGGACAGCAGAGTAGAGTAAATTTGAAATTAAAAGGGAGTTTAGAAATTAAGAGAGCAAAATGCAGATTACAGAGAGAAAGCAAGACAAAGAACCCACAGAGAAAGCAGAAAGAGCAGGCAGGTTTCTCCTTATCATTGGGGTAGAATAGTTTTATTTTATTTTATTTTATTTTATTTTATTTTATTTTATTTTATTTTATTTTATTTTATTTTAACCTAGGTGAATTATTATTATTTTTTCAATTTTTTATTAGATATTTTCTTCATTTATATTTCAAATGCTATCCTGAAAGTCCCCTCTTCCCTCCCCCTGCCCTGCTCCCTTACCCACCCACTCCCACTTTGTGGCCCTGGTGTTCTCCTGTACTGGGACATATAAAGTTTGCATGTCAAATGGGCCTCTCTTTCCGGTGATGGCCTGCTAGGCCATCCTTTGATACATAAGCAGCTAGAGTCAAAAGCTCCCAGGTACTGGTTAGTTCATATTGTTGTTCCACCTATAGGGTTGCAGATCCCTTTAGCTCCTTGGGTACTTTCTCTAGCTCCTCCATTGGGGGCCTTGTGTTCCATCGAATAGATGACTGTGAGCATCCACTTCTGTATTTGCCAGGCAATGGCATAAACTCACATAATTTATATACAAACTCATACAAGCTATTTGCTTGTGTAAAAGTTTTTCTTTCTGTGAGTGACTCTCTTCTCCAATAAAAGTTTATTGTTGCAAACCTCCCTCCCACATGACTAGTGAGAGGAGAGGCTTCTGGGCAAGAAGAAAAAAAGAGCCCTAGCAATTAATCTTTTACTTAAATCCCTGCTATTTTACAATGTGGTGCTAAAAGCCAGAGCCTGCAGTTTTGGCCGCAGAGGAACTGAGAGAGATGGGCTAGGCTACACTGCAAAATAACTTAAAATCAAGATAAATAAATTATTATTATAATAAAAGCAATCCTAATATCTTGCAAAACCAAGTCTTGCCCCCACAGACATTCTTTACATTGGGCTACCTTCAAAAGAGAACTAGGACTCTGACAGCCCTGTGCTTAGTGCTTGCAGAACTAAACTTCATTTAAAGGGAAGCAATGATAATAGTATTATTTTCATTAAGTTTTACCCTATAGAGGTTGGCTGTTTAGACTAAAATGTATCAGGCATGTGGAGATTGAAGCTAGAGAACCCCACCAGATGAATGTCTTGTTAATAAAAGCCTCTCTGGACATTATTGATGCCTTAAGCATCTTCCATCTTCTCTAGATGCTTACATTGCTATACAAGTTACTATAAAGTATAACTTAATTGATTTCAACAAAGACAGAGAATTCCCTTGATAAGCAGCAGAATACTGAAGAACAACCAAGGGTTTCTCTGATGGTGAGTTAGAAAGTGACAGATTAAAGCAATGCTTTCAAGCATCCCCATTTGCATAAAGCCATACAGCTCAGAAGAGTGACATTTAGTGTTTTACAATTCAGAAATCAACCTCCATTCTCTGTTTCATTTATCATACCAGATGTTCTGATTATCATTCCCTGGTCATCATCTACGTGTGCATGTTTATATAATTACAAGAGAAAAGAGGTTAAAACATGTGCCTAATCCAATATTGACAGAATGAACTGATAGAAGGTTTCATACTGAGGAATCAAGAGACAGAGAGAGAGTAAATGTAATTTCTATAAATATACATAAGCAACAACCAAAATTCTTTTCTAACTCAACCTTCAAATATGGATTCTTCCCAATAGACATATGAAAAGCAACATACATCTGTATCTGCCAGGTATCAACTAGTTGAAAACAGTCTAAAAGCATGAGGAATTTGCACTGCATTTATAGGATGCCATGAATATGTATGTCCTAATTTGAGTAAAAGTGCCATTTGTTTTTCTTCTCACATACCTCTTTGTCCCACAGAAAATGTGATGCAAAGCACACATGGAGAAAAGTTGAGAGAAGGCTAAGTCACAGGCACATTCACATAATGAAGATAAGCACATAGTGGTACAAATGTAAGGAAAGATACTTTCCCTCTGGAGCAGTAAGGATGTTTAGACTATTATATACACTGCCTGCATCTTAGTTTACCTGAGAGTTTTATCTACTATCTCTTGATAAAATTGGCCATTCTACTGATACCAAGAAATTCTATGTGTCTCATTTCAATCTTATGGAAATTGGAAAGATAAAAATAAAAAGCATTAAAAGATAAAAAGCATTAAGATTTCTTATAAATATATATATTTCTAAATGTTATGTGCGTTTGTGTGAATCAGTGGAGACATTTATACATATGAGTGCTGGTAACCACAGAAGACAGAGGTATAAGATTACCAGGAGCTGCAGGTTTTTGTGAGCTGCTACCTTAATGCTGGTGACAGAACCTTGGTCCTTTTGTAAGATCAGTGACATATTTTTAACTGCTGAGAGATCTCTTTAACCCGAGAAGAAGGTTCTAATCCCATTTTTGACAGTAATTAACTGAGCACTCAGCTAGTCAGTTAGGTGCTCTTTGCCTGGGTTTACCTAGATGTGAGCAGAGGAACTTCAAGGATCAAAGGAAGGAGAGATCTTTGCTGGTCTTTTCATCTGTCTGATTCCCACACCCCGCAAAAAGCATAGAGCATAGAAGACATTTATTAAACCATGATGAAAATAAAAGAGTGGATAATTTAGAAGAGCAATAAATAAGATTCTTGCCACTATAGATTCTCTGTGACATTTTGTAGTTTATTTTCATGGCAAGCAAAAGTGCCTTGTTCAAAATCACACAGTGGAGAAATAAAGAAAACTCAAAACTCCAATTCTTCTAATTGGAGGCATCAAACAACTTTGCTGTATTTAGCATATCTACAAAGATTCTAGATAGATTATATAAACATGTACACATATATAAACATCTTACTACATAGACAGAATTGAGATGGAGTGACATTTAGGAATTCAAATTTAAATTCAAACTTTATTTTTCATTGATTCTCTCATAGACCCTGCCTGTTCTATGAATCTGCCAAAAGTTAGAAGAAAAAAAAATGAATGAAATTATTTCATCTAATAATAAAGATGAAAAAAATATCTGATATTGTGAGCCCTTCTCCTTTAGATATTGGACATGCTATTTCTCGAGTTTTCTAGATCTACTTTAAATTTAAAGGTTCATGGCCACCAATGATGGTTTGTAGATTCACAACATTTAATTGCACCTAAAAAGGAAGCTATTTAATATTATGCTTTAAATATTATATATTGCAATATAAAACTATCAGATTTTGCTTATCAAAATAAAATACAATAAAAATAGAAAAAACTGTTCATTATAAAATTGGTCATTACATATTTATTTCAATAAAGTATTGGCTTCTTAAACTTTCATTATGTGGATAATTAACCAATCTTCTTATCTTCTAACAGCCTTTAGAAGAGTGAACAGCATAGCTGATCAGTCTCAGCTCTAAAATTTCCATTTGGCCATTGACCATGAGTATTCCAGGAAAAAGAAACTGGGTATTTTTCTTAGAGGAAATATTTACTTCTGCCTATTCTTGGTATTTATCTCTTTGTTATAAACCTTATTTTTTTTTAGTTAATATTTCCTAGGTATTAAACTAAGCTAAAAACCTCATGGCTCCTCATGACAAACAGAAGTTCCTTTCACCTTAAATGTTTATTTATTATTCATCTCAGTGGTTATCAATATATGTTAGACAAATCCATACCTATATTCTTCCTGTCACATGATGATTACATGCTATAGCTAGATTTTATTTTTAAATACTTGAATCAGGGTTTTCAAATAGTATTAAATTCCTAAGTAGAAACAACAGATTAAAACTGACTTTTAATTTTCTTGAAATAAAGTGCAAAAAATTTCTCTACACTGTAGAGATGTAAATTCTCAATAGATTTCAATTTTAGCTACCACATAAATAAACTTTATTTTTTATATCTGATATCTTCATTCTATTAAATTATATAAATATATAATTATAAAATTATAATTAGTATAATTATTATAACAGTATCTGCCCACACATAAAACCACACTAAATAGAAATGCAAATGTAAAACTTAAAATAAAAACTGCTTCCTGTTTTTAGCAATTATAAAAGTAATTATGAAGAAGATTGTTGGCCAAATATATTAAATATTAAATTCCCAGGTTTTAAAAACCTAGAGTCATAGATTTTGTTTTACTGAAATATTCATATAATGCATAGTTTTCTAATATCATTTAACATACTAATTGGGCTTCTGACCCTTTCATCAGTGAAGCAGAGAACACAAAGAGTAGAATTCATTACAAATTCATGGAGCTTCTAAAGCATGAAAAGATACTGGTTATAATACATTTGTGAATTATTGTCAGTTTATGAAGGATCTTTTCCAAAAGACAGTAAAAGTAAATCACATTAAGTTATTGCATTATCCTTAGACTTTGTTGACTCTGGACTTAAAGACTCTTCACAGTTCCAGTCTCAAGACTTCTCTGTCCCTGCAATTAAACAACTTTTATTTCTCTTCTGGTGGACTTCAGTATCACAACCAGAAATCCTATTTATAAAATTGCCTGTTTATGCTCTTCTCTCTTTCAATAATGTACAAGACTCAATGCATCAAACAGACCAGGCTTCTTCCCTCTTCCTTCAGAACTCTAAAACAATGGCTGTTTTCCTGCAATGGCTGTAATTATACCACTAACATCAACTACTTACCTGCTTTGTCTTCATGTGAATATACTAGAATTTGTGAATTATACTCTGTGCAGTAGAAATTGTTCCTGTGTATGTTCATTCACTTACTTTTGAACTCTACACCTACTAAATTTGCTTATGGTTTGAGATCATTCACAGAAGACAATGCATCCTTTGGCATTATTCCTCCCAATACGAAGTTAAAATGTCTCCTGAGAGGCTCTGCCAGAGCCTGACTAATACAAGGCAGATGCTTACAGCTAGCCATCAGACTGAGCAAGAGAACCTCAATGGAGGAGTTAGAGGAAGGACTGAAGGAGCTAAAGAGGTTTGCAAACCCATAGGAAGAACAACAATATCAACCAACCAGAACCACCCACCTCCAAGACCCTCAGAGTTCCCAAGAACTAAACCACCAATCAAAGCATACAAATGGAGGGACCCATGGCTCCATCTGCATATATGTAGCAGAGGATGGCCTTATCTGGCCTCAGTGGGAGGGGAAGCCGTTGGTCCTCTGAAGGCTCGATGCCCCAGCATAGGGGAATTCTAGGGTGGTGAGACCTGAGTGGATGGGCGGGTGAGGGAGCACCCTCATAGAAGCTGGTGGGAGGGAGGTTCGGATAGGGAGTTTGTGGGGGTGAAAGCAGAAAGGGGTTAATATTTGAAATATAATTAAATAAAGTTACCAATAAAAGTTAAAATAAAAGAGAGGCAGAGAGACTCTCTTGGGTAAAAAAAGCAATGATGTGTATCGAACAGAATACTGGTAGGGATGAAGGAACCATGCTAACCCCGAGAGCTGCATAATAACTTTATTATTTGGTTTCCTTGAGATTATAAGTACAACATTTATCAATCCAAACCATCCCATATACTGTTCCTTGCTCTCTTTCAAATTCAATGTCTTTTAAAAATTATTATAATTCTTATGTTTCTTACTATCCATTCAAAATATTAAAATCAGAATCCCCAAGTAATATATACATTCTCACGTTCACTGCAGCCTTATTTCAAATAGCAAAAATAAACAAGTGATAAACAAAATATAGATACAGACATGCTGTAGAAAATTATTCAGGTTTAAAATACAGAAATTCTTATTGATAAGACCTTAAGGGTTTAGCTTCTAATGTTACTAGGAGAAACAATGTCAGCAAGCTTCCAGATCCTCTGACTCTTATGATCTTCCTGTCTCTTCTACGGCAATGTTCCCAGAAACCTCGGGTATAGGTTGTAGATGTATATATTGGGCCTGAGGTCTTCAACTACTCATTATGATTGGTTGTTGTCTTCTGTAAAATGACAAATATTAGATAACCTACTTATGCTAGAATGCTAGTGTAAGCAATATTTTTTAGAGATAAGTTAATTTTTTATGTAAAACGATGGACTTCTAGTAAGTTTGGGGGAGAATAATGAAAAGTCAGCGGAATTCTCAGCAATACTGTTCATTCATTTATTTTTCTGAGGTTGACAAGAAAAGGGAGACAATAAGAAAAAAAATCTTTATAATACAATACACAGTAATATGTACATAATTGGTCAACTGGAAATCCCTGGTTGTACAATAGCTGAAATATTTGTAAAAATAAACTAAAATCAGTTAAAAAATTGAAGTTGATTGCTCTGTGATTCATAATGCAAAGACTATTAGACCCACTTACAACTTTTAACAAAACAGAAATAATATTCAGCACCAAATCCCTGCTTTGTGGAATTGCAGTTGAGATCCAGGTGATCAAGAATAAGAAATATGAATCAAATCTAGGCAGAGCAAGAAAGGGGGTCCAAATCATGAGATTTCAAGAAATAGATGCAAAAGAAAATCAGAACAGAGATAATCAAAAGAAAAAAAATGTCTTCAAATTTGAGAGGGTAACAAATTGACGTAATTTGATTCCAGAAGGTAAAGAGCTGGAAAGACTTTGCAGTATATAAGAAAATGTATAGGCATGCATGTAAATAAGTATTTAAATATAAGCATGTGTTTCATGTATACAGATAGAGATGTATACAGATACAATTATATTTAGACAGACAGAATGACAGATCATGCGGATTAGGTTCCAGTAAATAAGATTTTAGGAAGACTATGAATAGTTAATCATTTCTGCCACATTTTGCTAGAACACAACACCTGTGTAGCAAAGGCTTTTGTGTGAGTAAGAATCTCAGAACAGAGGCCACAGATCAAACAGTTCTGTCATCCAGAGAGTTCAAACTCTGGTTCCTTCCTTTCCCTGCTCCCTGTCTTTTTGTACCTACCTTCTGCTCTCTTTCTCTCCATCTGTCCTCTGCACTTTTTATTTTTCTCTTTTGTTACCTCACTTTTTACTCCAATCATGTTCTCAAAACTCACTGCTCAAAACTTCAGGATGTTCAAATTTATTGAAGTACTTAAGTATCCACTTGAGGTTTCCCTGTACTTTTACCCAACTGCACTGAATATTTATGTTACCCAAAGCTCACACACCTACCACTGCCCTGATCAAGAAGCTTCCAGAGTTTACTACTTTGCATAAATCTTTTCCTGGTTCTTATTTATGTACAAAATTTGTGTATTCTCTCATGAATGCTGCACAAAAGTCCCTGCAGTTCCTTGGATTTTAAGTTACAACTCTTGCTTTACAAACAGCTTATATGTTACTGCTTCTGCCTCATTACCACATACCCGGTGAATTTTTGCCATCTGGCTTTGCCTTCAGAGTACACTGAATTCTTCCTTAGACACCACCAAAAAAAAAAAAAAAAAAAAAAACCACTTCAGTAGCTAATGTGTATTTTCTTCTTTAAAACATTCAGTAATAAGTTTTGTTGTATCAAAGTTAAAACTTTTTTTCTTAGTTTCTGGGATTAAAAGCTTTACTAATGTTGAAATAAAACATGTGCTACTTTTCTTGTTGAATTGTTTTGCCATTTCACTTTGTAAAAATAAGTTTTCCTTTTTTTGTATGACATAACCCTATCTACTTCATGCTCTTATACAACAAATCCATCACATACCATATTACCAGTGAATACGGCCTAAGAAGACAGACAAATGGTTTTCATATATTCTGTCTCCAGCATCCATTCTAAGTCTAATATTAAGAATAGCTTAATAGATGTATTATTTCTGAAAGAAGACCCAGAGGCCACATATATTGTTTATTTTAGATATTTCTCATTTTGCAAGAAAAAAAATAGAGACAGAATACCACAGCCTTTTTAATGTTTGGATTTATCTTTGAAAACCATCTCAATTGTATTACAATTGTTTTGTATAACTTTCAATATTGTACAGTATCATAAGAAAGGTAATGTCTTGCTAAACTAAGAAAATATACTATGAAATTAATTATAGAATTTGTAGAGAAATTATATTTACTTAAATGTAATATCAAATATAAAACAATGCATAGTATTATGCTTACGTGCATATTTTCTGAGATTTTTGTTATGTGTATATATATATATATATAAAACAAAATAACAACTTCCTCAAATAAGTGTGCCTATATATATATATATATATATATATATATAATTTACATTAGGGGCACACTTATTTGAGGAAATTGTTATTGTACAGGCACTTGAAAGTTCTGGAAATTAGTATAAAATGGTAAGGAGAAAAGCTCATCCCCTTACCTTCACTTATAACATTATACGCAAATGACATATAAAGTTGTCTTTGGCTCAGAAAGAATACTTTGATAATATTTAGGCAAAAATGAGAAAGTCAGCATTCACAGGACTTGAGTCTTCTTTTTGGTAGTAAAACCTATAATACCTAAATTTTTGAGATTTAATTCATCCCATGAAACTTTGCTCATGGGTTTCCCATTCTTCATTTTGTAGGACTAGAAATAAACTGTTTGATTTACTGTCAAAAGGGAATCAAAATAAAACAACAAGACTAATGCATTTATATCTAAACATGGAGATAAAAGTTCTAGCTGTGTTCAGTTAACTGAATGCCCAGAGAAGTCAGACAGATAGGGAAAGAATTTTATGAAATATAAATATCTATGAAAATTCCAAGTGCTCCTATGATCATCTCATGATAGCAAATTATAGATAATCAAACTATATAAAACATATGAAGGTCCATGGGAGAACAGAATGGGAGGAACCATGCTGGAGCAGAGGTAGTGGAAGTCTGTTTTTTGAAGCTTTTATTTTCTGGTATAATCTTTGATTTTTCATTGTTTTCTTTATCTGTTAGCTCCTTAAAGTTTTCTGTTTTTCATATCTTTTTTTTTACTATTTTTATTATTTTACAGTTTAGTCATTGCCTACTTCCTGATCTTCCCCACAGTTCCTCATCCAATTCCTCCTCTCCCCTGCCTCTAAGAGGATGCTCCCTTCATTTACCAGGCCTCCCAATTCCCTGAGGTCTCAAGACTCTTGAGGGTTAGGCTGTTTTACCCATTGAAGCCAGACCTGACAGTCCTCTCCTACATATGTGTTGGACCTCAGACCAGCTCATATATGCTGCTTGGTTGGTGGCTCAGTGTCTCATAGATCTTAGGGGTCCAGGTTTGTTAAGAACTGCAGGTCTTCAGGCTGCCCAATCTCCCCTTATCTACTCAATATAGTACTCAAAGTTCTACCTAGAGCATTAAGAAAACAAATGGAGATCAAAGGGATACAAATTGGCAAAGTAGAAATAAAGGTAACACTATTTGCAAATGATATGATAGTATGCATAAGGGACCTTAAAAATCCTACCAGAGAACTTCTACAGCTGATAAACAACTTCAGCAAAGTGGCTGGATATAAAATTAACGTAAACAAATCAGTAGCTTTCCTTTATACAAATGATAAAGGGACTGAGAAAGAAAATAAGGAAACAACACCCTTCACAATAGTCATAAATAATATAAAATATCTTAGTGTAATGCTAACCAAACAAGTGAAAGATTGTATGACAAGAACTTAAAGTCTCTCAAGAAAGGAATCAAAGAAGAGCTCAGAAATGGAAAGATCTCCCATGCTCATGGATTGGCAGAATTAATATAGTAAAAAAATAGGCATCTTGCTGAAAGCAATCTGCAGATTCAATGCAATCCCCATCAAAATTACAACTCAATTCTTCATAGAGCTAGAATGAGTAATTCTCAAATTCATCTGGAATAACGAAACACCCAGGATAGTGAAAACTATTCTCAATAAAAAAGACTTCTGAGGGAATCAGCATCCTTGACCTCAAGCTGTACTACAGAGTAATAGTGATAATTGCTAACATCTGACTAAGACAAATACAGATACTTACAGGTAACCATCATACTGAGCCTAAACACCCTAATTGAAGAGTTAGTGGAGAAGGACTGAAGGAGATGAAGGGGATTGTAACCCCATAGGAAGAACAATATCAAATAACAGGACTCCCCAGAGCTCCCAGGGTCTAAATCATCAACCAAAGAGTTTATATGGGTGAGTCCATGGCTCCAGCTACATTTGTAGCAGAGGATTGCCTTATCTGGCATTAATGGGAGGGGAGGCCCATGGTCCTGTGGAGTCATGTTGCCCCAGAGGAGGGAGATGCTAGAGGGAGGAGGTGGAAGTGGGTGGAGCACCTTCTTAGAGGAAAAGGGGAGGGCACATGGGAGAAGAGGACTTTGCAGATGCTCAGAGACCAGGAAGGGGGACAGCATTTGAAATGTAAATAAATAAAATAATCAGTTTTGTAGAAAAACACTGCATGGTATTGTTACAGAAATGGGTAGATCAATGGCATATAACTAAAGATGCAGAAATAAGTCCACACACTTTGTTCACTTGATCTTTGACAAAGAAGTGAAAAATATACAATGGAAAAAAGAAAGCATCTTCAACAAATGGTGCTGGTCTAACTAGCAGTATGTGCATAGAAAAAAATAAAAATAGATCCATATTGTCACCTTGCACAAAGCTCAGGTCCAAGTATATCAAGGTAGTAAAAGTCTTTATGACTGGAGTTATTTCTATTCTTGTCATTCCCTCAGTCACTACCTACAGAGTCTTGAAAAATTACCTAACAGTTGCCTAACAGACCCAATTATTTCATAAGCTAATTTGCTGTGCAACCACAAAGCCAAGCATTTACTATGTTATCCACAACTTTGATGAGCATCATCTAACATGTCTACAATTTTTACATTAAAATATTTCAGCCCTATTGCCAACTGTTCAGATACTCTAACTTTCCCTTCAACTAAACTCCTTAAGAATAATTGTTGTTATCCTTAATTTGGCAATTTGCTTTTATTTGTTCCAGCAAAGACTTAATATGGCTCATTTGGCAATTAATCATGTAGCGTAGTATATTATTCCTCATGGCATCTGTTCTGCTTTTTCATCAAACTATTATTCATGCTTTCCTTTCCATTGGATATTTGAGTTTGCTCTCCTAATCAGACACTAAGCGCCATTATAAATGAGCCACACTTTGACTTTCTAGACACACCCACATTCCCAGGCTCATTCATGACTTTAATTATCCTTAAAAATAAATAAAGGAGGACATTCCTCCCTATTTGTGATGATAGACAGTTCTCGTGAGAAACATGACCAACAAAAATACACAAAATATTAGCAATTCATACTTGCCCCTTACACATTCCCTTTATATTTCTTCAGGAGATAGGAAGTTGTCAACTGCTCTCAGGTATTGGCATTGGTGCCTCCTTTTCCCAAAGCTCATCTTCTTTCCAGGACAGTTCATATAAAATAGCTTATAAATGATAAGTTGCAATTATCAGCCCCATTACTCTAACTGTGATAGCTCTAAGAGCCATATCAGCTTAGAATGATCCTAGAACATAGTTCAGTTCATTACATGAGTGACTCTTCTGTTGCTTGTTAATTTGTTGAATCTTGCTATTTCCCTTTCTTCTACAAAATTTCTACCACTAATGTCCATTCCACAGAAAATATTAAATAAGCTCAAAGTACATCATCATCTCTTATCTTATTTATCGACCAGAATCTCTTAATTCTACTTACTAGTCAGTTAAAAATAATTATCTTCAAGACAGTATGATGACATAGAGGGCAAAGTTATTTGCCTACAAGCCTGACAATTTAATTCAATCTCTAGAACCGACATCATGGAGATACTCAATTCCTCCAAATTGTTCTTTGACCTATACAACTTCACTTGACTATTCCATGCTTCACTATCTATTCCAGTGTTAATATTAAATTTAACAATAGACACCTATATTAATCCACTGTTGTGTTTTACTGAATATTAAATCAGGTGCAATATAATCGTAAAGTATAGAAAAAAGAGTACTCTTAAAAGAAGAAAAAAAAAACCTCCTTTTCTAAATATTTATTTACAGTCATTAAAAAGTCCTCTAAGAGAAATTTGAGATAAATCTTGAGATTATAGTATTTGTGAGAAAGAGCTAAAGAAATAGAACAAAATCTGAATGAAGACAGAATACAGACCTATATGAGAATATAGACATGAAAGAAATCATAACATAAGCCAGATCACTTTCTGTAGTATAAATATTCTCAACATTGCCTCTTTCAAAATTTTGACCATTTAATAAACATAAAAAGCATTCTTCCCCTTCCTATATCCTGCCATAAGTCCATATAAATTATCCTCAATATTATAGTTTGTGAAAAGTAGAAAGCTAATTGAAATCCAATATTCATTCATGCTTCTGCATCCTGACTGTGGATACAATATGATCAGCAGCCTCAAACTCCTGCTGCTGGCTTTCTCATCACTGATGGTACCCTCCAATTGGTAGTCAAAGTAAACCCTGTCTCTCATTGATTCTCTAGGTCATTGTGTCAGTCATTTTGTGTATTTTTGTTGGTCATGTTTCTCACGAGAACTGTCTATCATCACAAATAGGGAGGAATGTCCTCCTTTATTTATGAACCTTCATAACCTCTTTCCTTGTGTTCAGCCTTTCCTAAGTAGTGTGCCCACTACAGTTATAACATATTCTAACATGCACTAATAAAGACATTGAATTTTGAGTTGAGTGCAGAATTGAGAGACCCAGAGAGGATAGGGACTCCACAGGAATACTAAATGAGTCAACGAACTTGCAGCCATGGGGGCTCCCAAAGACAGAAACACCAACTGAAGAGCATACTTGTGCTAGAACAAGTTCCCACCTTGGACATATTTAGCAGATGTGCAGTTCAATCTTCATGTGGGTACCTAACAACTAGATTGGGGGCTTCTTGGCTATGTTGCCTGCCTGTGGTTCCTGTTCCTCTGACTGGACTACCTTGTTAGACCTCAATGGAGAGGTTTTTCCCAGTCCTGCAGTGACTTGCTGTGGTAGGGAGAATTGATACCCAATGGGACCCTCCCTATTCTCAGAAGAGAAAGTTTGAGGAGTTGTAGAGAAGGACTGGGATGAGGAGCTGTATTCAGGATGTAAAATGAACAAATAAATAAATAGAAAACTTTCAGTAATTTAGAAGTATGAAGATTTATACAATTCTTACTCACATTTCTAGCTTTATTGTATTGGCCCCTAACCTTGTTCATCTTGCATAAATCAATCTAGTCCCTCTATAGTCCAGCTTGTACATATACATTTTTCTGCATTTACCTGACACTTTTCTTATTACTCATCTTTTTCTTTTAAGCAACTTGATCAATATTTTACTTCTCTCAATTCTTCAATTAGCCTAGGAGTTACAACTATTCACATACTGATAACTCTTATAAATTTAATTTAGATTTATAAGAGAAGAGACCAATGGTCCAGAATCCTACAAAAGTAACTAATAGGCTATTAAGGAATAATCAGAATAGGAGAAGTAGTCTTCCCTAGGGATGAGTTACTTAAATTGGTTTTCCTATACCAATTCTCAGCCCTGAGCACATACATATATGGTTATACAGACTGGGCAAGTTGCAGCTATATATTTAGGAATGTGTATGTATACATATATACATAAAAAGATTATGTTAAGGGAGGAAGATCTGTTTAATATTATATTATCATGTCTGACATACACACACATACACACAAACACATGCATATATAATTATATATAACTATAATTAATGAAATAGAAGCCATGATTTTGAAAGAGAGCAAAGAGCAATGTATGAGAGAGTTCAGAGAAGAAAGGTAAAGGCGAAATGATGCAATTGTATTCTAATCTCAAAAATAAAAATATAATTAAAAAATAAAATATTGTAGCTGAACCAAACAAAAGATAGCGAAAAATTCCAACCTCCTCAGTAACTCAGACATGATTATAAGACTATACAGATAGTCACCCCTCATTATAATATTTCCTTTCTGTCCTAAATTTTATGACCCTCTTTACTTTATCCTCTCCAAAGTAATGCTTAGATTTGCCAATTATTTAATTTTGCCTGTCTTTGTCCATTGCTAATAAGCAATACTATCAGGATTTGGGCACCTCTTCCACCTCCTATAGAATGGATCCCAAGTTGGGCCAGTCACTAGTCTGTCATTCCTTCTGTCTCTGATCCATTTTTGTCACTGTATTTCTTTTAGACAGGAACAATTTTGGGTTAAAGAGTTTGCAAGTGGATTGGTGTGCACATCCTTTCACTGGAGTTTCTATCTGGCTACTGGAGATGGTGTTTTAAGGTTCCACATCTGCACTGTTGGGCATTTCAGCTAAGGTCACCTGCATGGAGTCCAGGGAGCCTCCCCCATCCCAGGTCTCTGGACTTCCTAGAGATTCACTAAACCCCCACCCCCAGCAGCTGCATATTTCCCTTCATTTTCCTGGCCATCTGGGCCTCTCTCTATATCACTAATTTATTAATATTGACTGTTTTTAGAAATTTTTCAGTTTGTGTAAATTATAAGCATAGTTGTGTATTAGAAAGTTATTATTAATTTTGTCAGTTATTTCTATAGTCAAGAATTAAGTAACCATACTAGGAGATTTTTCTTGTTCATGTTCAACTGCAAAGGGTATTTGATTAAAGATAAGAAAACAGGACTATTGACTGAAAAACTGCAACTCTCCTTCAAGTACTTAACACTTCACCTCTGGAATTTGATCTCTATGTGCATATGTCTTTCAAACACCATCCAAGAGAACCTAGACAAACCCAGAAACATTAAAGAAGGGTAGTAAAAACTAAATTGCAAAGCTTCTGGAAGGCAAAGGACACTGTCAATAGAACAAAAAGGCAACCATCAAATTTGGAAAAGATCTTTCCCAATCCTACATCTGATAGAGGGCTAATATCCAATATATACAAAGAACTCAAGAAGGTAGACTCCAAAGAACCAAATAACCCTATTAAAAAATGGGGCACAGAGCTAAACAAAGAATTCTCAACTGAGGGATAGTGGATGGCTGAAAAGCACCTAAATGTTCAACATTGTTAGTTATCAGAGAAATGCTAGTCAAAACAACCTCACACCAGTCAGAATGGCTATGTTCAAAACCTTAGGTGACAGCAGATGCTGGTGAAGTTGTGGAGAAAGGGGAACACTCCATTATTGCTGGTGAAATTGCAAGTTGGTACAACCACTCTGGAAATCAGTTGGGCAGTTCCTCAGAAAAATGGACATAATACTACCTGAGGACCCACATATACCACTCCTGAGCATATATATACCCAGAAGATGCTCCAACATGTAATAAGGATTCATGCTCCACTACATTCATTGTGGTCTTATTTATATTAGCTAGGAGCTGGAAAGAACCCAGATGTCCCTCAACAGAGGAATGGATACAGAAAATGTTGTACATTTACACAATGGAGTACTACTCGGCTATTAAAAACAATGAATTTATGAAATTCTTAGGCAAATGGATGAATCTGGAGGATATCATCCTGAGTGAGGTAACCTAGTCACAAAAGAAAACACATGGTATGCACTCACTGATGAGTGGATATTAGCCCAGAAGTTCGGAATACCCAAGATACAATTCACAAACCACATGAAACTCAAGAATAAGGAAGACCAAAGTGTGGATACTTTGATCCTTCTTAGAAGGGGTAACAAAATACCCATAGAAGGAGTTATAGAGGCAAAGTGTTGACCAGAGACTGAAGGGATGACCATCCAGAGACTGCCCACCTAGGGATCCATCCCATATACAATCACCAAACCCAGACACTTTTGTGGATGCCAAGTGCTTGCTGACAGAAACCTATAGCTGTCTCCTGAGAAGCTCTACCAGTGTCTGGCAAATATAAAGGTGGTGGCTCACAGTACCCACTGGATTGAGCACAGGGTCCCCAATGGAGGAGCCAGAGAAAGGACCCAAGGAGCTGAAGGGGTTAGCAGCCCCATAGAAGAAACAGCAATATGAACCAACCAGGACCCCCAGATCTCCCAGGGACTAAATCACCAACCAAAGAGTACACATGATAGGACTCATGGTTCCAGCTGCGTATGTAACAAAGGATGGCCTTATTGGTTATAAATAGGAGGAGAGACCCTTGATCCTGTGAAGGCTCTATGCCCCAATGTAAGGGAATTCCAGGGCCAGAGAGCAGGTGTGGGTGGGTTAGAGAACAGAGGGAAGGGATAGGGGTTTTCAGAGGGGAAACCAGGAAAAGGGACAATATTTGAAATGTAGATAAAGTAAATACCTAACAAAAAAAATTGCATGCTACATATGGCACATCACATGGAATGCAAAAATCCACTATTAATTTAAAATTATTCAGATAGATTATACACACACACACGATATAGTTCATTATGGGGGAGAACTGATTTCTCAATGGAGCAGAGCCAAATCACATGACTACAGCACATGAAACTAAACCAAAAGAACACAGGTGCTGCCAGAGAGACCTTAAACTAAGGGGCTGAGAGCTGCTCTGCAAACAGGCTGACTAGTTCCATGAGTGCTAGGAGGAAAACAGTGAGAGACTGAGAGCAGATGGTACTTCCTAAAAACAAATAATAAAACAGAGATATATAAATACTGAGGCTTTTGATCTTTATAAAATTAGGTCAAAAGCAGGAGGTAAGAAGCCTAGCCTATATCAGATATTAGAAACTTAGGCCTTGAGAGTTATACATAGAGAAAGGAAGGAATATACTACAATATGCACCCACAGAGATATTAAACTCCATAGTAGGAAGGATTCACATTTGCATAGATGTATAAATAATTTAGGCTATGATCTCACATAGGTTGGAGCAGAACACAGGAGAAACTCTGTCTCAACAAATAATATTTGTTTAGATTTCTTTCATTGCTTTGAATTTTTTTAATTATCAAAATGAATGTAGCTATGAGTTTGGTGGTTATATTAAAATTCCTCTGGGAGAGAGGTCAAGCTATACCCTTAATGAATTCTGGATACTAGACCACAGACATGCTATTTTGGGAGAGATGCTCTGTATTTGTGTTGACAGGAAAGAAGAAAAGGCTCTGGACCCCTTCCAGAGTGATATGGATCCGATATGAAAGGGGAAGACCACCAGAAGATCTCAAAAAGTTCGAGAAAATCAAACAAGACAGGTTACTTTGTTGCTTGTGATTTTAAAAATATGTAAGTTTGCTTCTGCTCAGCTCTAGAATCAGTAGCCAAGCACCAGCTAGTCAACCCCCATGGGCTAGTCAATGCTTTCTAGAGATCCTTACTAAACTCTGAGAACAGCCCCCACCTGCATTCACTTCTTGGGGACACCTGGAACTACTAATCACGTTTCACTTACACACCGTCCAGGAACTGCTAATGACCACCCCACGGGTACACACCTTCCCTCTTGCCCACCTGAGTCATCACAGATGAAAAACACCAGACAATTTTAATATTTAAAAATCAACCAGATTAACCAAGGGCTGGGCACAGAATCTATAGTCCTAAGCTCACCAGCTATCTTACTTTGGAATTCTTTTGGTGGCAGAGGCCCAGTCTAAATGGTGTTCATGCTCTACTTCCTGGCCTAAAAGGCCTTTCTATATCATGACTTCCTCTTCCTTCAGGAGCCCAGAAAACTCACCTCCATATCATTGCCCAGTGATTATCTTCTGTTGTCTTTATTTAGCCAATCATACAATTAGGAAGCCTTTGCCTACCTAAAGAGATCTGCTGATCCCTCAACACGGGAACAGCCCAATAACTGGCTTGGACATAAAAAAGGTCTCTAGCCAAAACTTCAACTAAAATTAGTCAATGAATATTGTTTATAAAATCCTTAAGATTCTTCATGTTATCCTTCATTTGACATAGACAAACACTTACTACAATTGGTTATTAATAAAAATAACTCATAAAAAAGAAAGATGTCTTCCACTTGCTTAAATAAAGATCAAAATTTCATGCTTAACTGATCTGTGCACTGTGCAAAATCCATACGAATATCTTAATAGTACCAAAATTATGGTTGTGAGAATCATATATTACAAAATATATAGCTTTGGTAAGATTCATCCTCAGAGATGCTGAATTGATCTGCTTGGTCCCCTTTTTCCTGACGCTGCCCAAAACAGCTTCAGTGATTGCTGCTGATTCCAGATCATCTTGCCTCATCTAACCTTTCAGAGTGATATTGTCAACACTTCAGTCAAGCCCTGAGCCTTCTAAACATACAGAGACTGGATAACATATGCAAAAGCTTCTTAAGTATAAACAATTTTCTAATTTTCCTACCCCTCCCCACCCTTCAAAATAATTTCTTATTGCCCCCAATCAACAGGAAGAAGCTATGGAGAGTCAACAGCTCGACATCTTGGGTTTGGGTGCCTGGTTATGTTTATTTCACAAACTATAGATAGCCGTTTCAAGGAATCATTTGGAAATGGTCATAAATTTGAACAGAGAGAAAATAAATGAGATGGAATACTAAACTTATTCTTAAACAGAACATTGTGCAGCCATAGTCTTACACTGGTAAAAATCTTTGTAATTGATATAAAATTGAAATTTTTATTTCTCATATTGGTACAGGAATTATATATTGATATAAAATTAAGGCTTTCATTGGTATAAATCTATATATTGATACAAAATTTGAAATTAATATTGTTACTCTTAGATAGGCATTGTGCCTATACAACTCATTTAAGAACAAGATGATTAGCCGGGCATGGTGGCATTCGCCTTTAATCCCAGCACTTGGGAGGCAGAGACAGGCTGATTTCTGAGTTCGAGGCTAGCCTGTTCTACAGAGTGAGTCCCAGGACAGCCAGGACTATACAGAGAAACCCTGTCTCAAAAAACAAGACAAAACAAAACAAAACAAAACAAAAAAAAGAACAAGATGATTAAATAACACAAGTGGCCACTGGCCACTTCCCTGACTGAGTTTGGGGTGGCAGTGGAAGGTTTAGGAGTACCCAGCCTTTGATGTAGTAAAGACATTTTAAAATTAACTGTGGTGTGTGTGTGTGTGTATGTGTGTGTGTGTGTGTGTGATTCACAGATCTGATATAGCTTCAGGGCATGTGCATGATTGTGACTCCCCAATAGCTCAAATTGGTATAGCCAAAATCTTGCCTCAACAATGTACCTGGAGACCTGGCTCTATTATCTTGTATTTTGCAACTTTTGACACATGCTTATATTTAAAACGTGACTAGGAATATCTTTCAGAATGCATAACATTTGTCAGTAAGACAGACATCACAGTATTCCATTAAGGAATTTTCTCCGAGTGTGTCATCTAAGTTTTATAACTTTTGTATGTTCACAAAAGATATAAAAACTGAATAATACAGTGTGGAGGCAACTAACAATAACTCATTTACCAAAATGAGTAAACTAACAGAGAAAAACAAACTGTTCTCTGATTCTGTCAAGGAATTGTGGCTTGAGTGCTTTCCCTATTTTTGAATTTCTTGTGATAGTTTAAAAAACTGCTTATTTTGCCACTTTCTCTGGATGTTAAGGAAATATTTCCTGATGAAGAAAAATGTAGTAGACTTGCTTAGACTTGTGAAAATAAATAAATAGTTTCTAAAAATTGCATTAAATAACCATTTTTCTTTTAAAATCAACAATCATGAAGTACTATGCACACGAAAATTTCCTTCAGATGAAAATAATTGAAATTCTAATAATGCAGAATGTAGCTTAAATTATGTTTGGTAGATGGGGACACTAAATGATGGGGAATGTTTTATTAATATTCGTATTGATTTTAAAAGAAATAGCATTGATCATTTTCTACATTATAAATACAATCTTATATGATATTGCAATTATCTTTTATTATTTTTAGTAGAATTAAACAACTGTAAGTACAAGGCAGAAAATATTCATTTATCATTTTAGTTATACATATAATAACAAATGTTACAGCCATCATGCCACTATTCAATGACAGATGGCACATGATATACATTATAAGCCTCATTATATACCTTCACATTGCATGAAATATACTATATTAAAAAGGCTTTTGCTCATATTAAAGCTACTTCTAAATTTTCTCTGTCAGAGTAAACAACTTATTAGGTAGCATGTTTGATGACAGCAATTAGACTCACATTTTTTCCAGAATGCTGACATCCTCCAAAGCTAAAATACAAAGCATCAAACAAAAGCACCAAATATAAAGAAAGGATAGAAAGTCTGCATTGTAAGTTTTCATTAAAGTTTTTTTTTCTATTTTGCCAGCTGTCAGAACCACAATAGGCTACATTGTGATCTTCAATGCAGTTGATCATCCAATAGGCTAAACTGTTCTATGATATCTGAAAAAATCATCTAAGTTGACTTTATCTGGAATATAAAATAAAAGAGGAAACTTTTTACTAATACAACCAAATTGTGAAGAGTAATAACAGGGACAATTTTAATCTGTGCTGCATTCGACATAGTGATATAGGCAACAGGGCAAAAAGATTCCTAGGATTTGGCCTGTGTCATTCAGGATCTCTAGTACTCATCTCTCATCTAGTATTACTCCAATAGTTAAATGAGGTGCAGTTGATGTGTCTCCTCAATTTCAATACACTTCATTAGCATGGCTTAGGAGTTAACCAAGAACCAGCCTCTATCAGGGTCTTTTTGAGTGATTCTCCTTTAATATCAGTGTGGTCGTCACAGTTTATATAATTTTCTCAGGATAATCAGCTTCATTTCAGGTATTCACACATTACAGCTTCATTGTATTTACATATACATCTACTTCCTAGTGCTCCCTCTGGCTCTTCTTTCCCTCTTGACCCTTCTGTTGCATATTCTTCTATATTGTATTCTTTATACTATACTTTAACTTTCCAAGAAGCTGCCACGATTTAATTGAGTAATCACTTCTGGTTGAGTGTACAAGTTTTTCCAGACAAGGTTCTTTACAGGTCTTTTTCCACTGTTGATTACGTTGGCTATGGAGAAATGAGGGACACCCTTTTTTGTTTTTCTGTTTCTGTGATTAGACATGCTGACCAATAGGTTAAGAACACTTACTGCTCTTATATAGCACCTTATTTCAGTATCCAGAAAGTAAGCCAGGTATCTCATAAGTGCCTGTAACTCTAGTTAAGATGCCACCTGGCTTCTGAAAGCACCTGTACACACTTGCTACTCATAAACACACTAAAGCATGAGTGCACACACACACTAATAAATTAATTTTTAAGAATATTATAGTAAAACCAAAACTACTTAATAGAAGGGACAATTTATCTAACTTACACTTTCATACCAACATTCATGATTGAGGAAAGTAGGAGAGAAGCCTAAAGAAGGAGCTTGAATCAGACATTATGAAAGAACACTGATTTTTAACTTGCTGACATTTCCTGACATGGCTAGCCTTCTTATACAGTCCAGTATCACCTGCCCAGGTAATAGCAGTAGACTAGTACAGCCTACATCAATTAACAATCAAGACAATCACACCCAAACATGCCCACAGTCCAATTTGATATATATGATCCCTCAAACATGACCCAACCCTCAAGTGCCTATAGCTTTGTTGAGTTGAAAATTAAAGCTAAGAACAATAGGTTAGGAAAGTGGACTAGTAACATAGAACCTGTATAGTTTCCCTTGGCCATTGATCAGCTTTAGAGAGGCCTCGCTTTGCAAAGGAACTAAATGTGCACCAATATCTCTTACATGTAACTGGCATCTCCTACTTCCCAAATGTATTTATTGTATGTTCATCTCAAATTTCAATGCACTCTATATAACTTGTATTAGCTCACATCTCTAGAAATTTGCTCCCTATTTTTCATGTATTTTTATTCTGACCTATATCACTCACTGAAATTCTATTTTTTAAAATTAGAATATAAAGAACCATATATCTTTTCCCTGATATTTTATATCTCTAAACCAATTATGCTCTATTTTACATACTAAATGTGTTTTATTTACAAAACTCCATTTTAATATTTCTTTAAAAAGATGGGAAATAACCTTCCTCTCTGTCTGAAGCACCACACAGGCTAATAAATTTTATTTAGTGTTCAGTAAATACTCTGTGCACACATCAATGTAATTATACCATAATACTTATTGAATGCCTTAGATCGTTGAGACAAGATTGTAACAGCTGGGATCTGCATTAGTGAACAGTGAAAGAGGGAAAATCACTAATATGTTAGAATTTGAATTATATCAGTGGAAAAAAACAAGAAGCGAATTCCATCATATGGAAAAAAAATAAGGGAGTTACACCGTGTGTGTGTGTATGTGTGTGTGTGTGTGTGTGTGTGTGTGTGTGCACATGCACATATGGAGGCAGTTGTGTTTGTGTTAGGAGAAAAGGAAGTTATTTTTATGAAGAAAATGCACAGAAGAAAAGATATACTACAAACTTTATAGTTACTCTTTTTCATGGAAAAATTGGAGGGGTCCTAATGAATAAATCCTAAGTTAAAATAATTAGCAGTGGGATTTCCTGATCTCTAATGAAGAACTCCTTGTAAAGGGAATGGCCCAGTGCCATTCCCCACTGGTGAAAGTATGCCTGCTATGTCCAGGAAACAAAAGGGATGTCATAATAGATGAGGGAAAAAAGTTACATCAAGGCTGAGGGCAGAGATATCAGGGTAGGAAGTAGACTCTACTAGGGCCTTAGAGTCAGTAGTAAGGGTTTTAGGGTTTTCCAGTGGAGCACCATGATTCTTCTATTTTAGGAAAATCATTTTGGATTTTGTGTCACTAAAAAGAAATGGCAGTCCACCAGAATCTTCCTAGGTTGCTTCTGTCAAAATGGAAGTCAGAGATGTTAGTGTTATTCCTTGAAGTATCGGAGTAAAGGGCATGAGAAATGCTTCAATTCTGGTTATTATCTGAAGATGAAAGTCACAGATTGGGTGACAGATATTGTGTTGATGATAAGGAAAAGAGATAATTTACCAAAAATAAATCCCTTATTTTAAAGGCCTTTTTGACTGAGAGGATGATGCCAGAGCCAATTATTAATTCAAAGTTAAATTTTAAGAGGCCAAAAGACAAAAATGACTTGGGATTGAGGGCCCATATAGGAATAGAAGGGTAGAATTAAGGTATGAATTTCAGATTTTTCAGACTATGGAGAAGATTTTAAATTGTAAGGATTATATAAAAATACCAAGAAAATAATAACAATAACAGCAACAAAGATTATAGGAAAAGATATGAAGAAATCTAAGAACTGGGAGTTGGGGAGTTTTCTAAATGGAGGGAGGAGATTCACAAAAATCTCAATAGTGACCAAGAAAGAACAGATGTGACTGAAAGGAACTGGAGGTTAATGGGGCACATAAGCTGAGAGAGCATAGTTCTTGGAAGAGAGAGTGGAGGATACAGAAAGTTCAATATGCAGATGGTACTAAGTAAGGTTAGTGATTTCAGGGCAGGGATAGTAGGACAGTAGGGCTATTGTTGGGAAAGTAATTATGAAATAATATCCAGAATGAGAAATATAAACACATGAAACCAAGGGTGGAATTATAGAAAGATAGAAAACCGATCACAATTAGACACCAACAGTCCAAATAACTTAATTGAAAATTAGGGTAAAAAGCTAAACAGAATTCTCAACAGAGGAATCTCAAAAGACCAAGAAGCACTTAAATCAATGTTCAATGTCCTTCATCATCAGGTAAATCCAAATCAAACTACCCTGAGATTTCATCTTACACCCATCAGAATGGCTTAGATTAAAAAACTCACGTGATAGCATATGCTGGTGACGATGTGGAGCAAAGGGAACACTCCTTCACTGGTGTTGGGAGAGCAAACTTGTACAACTACTTTGAAAATCAATTTGGCAGTTTCTGTTGTAGAAAATATTCAAGCCCAATCCAGGATTTCTACCCTGCCTTTGATTATTCAGTTCCCAGACAAAAGACTCACATGACCTTAGTATTTATAATAAGCCTTTATCAGCACTAATGTACAGCTATACATACTCTATGTTATTAAATTTTATTTTCTATTGATCGTTCCAAGTTATTACTTACTAAGTTTCATCTGGGCTGCTCTTAACTCCAACTGGTCAACCCTCAGGGCCATGTTTTCTTGAGTCCTAACCCATGTCATTCTTCTTCTCACTCTACCTTCTCTCTTCCCTAGGGGACTCTTCTGACTCCAAGGCCTGGAACACTAATATCTGCCTATTTCAATTCTGCCAAGCTTGTCTGGAGGAAAAACCAACCAACAAACCAAACAAACAAAAGGAATCCATAAAATCTTTTACAAAAATCATGAGTTAATGTGGTTTCTACTAAAAATCATGGACATCTGAAGATTCACTTGCATTTGTAAACAATTACTACGTTTACTAAGGGCAAATCTTTATCAAAATATCTATGTGGATCCACTTTTGTATAAATAAATAAAACTGAAGTGATAAAAAAGGAAAACTAGTCACAACATTTGTTTTTAATCTTAACTTTTATTCCCTAATGATGACAAAATATTCAGTTAATATACTCTCTCTCTCTCTCTCTCTCTCTCTCTCTCTCTCTCTCTCTCTCCATTAAAAGAATGCAACACTCCCTTCTAATAGTAATATTTTGTTTAAGGGATTGGTGAATATGTGATAATACCTTTTTAAATGTATTTTTACATCCATGTGTTTTTATTCATTTACTCTTAAAATGATGACTTCAATCTGCATTTTACTGATGAAGAAAATGAAGCATAAGAAAGATAAGCACCAACAGCCATACACTAGAAAATTGCAGGGACTGTGATACAGACCTGTTAGATTTGTCTTCACAATTGCTCTTAACTACTATTTTATTTTTCATCTCAAGAAATATGATTCATATGTTGCCTGAGGCATATGAGAAATTCCACAGATGTTCACTGAATTTGACTGTAGGACATCAGCATGATTTTCATTCTCAAATCTAGACATAATCTTTCATCAAGGATTTCACAGACAGCTCCTAAAAGCATCCATGGAGCTCCTCGAGAGGCGTTTTCAGGTAGAGAAGATAAGAATGCCAAGGGGTGCAATCTGGGCCACTTACAGATAGAGTGGTCACAGCTGTTCATACCCCAGTTGACTACCTCTCCTTTTAAGAGCAAAACCCAAATGCATCTGAAGCAGTCCAAATGTACAACCAGGTAGTTAACATCCATTTCCTTGTTGAAATGTCCCATATGCTAGAATCTGATTAGTTCTCTTGGCACCAACATGCATACTAATCTAGACTGGTTGCTTTCTGGCTGTGGTATTCTGTAATAAAGTGAAACAGAGAGTCAAACAAAATGAAATGTCAGCTCAGTGCCAACATGATTCTGATCCTCCAATTTCATTCAGAATTCAGCTTTCAACTAGAGCCCTAGAGTGGCTTCTGAGAGACCTTCAGTAATAAACTGGTAATATTCTTGAGCTTCTTCTACCTGACTCTTCAGTGTGGTTCTGTGCACTACCTCACAGTTGTTTTTGTTAAACAAGGTGAAACTTACCATCATTCATTTTTAAAGAAAAGGTTATTAGCATGCTAGATTTTAAAAGTAAAAAAATTTACATTATATATTTATAGAGTATGGCTATACATGTCACAAGGACATTTTATGTAGTGAAATACTTTTGTTTGTGACTTCATAGTCACAATTGGATTTAAGGCCTACTCTATGAGGTGGAATTTACACCTGATAATCCTAAATTGACCAAAATCCTAACACTATATTGGTTATGGTCCTTAGGGAAAAAAAATCTACTACCACTATTTTGCTGAAGGAACATAGCGATAAAATAAAATAAAATAAAATGCTAATCTTATATATCAGTGCCTTGAACATTTCTCTTTATTTATTAATGTTTAAAAGTCAATTCGAAAAGAAATTTAACACTTTGAAATCATGTAATATACATGTAGCTACCATTAAATAATCAATTCTCTACTTATGACATCGAAAATTTATTTATTTATTTATTTATTTATTTATATTAAAGTTTATATCCTCTGGATAAGCTCAAGACTTATGGGCTATCCTAGTAGGAATATGGAAACACTTGTTACTGAGAATGACTTGAATTGTGTGCACCTGGCCCAAGAGGTTTCAGTAGAGAATTTCAATATGTGGCCCAAACACTGTTTGTTTTTTGTTTTGTTTGTTTGTTTTTTGTGGTATTTTGCTGAAGAATGTGGCTACTTCTTGCCTTTGTCTAAAGAGTCTGCCTGAGGCTACAGTGAAGAGACTCAGATTAATTGAGAGTAAGGAAGTCTCATAAATGCCCATCATAGAATTTGTTCTCTAGTTAAATCTCATAAAGAGCATTTTAAACAAGCATAGAAAGCTGGGAAAGGACTGGGCTGGGCGTTGGAAGCCCATGCTTTTAATCCCAGCACTTGGGAGGCAAAGGCAGGGGGATTTCTGAGTTTGAGGCCAGCCTGGTCTACAAAGTGAGTTCCAGGACAGCCAGGGCTACACAGAGAAACCCTGTCTCAAAAAATAAAGCAAACAAAAAAACAAAACAAAAAACAAAAACAAAAAAAAAAAAAAAGAAAGCTGTGAAAATATAAAAACCATGGTTTGAGCATTAAAAGGGCATCAGGAAGTGATATGGGGCTGAATCCTGTATTCAAGGATATTAAATTGAATTAAGAGAGTAGTGATCTGGGGACAAGATCCCACCCAGCTAAATGAAGGTACAGGTATGGTAGTACAAGCCTTTAATCCCAGGAAACAAAGAAAAGCAGATCTCTGAGTTCAAAGCCAGCCAAGAACGGAGCAAAGGTCTAGATGAAGAAAACCTTAAATCCAGGCTTGGGGAACCACACATTTAATCTCAGTGCTTAGGAGATGGGC
This sequence comes from Mus caroli, assembly GCF_978045245.1. Lineage (NCBI taxonomy): Eukaryota > Metazoa > Chordata > Mammalia > Rodentia > Muridae > Mus > Mus caroli. The sequence goes on from NW_028227264.1 coordinate 47,990,289, forward strand.
ATGGATATCTCAGAGTTCAATGTCACTCTATGTAGCAAGTTCCAAGACAGCCTGTTGGAGTTCATCAAAAGACCCTTACTCACAAGGACCACAGATACTGCTGCCATCGATGCAAGATGCATGAAGATTTTTATTGATACAACATGTTGGGGACTCCCCTCTCAGCACGCAGGCCAGAGGAGAGACCCAGAACAAAGAAAGAACACAGTTTTTATACCTTTGTAAGGGGCAGATTTGAGCAACAGGGTTTTCATTGGTGTAGCAAGTAACCCTTTTAGGCATTAGTTGGTTTGTATAGTGACTAAGTAACCTTTTGGAATAGTGACTCATTTTGCTTGCCCCTACGGTGGGTTATTATAATTTGTTCAGCAAAGTAATAGTACATTTTGAACTTATGGATCAGCTATTAATGTCACAGCTATTAACATCAGGGGAATTCCCACAACAAGGTCAGGGTAGTTTGTGGTCTTTTTCAGAATTCAATGTGGGGTGGGGGCAGGAGAATTGCTAATCTTGTTATGGTTAAAAAAAAAAAAAGAATAGGAATTGACACTGTAAATGGCAGCAAAAACAAGTAAACACAGAGATAATAGAAAAAACTTTTAAAAATGCATATTCCATCCACTGAATTCCTCCTAACTTCCTACCATTATACATACCCTTAACCCCAGGTGCTGCAAGGTTAAACCACACTCACTATTTTGAAATCATGATGCACTTGTTTTCAATTCTCTGTCCTCTGGCACTGTTTATTCTCCCATAACTATTGCAAGTTCCATGAATTCTCACAAATACCATTTCTTCTGTGCAATCACCTTCATTCTCTGCTCTACAATTTGTTCCTTATGCTGTGTTGTGAGCACAGAGGATATGAAATTGGGTTTGGCTATTTAGAATGAAGTGATGACCTTTGGAAGAACAATTTTATTGTGGTATTGCGGGCAGAAGCCAAAAAATAAAGGATTAAAAACAGGAGTGGGTGGTAGTTAGACAGAAAATCTGTGTTCAGAGTTAGCTGCTGAAGGCAGATGAAAGATGAGATAGTGACTTTAAGAGAACACAACCAGAGCATGAGGTAAAGAATTAAAGGTGAAGTATATGTTGGAAAAATTTATCAGCTGAAAGAAAATATTTAAGATATGAAATAGTGGATGTAATTGTGTGGCAGAGACAGTTAAAGAAGAGTGATAAATATAACTAAAAGGAGAGAGAAATTTTCTCTAAGACTGAAAGGGAAAAATAAGATGTTAGTACAGAAAAATTTGTTTAGATGGAAAATCGAAGATACTTTATATTGATTGTCTTCTGTAACTAAGTTGTGATTATTTTGTTGAATGATCATATGAATTAAGTAAAAGAACATAAAATATTGGAATTAATAATAATGGGAAACTATATGACTAGAAAATTAGAAAACCAAAGCCCTCATATGACTAAACTGAAAAAAAAATATAAAATCCCTGAAGCTAAGTAGCAAAGTTATAAATATTAACATTTTCATTTTATATAATAGAAATTATTTGTAAAATTCCAGAATTAACAAGGACTTATATAAGTCAGGAATTGATATAATTACCACAGAACTTATTTAAGCTGTTTCCAACAGTAAGCACAGAGACATTTTAATTGTGTAACAGATACATCTATGAACCTTAATCTGTCTCAGACTCAGGATTTTGGTGTTTTCACATCAGTAAATAGTTTCAAAATAAGTCAACATATTCAGGTCAGCAATGATCCAGAAAACAATTTTTAATGGTATATACTATGAACACGAGTTTACAAATTTACAAATTTAGATTCATAAAAAAGTGACCACAGTCTGGAAGACCCGACAAGCAGCTGAAAGATTCAGATGCAGAAATTTGCACCCAACCAATGGACAGAAGCTACTGACTCCTGTGATTGAAGTAGGGAAAGGCTGAAAGAAGCTGAGGAAGAGGGTGACCCTGTAGGAGGAACAACAGACTCAATTAATCTGGACCCCCGAAACATCTCAAACACTGGCCAACCAAACAGGCAGCATACACCAGGTGGTATGAGGCCCCCAAAACATATACAGCAGAGGACTGAAGTGTCTTTGTTCAGAGATGATTCACCTAACCCTCAAGAGACTGGAGGACCCAGGGAGTCTAGAGGTCAGGTGGGGTGAGAACATCCTCATGGAGACAGGGGGGCTGGGGAGGAGGTATGGGATGTGGACCAGAAGAGTGTGGACAGGGTAGAGGATGGGGAAGAAAATCTGGAGTGTAAGGGAAACAAAGAAAGAAAGAAAGAGAGAGAGAGAGAAAGAGAGAGAGAAAGAGAGAAACTCTTTTATTTCCTCTTTTTTAAATTAGACATTTTCTTCATTTACATTTCAAATGTTATCCCAAAAGTCCCCTATACCCTCCACTCGCCCTGATCCCAAACCCACTCACTCCCGCTTCCTGGCCCTGGCATTTCCCTGTACTGGGGCATATGATCTTTGCAAAACCAAGGGCCTCTCCTCCCATTGATGGCCGACTAGGCCATTCTCTACTACATATGCAACTAGAGATCTCTTATTAAATCTAAGGTGATAGCATTACAGTTAGAATCTTAATTTGCTTTAAAAAACTAGAATGTAGTAACAAAGAAAACTTTTTAAACACTTAAGGTTACCTTTCATGATTAAAATACTTAAGGACAGACAACAGTATGGTTTAAAACTCAAATGCATATAAAACTGAAAATAATTCAGATGACTTACAAAAACAGTTTACAACTTACAGTGCCATAAATATTTTTGTTACTTTAACCAACTATAAAATGCCTCAAGTTAATCATATCATTTATCTTTCTCAAAATATCACAATCAAGCAGTTGGCTAAAATACAGTAAAGTGTTTAAGAGCCTAGGTAGCTGTTTGAATACTCAGTCTACCACTTACTACCTAAGTGATCTTGGAAATATGATTTCAACATCCACACCAGCTATTGCTTTTGTGAAATAGAGGGAAAAAATACACATCAATAGCAGAAGGGTTTTTGTGAGATTAAACAGCCTGTTGTATAAAAAAATCAATAGGACAGGCAGTATAAAGTGCAATTTTAGGAAATGTTGCCCATTCATTTCAATGTTCAACTAACAATTTTATGTTTGCAGGTTTTTCCAATGACTGGATTAAAGTTTAAAAATTCAATTGCAATATTAAGAAGTACTTAATAATTTTTGAAACAGTTTAAAAATATTACTAATATTTTATATATCCACATAACATTTCTTGGCATAGTAAGTGAGCATACCTATAATACATTGCTAAAACTTATGAAATTGAATAGAAAATGATATGTTTAATATTAAAACATTACAGAAAAATAATTTTTGATTGTTTCAAAAGTATCATGTCTTTATGATCTGTATTTATAAAGATGTGTTGATATTTGCAACTTGTAGATGCAAGTATAATGTACATATCATTATAAATAACAATATCTTCATTCAAATGTTTATTGATAAAATGCTAATGTGGAAGATTGCAATCAGTTACTGAAATTCTGTGTGAAATTCTTCATCCATAAACGGGATCCCATTGTTCCCCTTCACCTTCATTATTCATTAATTTATTTTTATTTCCTTTCTCATATGAATACACAGTGTTTCAGGAGTTAGTCAGATTTTCCCTACCCAAGGGATATTTTGGTTCAAAATTCTCCTTTTTATTACCAATTTTGTTATTCAGATGTGCCTCAATAAAACCTGATAAAAAGTTTTTACTAAAAAGGAATTTAAAATGAGCAAATAAATAGCTCTTGGTTTTACCTTACAGATTACTGAATCATAAAAATACTATGGAAACAGTAATATTTAGTGAAACAATTTTCACATGTAAATATGTTTTAAATTACTCCATATTAATGAATGAGTTTAAAATGGTATTTCTGAGACTGAAGGCTGTAGCTCAAAAGTACAGGCATTGCTTGGAATGTAAATGACACCATATTCCATCCTTGTCACAAAAATAAAAAAAAAAACATTTCCTGATCTTTGTAAGAGGAAGAATGCTCCCAATGGAAGGACGATTACATAATATTTTAAATAAGAGTTCATCATATCTATCTATCCTTTGTCCCAGCTAACCTTGAAGTACATATCCTTCTGGGTGGAGGACTTATTTCAAAATATCTCCTGTCTCATATGCAAATATGTCAAACTTGACATTGAAAAGAAGAGTCAAGAGCACTGAACCAGATGTTTTCTGAAAATTGAATGCTCATGGCCATATTGATGACAGGAGGGGGTACCCTTTACTCGCCTGCTACAGGATAACAAACTGGGGGTGACAGAGTGAGGATCCTGCTCCCCCTTTTCCTCTCTCCCCTTCTAAGTGGAATTGAAGCATCCATACTTTGCCCTTCCTTCTTATTAATGCTCATATAGTCTGTGAGTTGTATCATGGGTATTGCCAGCTTTGGGGCTAATATCAACTTGAGTAAATACCATGTATGTCTATCAGGAGCCATAATGGGACAAACTAGTAACTAGCAGGTGCTCATTCTGAGATGGCCTGCTTCAGATTATTATATAATCTGCAACAGGTTCACCCTTATTAAGCAAGGCTGTAAGGGATTCATTTTAGGAAATATTCCTGCTATTAATATGCTTTTCCTATTATTATTAAACATATATAACAATCACTAATTAATAGTACATCCTTATGGAGCAGATCTCTGCACATCTGTGGAAATGTACTGTCTTATAGTGATTCTATGTAGATTCTTAATGATGAGCCTACAAAAATTCCTAAAATTATATCTGTGATTACTAAGTTCTTTTATACTGGTACTGCTATTAGGCCCCTTTCTGATAGTCAAAATTGCAATGAGAATTCTGCCAGTCTCCCAAGTGTCACCAGTTAATTGCTCTTAGATCGTAACCAGACTTTCTCCTATGCAGAGCATATTCCAAGAGGCTGTAACACAATTAACCAAAGATAATAAAAAGGAAACTAATGATTTATTATATATCACAATCAAGCAGTTGACTAAAATACAGTAAAGTGTTTAAGAGCCTAGGTAGCTGTTTGAATACTCAGTCTACCACTTACCACCTAAGTGATCTTGGAAATATGATTTCAACATCCACACCAGCTATTGCTTTTGTGAAATAGAGGGGAAAAAATACACATCAATAGCAGAAGGGTTTTTGTGAGACTAAACAGACTGTTGTATTAAAAAACATTTTATCTTCTGCTAATACAGAAGATAAAATATTGACTGAACTTATCTATACAAAACTTCATTAATAACTTAGTTTTGATTTTAAGCCTTCAGTGAACCAGTGCAGCTGAGACAGGTGATGGATATTTAGTTAGATAATTACTCCTAATGGATATGCATGTAAACATTCTATGTTATAAACTTCCATTTCAATTTATAATTTGATTTTTTGTATGAACTTGTGATGAACATTTTAACATGTGATCATGTATTCTGAAAGATGTATAAGTATTGAGGACAAAGAGAAGAGAGTAGAATTTTTTCCTTTTCCCTGCCTAAGAGATTTTTTTCCTTTAGAAGAATTTTTCCCTTATTAGAATTTTTTTCCCCTTTCCTCACTTAGGATCTTTCTGCTTTTCCCCTTAGATAGCTTTCATAGGAAACTTTTTACAACATAGTAATAAACTCTATAATCACTTCTCTAAGTGTCCCTTTTGATTCCTATAACTTCTGACTAACAGGTTGAAAGTTAGAGCTGGGAAATTCCTGCTGAGATAGTACAAAGGCTATTTACCTAATTCTTTGTGATTTGAGGAGGAGGTGCTAAGTGCCAGAAACTGCAGTTTCTGGCCAAAGAGGATCACAGAAACCAGATCAGCTACAGTAGCATAGTAACTTAGACTTAGATAAGTAAACTTTTTATTATACAACAACCCTAAATATTTCATAAGACATATTTACCCCAGAATCTCTTCTTTTTTTATTTTTATTAGGTATTTTCCTCATTTATGTTTCCAATGATATCCCAAAAGTCCCCCATACCCTCCCCCCCACTCCCCTACCCACCCACTCCCACTTCTTGGCCCTGGTGCCTGTCCTGAGGCATATAAAGTTTGCATGACCAAGGGGCCGCTTTCCACTGATGGCTGACTAGGCCATCTTCTGATACATGTGCAGCTAGAGACACGAGCTCAGGGGGTACTGGTTAGTTCATATTGTTGTTCCACATATAGGGTTGCAGATCCCTTTAGCTCCTTGGGTACTTTCTCTAGCTCCTCCATTGGGGCCCTGTGATCCATCCAATAGCTGACTGTGAGCATCCAGTTCTGTGTTTGCTAGGCCCAGGCATAGTCTCACAAGAGACAGCTATCTAAGGGTCCTTTCTGCAAAATCTTGCTAGTGTATGCAATGGTGTCAGCGTTGGGAGGCTGGTTATGGGATGGATCCCTGGATATGGCAGTCTCTAGATGGTCCATCCTTTCATCACAGTTCCAAACTTTGTAACTCCTTCAATGGGTGTTTTGTTCCCAATTCTAAGAAGAGGCAAAGTGTCCATACTTTGGTCTTCATTCTTCTTGAGTTTCATGTGTTTCACAAATTGTATCTTATATCCTGAATCTCTTAAGATCAAGTCTTATCCTCCTCCAAAGCTCTTCCCCCTCAGCTGCCTCAAGAACCAACAAGAAAGAAGAACACCCCATTCAGGCTGTCCCCCAGCATATGTCCTTTTGGGTCTGGGTTGCCTCACTCAGGATATATTTTATAATAGATTAGATGACTAGGAATTGGATAGTTAGGCTTGCTAAAGGATATTTTTAAATTTTTATTGAAAATGTATTTAATACTGTATATTCTCATGTTTTCTTCTTCTCTGTTCCTTCCAAATCCTTTCTACCTCCCTACCCACCCACCTTTATATTTTTTTTCACTCATACAAACACACACACACACAGACAGAGAGAGAGACTGACAGACAGACAGACTGACAGAGACAGAAAGAGACAGAGAGAGTTAGAGACAGAGACACAGAGAGAGTGAGAGACAGAGTGAGAGATAGACAGAGACAGAGAGAATCTCCAAAAATCCACAAAGCCAGAAATCAAAAATCAAAAGACCAATAAGAAAAAAACTGTCCAAAGCAAAGTGAGACAAATAGTCTGTAAAAATAAATTGAGCCCATGCTGTGTTGGACAATTACTCCTGGACATGGGCCATATACTAAGGTGTGGCTAATATACCTACTGAGAATCCACTGTAGAAGTTATTTTTCCCTTTGCCAGCAGGTACCACTTAGTTAAGGTGGGATCCCCTGTCTACTTACTCTTCTCACTTGTGAGTTCCCTTAATTGATTCCAAATATATCTCAATAACAACAAGCTTGTACTTGTAAGCATTTTAACTGGTAAAGAAAATGAAAAATTTGCCTGAATCGGCTCCAGAAGTATTAACAAATGTCTTTTTTATGTAAAAGAGTAGGGGAATTAAGGACGATTCCAAAGACCTAAACACTGGGACAGATTTCAGAAGCATCCGCAAACCTGTATTCATCTCTCAGGCACCAATTGCTTCCTCTTTTTTCACTGAATCACTGTTGTTCCTGCATAGCAATCTACTCTTTTTGTGTGTCTGATTGCTCTACTTTCTGCCTCCATCAGAACATTCTTATTGAACCTTTCCATTTTATACATTTGCAGTTTACCTACAGACACAGCTTAGTCTCTTTTGCTAGATAAGAAATAGATACATAGGCTGGCTGTTCTTAAGAGTCTCAATTCAGAAGTATCTGTCCAAATTCAGACAAAGAGGAGGCCCCAACAACAGCCCCTCATGAAAGAAGCTGTGCCTTTTCGTAGTGACAGTTCCTTTGAAAGGTGGTATGAGCAGGCAAACATGAGCTGACACGATGTTCAGGACTCCCTGGCAAGATTTAAGTTACTTCTTGCTCTTTCCTGAGTTTATCTTTGATTTCATTTAGCTTCTAGAGCCATAAAGCTCCTTTTAATTCTCTAAAATTTAATCTGTGTCAAGCAGATTCTGAGTGGGAAAACTTTCAATACTTAACTCAGTATGTTTAGTAAGAACGAGTACCCTTTCTATCTACAGGTACAATTGCCCTTGTAAACATAGTCATGTACCTGGAACCAAGCATTTTCTGCACTATAATATCTTTGCCCTGGTGCTTTTATAATAACATTTAAAGATTGCTTATAGAAGAAATGAAACTTGAACCTTGGTCTTTCAGAATTACGTAAGTCAATTGTTGTGTCTAGTTAACAAATTATAGCTGTATGAAAACTCTCAGCAGTCACAATTGTGTAACTTTAAAATCAAATTCTGCATTAAATTCTTAGCTTTGTTCATTTTTTAAATATATTCTCACATTGTGGCACTAGGTGACCTGATACCTACTGAGATCTAGTATTTCAGGTGTGCACCTATCACTACGTTCAAATTTTTATGACTATATTTTCTGTTTTGTTTGTATTGTTTGAGGTAATTTCTTACTCGTAGATTGGGCTGTGCTAGAACACAGTATGTAGATAAGGCTGGCTACAAATATACAGATATTCACCTCCCTTTGCCTGCTTAGTGCTGCAACTTAAGATGTCCATTACAGTAGCCAGCACTGACCCTCCAGTTTAATATAAATAACTCATTTTTTTGTGACCAAAGTGCCTGAAATAACCTATTAAAGGATGAAAGGTTTATTTTGACTCCAGTTTTCAGAGGGTTCATCTATAGTATGTTTTTTTGGTCACTGTGACAGAATTCTTGACATCAATGAACAAACTAACACACAAGCCTTAAGAGGAAAAATGTTAACTTTGACTCAAGGATTTAGAGAATTAGGTCCATGATAGTTTGATATTAGCAGCCAAAGCAGGATCTTGTGATAATGGGTGTGTAGTAAAGAGACGATTCTTCACCAGACAGAAAACAGAGAAAGGGCATACAGCAAAGGGAGGGCATGATCCAGTGCAAGGTCATGACCCCAGTTATATGCATTCACAAAGTAGATACTACCATCTACAATTCAATATGTCCCAATAGCACCATCATATTTTGAATCCATCAAGGAATTTATCTATTGATTAGATCATATACATCAAAGCTAATCACTTCCCAAAGCACATCAGCTGGCAGCCAACAAGAAGCAGATAGCTTAGATTGGATTTTGCATACTCAAAAGAAACCAGTTTTTTGGCAGTGAGTTTTTGAGCCCATAGTGAAGCAGAACAGCAGCATTTTTACTAAGAGTAAAAGGAGGGAAAGTTGCTCACATCATGGTGGACAGTAAGCACAGAGGAAAGAAGAGTCTTTGTGCTAAGCATCATCTTCATGGTCACACCCCTAGTCACCTACTCTCTCTAGGTCGATGTCACCTCTTAATGTTTACATGAAAATTCTGCAAAAGCACCACCAGATAAGCATTCAGCACAGCAATCATTTCATGTTCAAATCCTGACAACAATGATGGAACCATTTAGCTACCTCTCAATAAAACTATAATCATACAAACATCATTTATGTTATAGTAAACCTATAATACCCACTTCATAAAATTTTTCACAGCATTTAAGATGCTGTATTTCAATTGCTTCTATTATCAGCCTAGATTCCCAAATTAAATTTCTTTAGGAATGTTAAATAACCCCTAATAGGTTTGACTCCTCTGTGAATGAGAATGAAATAGTGAGCCTGATAGCTTTGATAAAAAAGTAATGTGACCATTCTCATTTTCACTACTATAACTTAAAATTTAAAAGCATTTTATTGTGAATAACTATCCAAATTTATAAGATTGTAGTAATTTAAAATTCAGGTACAGTATTTGAGGTTACTCCCTATTGATCAGTCATGAGCACCAATGAAATAGTAAGAGAAAATCCCAGATGGTAGAGGTATCTTGATCAAGTGTATTTGAAGCATCTAGAGACATAATATCATCACAGTATGTTGAACCAAACCCTCTTCAAATCCCATGTGTAGGAACAGCAATTTAGATACATCTGTGTTCAACATTGCACTATATTCATAAAAGCTTCCCAATATCTAAAAAGCTCACATCACATGAAACTTTCCTTCCCATATCTAACACCATGGAGAGACTATGTGAAAATTTGAGTGAGGAGGAACTACAAATCAAAAAGCTCATTATTATTTTCTCTAACTATAGAATTATTATCTCTATAATACAATGCAGGAGTAAGAATAGATGTATAAGATTCACCCAAAAGGACCTCCAAAAGGAGATGTGGGAAAGATGTCTCAGAAAAGTGCTTGATAGGCAAGCTAAAGAACGTTAGATTGATCCTTAGTGCATTGTTAAAAAGACAAGTGTACTGACATATGCCTGTAATACCTATGCTGAGGGGACGGGGGGGGGGGGGCGACACAAGAAAACCTGGAGCTTGCTGGTCGGCCAGTTTAGCTTAGTCAGGGAACCTCAAGTACAGGGGAAATACTGTGCCTCCAAAAGAAAGTTGAAGAGGGCTGTGTGATATTAACCTCTGTCCTCAACATATATACAAACACTTGAACACACACACACACACACACAGAGACAGAGAGAGAGAGAGAGAGAGAGAGAGAGAGAGAGAGAGAGAGAGAGAGAGCAAGAGAATGCATAAGTAGTAAAATAATCACATAAGCCCATTAAAGTATTGCCAGAGGGAAAGAAAAAAAGAAATCTAGAAACTCTGGGTTAATATTTAGGATTAGCATCTTAAAACCCAGGCAGTTAAAACCTCATTTCACTCTTTCAGCACCAAGAAACTGCTCAGGAATTTTCTATACAATTCTGACATGTCATTTGAGATATTTCAACTGAAACTTTCTCAACTGCCAAATGATGACAGTGTGTGAGTTGATTTTTTGCAACACTTTTATGAGCTTCCTCACAGTTTCATGGTATTCTTTTTTCTACAATAGTAAAGATGGTCTGTTTCTTCTACCTATAGTATAAGACCAGATACACAAACTGACTCAATCCCAGCCACTCCTTATACAGATAAGCCTGCTCACAAAACAAATTAAAATTCATTCATAACTTTTTATTTTAGTTTATTTCCTCAGGTCAGCATGATGTTTAACGATGAAGCTTTACACTAACCCTCCTAATGTGTAACCCTTGCCACATTATCAGAAAGTGAGAGGCCCCTATAATCATACCTTGCCTAATATGTTAATATATTGCTATTTCCTACTAGTATCCATTTGGATTTTGTGACAAGATAGGATTCCAACAATGAAAAGAGCAAAGCTAACAGGACCAAAGCATAAATAGATACAAGGATTGTGTACAGGAATGTCCGCTTACACCTCTACATTCAAAATTCCTAACATGGGTCTGGCCAAGTTAGAGGTCACGTTGGTCTTGTTCACCTCTATTATCAGGACCTAAACTGTGCCAGGTTCTTTCTGGGAGCAGAAGCTTTTATTTGTTAAAGGAATCAACAAAAATAACTGCATGTCCATGAATAGTGGTTAAGTATATAGATTATTAAATGACACATCCTTAGCCTGGCATGCATCTAGAAACTAGTAGGCTCAAAGTAACAGCATTCAAAAATGCAAAAAGGTTTTAGGGAATCAACAAGTGATCACCTCCAGTCATCTAGAGCAAAGATGTCACCCAAGCCACTAATTTTCCAGTGTCATGAAAAGCATTCCCAAATAATCACATTAAAAATAGCCAGGAAAAAAAACAGTTATAAAAAGAGAATTATTCTCTTCTTTTAAATTTCATTCTGAGTGGTTTTTGGATAATGTATCAAGCACAACTTTCAGCATATTGTGGCAGCAAGAATTTTGAGATCACACACATCAGATAAAGCTGTCCATTTTTGAACGCAGGGTAGTATCACGCGATGAGACATATGTTTTCAAGCCCAAGATTTTCAATACCATTCAAAACAAGGGGAATGTAGAAATAACAGCAAAATTCCCACGATCATAAAACTTACATGATTCTATCTCACTTACAAAATAAATATAGCAGTCTTAAACTTCTATAATTAGGAAAGTAATATAGACATATATCCAAGGTATTCAACTACCCAGTGACAATATATGGTTTTAAAGAAACTATATCCGCAGCAGGCTTGCACATAATTTTATAAATATATATACAAAATTATATATATATATATATATATATATATATATATATTACAGTGACTATGCAGAAGCTAGTAAAACTGAGGCAAATAATATTTAATTTCCACTATAATAGTACTTTTACATTCCACATTCAGATAGCTGGCATAATTGAAGACAGCTTGGAACCCCTGAGGATATCCAAACTGTCACAATTGAAGAAAAGATTTAAGTATCCTGCAGTGTAAGACCTACTCAATGACATTACAAAGCTGATTCAAAATATCATCTTTGTTAGATTCTCAATATCCAATCTATGAACAATAGGCATAATTAAATACAGAAAGCTGTAAATTAAGCAAGCAAAACGATAGAGCAAATCATTTCATGTTCGCACCTGTGAAGTACAGTATACCGTTATTATTTCTCAAAGAACACTGAACAGGCTTGTGCATGGACAATTATCAAAAGGGTTCAGAGCAGCAGCAGCAGCTATAATGGACAATAGATTTCTTTTCAAAGACTAAAAGATATCAATGAATGTAGTTTTCAAGTCAAAGTGAGAATATACAGCTGCTGCCAAGGATTCTTTTTCATGTAGTTCAATGTTTCTGATTAAAATAAAAACTCAGGTCTCCTATTCTCAAGCCAGTAGAAACTAGAGAACACACAGACTGCACGTGCATATGCACACACACACACACACACACACACACACACTTGTGTATGTGTGCGCACAAATACAAAATGCAAGCTATAATTTTGTATGTCTAGGCAAAAGAGCTTTTTATGCATTTTTCTGTTCATGAGTACAGAAAATGTTTTGTGCAATAAAGTACCTGGCCGAAAGAAGACTATACGAAAGAAAATGGTGTTTTGGTTAAAATGTAGGTACTGGATATAGTGGAATTACTGCAAGACCTAATTGGCTACATTTTTGTGGTCTTAGGTAAGTTAATAATTTTCTATTTCTTTTCTCTTTTCTTTGGAATCTAGGGGTAGTTATAGTTTCCCATATAACGGGTTGAATAAGAAAAACTTAAAAGTAAGAATCTATATAAATTTCTGAAACACTGATGCATGGGAACCACTTAGCAAGTGCTACCTTTTATCTTTTGGTTTTAAATATATATTTGGAAATGTTGCATATATATGTAACCAAGGTCAATATTTTAAATAGATATCATTATCTTGGCACTTATATGGTTCAAAATCAAAATAGTAGAGATAGATGTCCCATCCATAAAATGGTTCACTGTAATTTAAAAGAAAAGTGTTGCTTCACTGAAATCAGATGAAAAATCAACAAAAAATATTTTCTAATGTGCATTTGGAAAACCTTGGCAAGGTGAGCAAGGTCATTGCCAGCAGAGAGACAGTGTCACCTCCGGTTTGAATTAAACTGAAAGAGCCAAGGGAAAGATCTGCCAATGAGCCCACCATGGAGGAACATAAAACCACCTGCAATATCCATTCTAGCATCTGTCTCTGTGAAGTGCCAAGCCTCCTCCCCCACACCACCCAGCTGGACTCTTCCACACAGAGCAGTTCTACAGGCCATCATTTTTGTAATTCATTGTGGCTGGGCCTCTTACATTTGATTGTCCTAGAGGTATTCTGTGAATCCCAACAGAGAAACTCACTCTCCTTTCATGCCACAATGGATGCTGTACGTGCTTGTGCCTCTAATTCAATGCCTGCCAAAATGACAGACCAATCCATGGATTCAATCACTGAACCCATTTAATATCCCCCAAATCTATCCTCAAAGCTGTCCTAAAGAAAATGATGGACATTAGGTTTGTCATCCACTCATTGGCCATTTTCAAATATGGATCAAATTAGAGAAGGAACAATGTACTATGTTTGAGGAAATAATGCAGCTACAAGGGTTTTGTTGAGACAATGAGGTCATGATGAACTCAGAGGAATCATGACATTTCTTAATTTCCATGTCTATGTCAGAATAATGATGTTATACACTTTATTTGGCGTTTAGAAAGAGTAAATGGTATAGTAAATGTGAAGTGCTTAGATAAGTTTCTCAAAGTCCTAAATATACTATAACTGTTAATAAAATCATAATCAAGTATATGACTAAGTAGACTATGGTAATAGTTATGTTGAAAGCAATAGACCACCCAGGTGCCACCATGTTGCAACTAACATATGTTTGTAATTTAGAGAAGGATCATTAGAAAATTTCTCTGCTTTCACTGGTTTTACATGTCGTATTAAAAAAAAGTCAAATGCAATAATGTACCTAAAAGTAATCCACTTCAGAATGAAACATGAGATAAGGTAGCTAAAATTAATGAGAGTTACAGGAAAATAGAAAAGGTAGAATGTGAAAGATCCTAAAACTACATATGTATTAACTAGTTTAATTCAAGAAGTAATAAAATAATGTAAATATTCATACACACCAATGCTGCAATCATTGTGTGTAGGTCACTTGTATTTTTGAACAAAGTATGAAAATGTCAAAGGGAACTCGTTATTGTACAATTGTCTTGACAATAAAAATAACATATATATAATTTAAATCATACAGAACTCCAACAGTTCTGTATGTTAAGATTTCTTGTTCTGTCTTAAAACTAGAATACAGAATTATTAAGAAATACTTTGCTGAAAATCTAATGCTATAAAATGACTTTTTATTAACAAAGGAAAAAATGGAAAATGAAAAAGTAATTTGACATCTTGAATTTGTTTCCAGTCTTCCCTCTAATCTTCCTCACTGTAGCGCCTTCCAAATATAAAATAGAAGACATCCATAATAACTTTAAACTTAAAAGACAAAGTAGAGATAAAGTATGGAATATGTTCACAGACCCAGCATCGGGACATCAGGTTAATCACTCTGCAATGCTACTGTGCAATGCTTAAGTGAAAAGATACTGATCTGTGAAAGAAACATTTATCACTCTGGCTGAAATCACTTTTAGGAGAACTGTAAATCATATTCTCTTTCAGCACTAAATATGTAAACTCTAGAAAACTGTTTTCCATGTTTATTGTTTTCACATTTCAATATTACACTGGGCTTTTTTATATTAATGACAACAATCATGAAGTTTTATGCACCATAGTTTTTTTTTGTTTTTGTTTGCTTGTTTGTTTTTTGTTGCTTTTTTGTTTGTTTTTGTTATTGTTTTGTTTATTTTGTTGTTTGTTGTTGTTGTTGTTGTTGTTGTTGTTGTTGTTGTTGTTTCGAGACAGGGTTTCTCTGTATAGCCCTGGCTGTCCTGGAACTCACTTTGTAGACCAGGCTGGCCTCGAACTCAGAAATCTGCCTGCCTCTGCCTCCCAAGTGCTGGGATTAAAGGTGTGCGCCACCACGCCCTGCTTTTATACAGCAGAGTTAACAGTTGAGTAAAGACTTTATTTGACTTTGTGGAGTGGGAGAGATGGGTATGGTACTCGGTAAAGAGAAACAGAATAACAGAAAGATTTGTCCAGGTAATGTGCTAAGTACTATATGGTAGGGAAAATAAGAAAAATAAGTAGATTGAATAGAAATAAGACAGGAAAATAAAATGAAAGAATAAAAATACAATTTGTGATAATGCCAATTATATAATTAATCTAAGAGTTTTATGTTTTTCCAAAGAGTTTTTAGGAAATTGCTGTCATTAGGAATGGAGCTTACAACCTGGATTATGTAGCCACACTCCTAGTATGTCAAAATTGAAAAGCTTCACTCAGTTGAGGCCTGCCAGTTCATGGTAAAAGGTGTCATCCATATCTGCACCATATTTGTTTACTACTTTTCTAATGATATATTTCTCATATTCTCAAAAATCAAGTTGTATCCATTGAAAGAACATAAATTCACTTTTCTGTTTTACTATTTATTGTACAGTGTTACATGTTCTCAGACAATTCTCAGGTTGGTGCAGCCCTGTGCTATGCATGACTCAGAATAAACACTGTAGAACCTGGCTAGATTTTATTAAGAATGCAAGAACATTTTTCTTTTATTTCAACAAGTCTATCACAAAGAAAAATGTATAAATTAAAGTAGAAAATGAGAATCTAGAGATGCATTCCTGGAGAAAAAGCCATTTGGGTACTATTCAAGTGAATAGGTTGCATGTGGCCCCAGTCTCAGGGTTTTAGTGGCTTTTAGAAAAGAAAAATAACAGAAACCAGTTCTTGATTTTCTCATTTGAAATAAACACTATGGAGATAGTGCATAATATTTCCTGTACACACATCAAGTTGAAGTTCATAGAGGCACTTACCCTCTGAAGGAAATCATTTACAGGCAGGAAATCATTTGACCCTCTGTGGGTTTCTCCTCAGCAACTCACATATATACTGCTAGAGAAATATTAAGAAAATACAAGCATAATCTAAAATTAAAAGCAATTTGGGGTGTCTTAAAAGGCTTGAGAGGTGGGAAACATGAAATCAAACGAGAAAGCATGCTAGAGATAAAAATGTAGTCTATTGAAATACACTACACAGGAAAAGAGAAAGCTTGTGAGGCTGTGTTCTGGCATATGACTCTATGGAAGATGCTTCTCTATATTTATCTTCTGAGCACAACTCAACTAGGGATTTTAAGAAATCTACAGATATTAATAATAAATGGTGCAAGGTCTGAATTTCAACTTTATAAATGCCTGATAGTTTGGGCTTGGGAGAGTTAATTTATTTTTTTTAAAAAATCTATTTCACTAAATGTATGACAAAATGAGAGTTGCCTGTATCTAAGAGTTATAGTGAAGATCACTGGGGAAAAAAATACAGAAGACTACTAAGGAGATTAACAAAGAAGAGGGCTTGAACTTGAAAACAAAACTTGCATCAGGCATTAAAGAAGTAATGTAATAATTCAAACTAAGATAAATGCATAATTGAGAGGAGAGGACTGGTGATAAGCATTCTGCTGGTGACTTACTCAACCTAACAGGTCTGATAGAAGCAAAAACTGGAGTCCTGAATAATCAGTTAGGCAGACCCACAGACCAGTTTTCATTCTCTGGAATACAAATAACTCTCAAGAGGACTTGATGATCCAAGAATTTTCTGCTATGTTTTTAATGATGACATGGAATAGTAATACTAGGAAATTCTATCTGTACCATAAAATATCTTATACAATGACTAACCAACCAAACTCTATTAATTTTTAAATAACTTTTCAATATTGACAAATTCTGTGACTCTGTTCTCCTAAATTATCATTTTCCTTAACTTATATTTTTAATAACTGGAATAAAGACTGGGTAGTGGGGAGAAACAAAGAAGAAACGTGGTGAAAGAGGCTAAAAAAAGAGAGACCCAGGAATAGTGCTATTTTAATGTTCTTCTATCAAGAAACCCAGTGTTTGTTTATTTTATACAACTGCAACTCTACATTCTTCACATATGTTTGATCAATGTCCCACTGAGATCATAGCACTTTTTCTGTTATATTATACTCTGCTTGCTAAATATTCCTGATTGCTGGACATCATTTTATGTTGAGAATGAAAACCAATATTTTGGTTGTGCATTATTTTTCAATGGGTTAATGTATTGTTTGAATTATATTTTTATTTCTGAAAAACGTATGCAGCACTGTACTCATACCAGTAATTGTTTAAACAATTAAAAAACATTATTAATCTTCATTGATCTAAAAGCAAAAGATGACTATATCCATGTTACAATGGGAATATATAGACTTCCACACCTTGCTAAGTCCCCACAGCGAAATGACCAACTAGACTTGGACCTCTGACCCAGGAGTTTGTGCCTTTACATAGCCCTCTAAAGGGTATCCAATGGATAGAATACAGTGAACATTCACTGTCATGTGACCTATTTCACATGTGTCACTGATCAAATTTATTGCTAGCAGTTTGCTTAAGAGGTGAAAGGTTTTTATTCCTAAGCATAGTTAATAGTGGTTAAGAGACAAGATATTAATCTTGCCATAGAGTTCTTTTCAATTTCTATTGAGTTGCAAATACACAAATATATGGTGATTGGAATTTTGCTTCATTCAGTAAGGTTTACTTGTATAACTGGGCTCAGAACATACATATCTCTAGACTAATGTATTAACTAAGTCTGCTGCTTCACCATGATAGATTATATCCATAAATCAGCAAGCCTTTCAATACCATTTTTGTAGCATTAGCTAAAACAGACAAACTAACAACCCTATTGGGAAGCCTTCTATAATTTAACAATAAAATAAAAAAGTAGACATTAGACTTTATACCAGAAGACAGTCACTGTATCTTGGAAACTTAGCACTAAATGTGTAGATTCAGTTGATGCTTCAGTACTAAACCTTTTTAAAGCTTAGATATATGTCCAGTTTCTGTATTTTAATGTAAGTCTTATTACTGGAATGGCCAAGAAATAAGTAAAAAAGGAGATTGGCTGGAAAAGAAAACCTGTACTGAGTTTACAGTATGACCAGAAAAAAGAACTGGCAAGGTTAGGAGGCAAGCCTTGAGAGGGAGTGGGGTGGATTGGGAACTGCACAAATGAAAATATAAAAGTCTTACCAAAGGATAGGATAGAGGAAAGAAAGTTTGCAAGTCATATAACATCCTTTGTATTTTTATAATATATTTCTGTCTCCTCAGTAGCCTCGAAGACCCTTTATATCAAGGAATAGATCTTGCTAATGGTGAAATCTTTACAATTCGTGCAATATTTGGTACTTATTAGATACATGCAGTAAATATTTGAAGAAGATCTCAAATAAATAATGAATAAACGAATTGAGTAATATAGGTTGGAAGTTGACTGGACAAAATACTTAAGTATAAATGTAGGAAGATAATAACAAAGTTGTTGGTCCTTAACCTCCAGAGTATTTTAAAACACTTGTCAGATACTGGGTACTGAAGGGAAACATTCCATCTTTTGATCTTCCCCGTCCATCTTCATTTCTTCTGATTCCTTATCACTTCCACCCTTTCTTCCACCTTTTCTTGTTTTCTTCTAATTATAAGCCATAAGACAATACAAATTTATTTCCTTGATTAACAAAGTGAAGTTAATTTTAATGAAAGACATTCTACTTGTATTCCTAGAATAACCTGAGACTGCAGATGTACCTCGTAAGTTGCTGCCAAATGTCTTGGATTTTAAGGTGTTTCTATGGTTTTCCACATTTCAAAGGAAATCAGTAATGAAATAACACATTTGATTATTTTTAAGCTTTAAGGATATCCTGTTCAAAAGTAGATGCAGCAATAGTTTATAATCAAATTAATTTTTATACAAATTCAAATAAAAATTTCAGGCTCATAAACGGCTTCTAAGAGTTTTTAGTGACATTAAAACTATCATTGAAATCTTAAATGAATATACTAAAAACAGATAGCATGTATATCATATTCATGAGACTCTCATTTAAACAAAGTTCATCAGCTACTTGTTACTCTTACATTTTCTCTAGCACATTATATAAATGTCTTTATATCAGTAAGATATACATCTTAAAATGTGGTCACTATAACAAGAATATGACTGATGCACAATATCTAAGTGTGGTAGCATTTTCTTCAAAATGTTTTTCTCTGTCAGAAAATGTACATGAAAGATAATGGATTACACTATTTCAAGTACTATATGTAAGCTAAAATATTCATGTGTCAGCAGCTTTTAAACTCTACTTACAAATAGCTGTGTGACAAAACCACTAAGCATTTATGGCATTTTTGTAACTCTGTTATTACAAAGTAACTGTGACAGTGTAAATGATACACAGCTGAAATAAAAAATTAAACTATGAAACACTGGTGTCTATTCATAAAATAAAACTCTAGTGACGTCAAGATAACAATGATCTTGTTGTATATGCCATCAATAGCTCCTTGACATGAGAACATTTTTAGATTCCCCAAGCCTTTGTTGTCAGAGAGGCAAAATACAAAGAGCAACTGAAATAATTTGTCTGTTAATGGAGACTTAAATCTGTGTTAAGCCACACAAGGAACAATTTTATTTTATAAAAGAAACTGGATTCTTTACTAACTTTACTTTTGAAACACATGCTTAGAGCAGGTAATTTCAACATCAACTAAAAAATAAGCAAACACAAAAAGGACAAACTAAGAAAATTATAGATTTCCTGCACACGTTGAAATCAAAGCTGTAAGTACCTGGAAGATACTAATGCATGCAAAAATCAATATGACTCCATGAGGGACATTTCTTGTTGGATTAATCTAACATCCTCTGTGCCAGAGTGACAGACTGAGTACATCAATCAGAAGTCAGAGTCCTAGTATAGCCTGAGTTAGGGAAGGCTCTTTTTTATTTTTTCCTGAATCATATCAGTGCTTTTGAAAAATCCCTTTAATAGGCATATTGAGAGTTCACACCACAGGAGAATACCCTATCTTTAATGCTACTAGTTGTCAGAAAGATCTGGCACTTAATGAAGGTTTGTTTCCTCAGACATATTTATCTTAAAACTGCAACATGTTCTTTGTCATTTTATATAAAGGTCTAACTTTAATTTCACAACTTCATTAACAACCAGTCTTCATATGTCTATCAGAATAGACTCAATCTTTTATAAAGTAGAAAAGTATATGCAGCTTCACAGAACACAACATTGACCAAAGGAAAATAGCCATGCATGAGTGGATATCAAAATATCAAGTGAAAGCAAAACCAGGAACTGTTGACCTTTCATGACAATCTGCCACCAACATGAATGTGATGAATATATCTTGGAAGGTAACCATACTCAAAGGCTAAATATCAAAGACATACACTCATCCTCCAAAATTTATGTAATTCAGTGAATCTCAGCACCAAGAAGAGCTTTGAGACCTTATCATTTTACTACACAGAGACAAAGGCATAGGAATTATCTGTGAATTTCTAAACAAAATCATCAGTAGCTTTGAAAATTCAGATTTCTAGGATAAAATGTCTGGCATTTTTATACATGACAAAACTTTAAGGTAAAACAAATCAAACAAAACAAAACTTCCCTTGAACAAATATGACTTAGAATTTTAGGGAAAATGTTTAATGTCACTGTATTTTCCAGACAACACAGAAGGCACACATAGGAATTCACAGAGATTGTGGCAGTTTGGACAAGGCCAGCACAAGATCAGTCTGACAAAATCCCAGCACCAAGAAGTGGGCACAAAGTCGCAGTCCTAGCCAGGAAACTATTGGTAGCTAGTAATTGCTTGGGAAGGGAAAAATCAGCTTTCTTCAACAAATTAACACTGAGTATATCAACAATACTCCAGCATAGACTTAATTTTGCTCAAGACCATTTGGCCAAAACACATCATTTGGGGGGAGGCAAGTGTTAGTTTAGATTTTTAAGATAAAGAATATGAAGTTGGATAAAAAGAAAGTGAGGGAGGACCTGGTAGGAGCTAAAGAGTAGAAAAGATTAAAGTATAATGTATAAAATTATCAAAGAATAAATAAAAACATTTTGAAGAATCTGTCCTTGACAATTAAAATACCAGAAAAATAAATGGGATTTCCACCAGAAAAGTATATTGAGAGATAAAGATTCAGGTTTACATGTATCTTATTTAACATTTTAATTAAATATGTAAAATCCATGAAGTGATGTACAAATATACTACCAAAAATAAAACTTTTACATGAATAATTAAACTATTTAAAATTGCTAGTTTTTAAAGGATAATTTTGTTTACATTTAAAATTATGCTAATGAGCAAGTATCTTATCACAGCAAAACAAAACCAATTTAAGTTTTATGACTTACACATCACACTAAAAATAGTCAAATACCTTCAAGTTTAGTTGTCATCCATATCCTTATATTGAGAGATTTTATATGCTAAACAACCTAATAAACTTTTATTGTGTTTTAAGGCCATAATAAGATCTTGTTCATCCTATAAGCATAAACCACTACACATAAAAACAAAACCTAAATGAATCAGCCCTGAAAAAGATGTTGCCTTATGATGTATTGTTACCAAGGCTCTTTTGTTTCAAATGTTGCTGTGTATTACTCCTTGTTTCTATGGCAATACATAGCTCCCTTCTTGATGCTTTACTACAGTCAATGTAAACCTGAATATTTCATTTCTTTTATATTTCAGAGTGCTTTATGCAAACAACACTATGCAAATAGGTTAAGAAAATATTGTGATAGTGTATGTTAAGAAATGCTTGCTTGCTGCAAGTTATTCCCTCAAGCATTGTTTAGTATCTTTGTTTCATAGCCTATAGAAGCAATATGCTTAAAAAAGTATCTTAGGTTTTCTCCCAGATTGTGAGGGTCTCATAATAATGCCAGTCATGGTTCAATAGTTAAGTAACTCATAAGAATGTTCTTATGAATGCACAGGAACAGGCTGGCCTCAAATTCAGAATTCTGCCTGCCTCTCCCTCCTGAGTGCTGGAATAAAAGGCATGCCCTGCCATGCACACCACCACCAGCTCTACAGGGAAACAGTTTTTTGAATTATTTATTCTTCTCTCAGATGTTACATTGGACTCCAGCTTCCCCTCCCTCTTCTACTCCTGGTCCTTTCCCTCCATCTGCACCCTCTTGCGCTGACTGCTTCTCCTTTTCACTTCAGAAAAGAACA
This sequence comes from Mus caroli, assembly GCF_978045245.1. Taxonomy (NCBI): domain Eukaryota; kingdom Metazoa; phylum Chordata; class Mammalia; order Rodentia; family Muridae; genus Mus; species Mus caroli. The sequence continues at coordinate 48,012,913 of NW_028227264.1, forward strand.
TTTCTCCCAGGCATATCAACCAAACGTGGCATATCAAGTTCCAATAAGACTAGGTAGCTCCCTTCATATTAATTAAGAATGAATGAGGCAAACCAATATAAGGGTCCTAAAAGGGTCTCAAAAGCTAGTAAAAGAGTCAGAGACAGTTCCTGCTGTCATTGTTTGGAGTCCCACAAGACCAAACAACACGATTGTAACATATATGTTACATTGTTCATTTAGTCTCTGTAAGCCCTTATGATCCCAGGTTAGTTGATTCTATGAGTTTTCTTGTGCTGTTTTATAAGATGTACTGGTGTATAGGTGGCAGAGAAACTGTGAGAGTAGCCAAACAATGCCTGTTTTAGTTTAAGACCAATGCCACAAGACAGAGCTCAGAGTTCATAGTGCATGGAGGGCCAGGACCCAGAGGTTTTATACCTCAGAATCTTAGAATAGACTGAAACAAAATACTTCTCCCTGACCCCCCCCCAAACAAAGTCAATGGAATTATATTCTGCTATACTCATAGATTTCTGCCTAGCCTAATTGTCATCAGAGAGGCTTTACCCAAAAACTAATAGAAACAGATGCATAAACTCACAGTCAAACACAGGCAGAAGTTGGGGAATCCTCCAGAAGAGAGGGCAGAAAGATTGGAGAACCCAGAGTGGCCATATACAGGAAATTTTAAGTCTTTTAATTCCATTCCACTTTGCCAACACTATAATCCTCTCTTTGTATTACACAGGGACTTCTGGTCAAATACTGGAACACAGATAAAGATATCACCACAAAATTGCTCCTTTCACTTCCACCAACCTATGGAACCCTGAAATATATCCATTCATATTTCTTCCCCTCTCACTCCCTCTGTTCTCCTACCCTATCTGCCTCCCCTCGTTTTTCTATTCTACAATTTGTAGAAGTAAAGTTACTGAAGAAATAGTAATGGATCCATTATAAAGATGACAATTTTCAGTAAACCAAATGAAGCTATTCCAGTTCTACCTCAATAACATTAAACTAAAACACATTTCTTTTTTGTATTGAAAAGAATGGATCATATTTAATATTAATTACAAATAACAAGGAGCCATCATGAAAAGCCAAAAGTGCTACATGGTGATGAGTGGGTCACTTTAGAAGTACCTATTTCTTCTCAAACTACTTGGATGTTGTCCTGGTTGTTAATAGAATATACTGACAAATAACTACAGAGAATCTAAAGAATTACCCTTACTAGGTATATTTCAAACCCTAAACAGATCAATAGAATGCCATTCATTTCACAAACCATATATTTAGATTATTTGTTCTCTTAACATGGAAATAAAAATTATAGAGATAATTTATAATAATGTGAAGTTCATTAAAATTGCAATAATACAGAGAGTGGATAACTGAATGGTACTAGAAGAAAAAAAGTTAGAAGTTGATGTACTTCTTCAATAAAAATTCATGTAGAAGTGCCTAATTAGAAAAAGAATAAATACTCATTGGAATAGTCTAAATGGCATGTGAGCCAATTCAATGAAAGAAAAGTTTCATAACTAGAATAATTTAGTTATAACCTAAAACAGATAGTAAATATATATTTAAAACTATCAAGCATAAATCTGACACCAAAAGTTCCTGGTGATTCATAGAAGTCTTATAACAACTTAATCCATGTCTCACCCCTACATGAGAAGAGAACAATCAAGAAAGCCTAGTAATGAAAAGAAAGATTCAAAGAATCATAATTGTTACAAATCCCATTTGCAAATTTATCCTTATTTATTTACCCACTATTCCTCTCTCTATCCCATATGTGCTAGATTTTTATATTTTGGGATAACTAGATATATAGGTGTCCCTAACATATAGCCTGAGTTAGAGGAAGGTGTGCATTTAAGAACAAAAATGAAATATACCTGATATACTGGAAATGGATCTTAAAATTGAATGCCTCTTCTCTAGCTTAATAGCATTCTTTCCAAGAAATTATAGAAACCATGTCAGTTCTGATGCACAATATGAATGGAGTATGCTGAAGAAATGTACATCATTCCTGGGTACTCTTCATTGTGAAAGGAACAACAGATAATTTAAAAGCAAATTCACAGACAACAACCACTTTTCTACTTTTGCCTTTCAAAGTCAGTGAAGCTAATAGTAAGTGGAATTAATAATAGGTAATTAGTATAACAGTTACTTAAGATGACCATGAAATTATAATTATAGATCTGCTGTCACATGCCAGGAAGAAAAGAGAAAAATAGGTGTGAAAAGGGTGCATTAAGAACTTGTAGCTGATTATGTATTTATCTCCCAAGCCTGGTTTGCTAATTGGTATGATGTTTTGCTTAAACACTAAAGTGTGTGTCCAAAACATTGTCATAATACTTCATTTAGGTGCTTACTGTCGGTAAAAGCAACTCACTGCATTGAGATAGTCTGTCTTCATAGAATATGTCAACATAGTGAGAGAAAAGGAAAACACAGTATGTGAACTGTTCACAAAAACTCATTCATATTTGATATAATTATAATATGACAACTGCCTTGTTAGAAGAAGAGAATCCAATGATTGTATAATGTGGACCTGCTTACGGTAGACATTGGACGTAATTTAGAATAGGGCAGACAGGATGTGAGAAAAATGGAGTGAGGACTACAAGATGAGCACAGATAACCATTTGATTAGCATTTTAATTAAAAAATGATCAGCTTTTTGTTTACCTCCTTGCTTACTAAACAAGGTCATCTTGTAGTACAAGTGCAAGGCCCTTATTCTCTTCACATTAAAAACAAAAATTCTCTGACATGGACAGAATAAGAATTATATCTTAGATCAAAAAGTGAATTTTCATTTTCTTGTGGTCCAAGCTGGCAGTTATATTCTGCTCGTTGACAAGTACGATATTGCTTCCATACTGATGTAATCTCAGCTTAAGCCCAATATTTCATGAATGTTTCTCATTTCTATCCAAGATTTAGAGATATCAACAGTAAACACATCATGCTTTTATGGAGGTTTTCCTTCCCCTCTGACACACCATTTTAGTGATACATTTTGTTACATTAATAGACTTCTAAGGGTTCCTTTTTCTGCAAGGCTGAAGCAATACTTAGCTATTTTCAGAGAAATCACACTCTTTATTACTTGTAGAAAATGTGGGGTATTATGCCACAAAATGAAACTACTTTGCTTTTAGTAATAAGCAATATGTTAATGATGCAGCTCAGAGCCCAGCAAAATAATGTCAAAGTAATCTGCAATCTGCCCAGAAAAAATGAAATGTCAGCCAATTCCACCAAATGGCAAATGATTGTGTTGTTCGAGTACATGGCTTATAAATCTGCTGGTTTCAAGCAAGAATAAAAAGGAAAGAAAAATCAAAAGCCTTGGAAAGAGTCAATATGGGAGTGATCTTTTGTTCTTCCTCGGAGGGAAACACTAAGATTCTGTTGATGATTTTTAATTGCTGAATTACTTTGCTTTGTTCTTAATGCACTTACAGTAATTATTTAGTAGCTCAAAGATATGCAACCATATTTTAGGGTTTATAGAATAATTTGATTAAAAAGATTTTTACACAAAGAGAGAAAGTCTTTCTCAGACTCTATTTTTAAAAAATTCTTAGAACTAAAGTCAGTAAATGAGACTTAGTACATGAAGTCCTCTGTCTGTGTCAACTCACAGGAATTCCAGATTGCAACTGGAGTGCATTTTACTTACAAGTAAAACAGTAAATAAATAAATAAAATAAAATAAAATAAAATAAAATAAAATAAAATAAAATAAATAGCATTTCATTTACACATAGATAGGATCATCTGGGTTGACTTCAAAATCATTTAATATCACATCAAAATGAAAATTTAATATTTATGGATGGTAGACAAACGGCTATATAAGAGAAAGGAGTAATTTAAGATGTGCTTTGCTTCCTTGGAAATTTAAGCATAACAAATCAGTTTGCAGGGAAAAACAAGGCTATTTTAGAAGTATACACAGAAATTATTCACTAGAGCTTCTCAATATAAACAATATAAAATAAATCTAATAACTGTCATGATTAGTAAATACAAAACTGCAAAAACTTTTTATTGAGAATATTTTGTATAACTAGAAATATTCCTAAATTTTGAAAAGTAAACCTTCAAACTTGATTGCCATCACAGCATCACTATTTTAGTCCAAGTACATTTTTAAACATTTTTATTTAAATATTTTACTATATAATATATTTTGATTATATTCTTTCTCATTCCCCAAATCTTCTCAGATCATCACCTCTTCTCTTACCCTCACCCCAACTTCATGTCTCTCTTAAAATTTAGGGAAAAAAAATCAATAACAAATAAAAACAGAAAACAGCCAAGCAAACAACCAAATATGTAAGGCAAAAAATTACTAAAGCAAAGAGATCCCTAAGGTTGAGGCTGGGGATGGGAACAGGAGAGATCAGGTATGGAAGGACTAATGGAGAGAGTATTGAAAACTGGAATCAGTGAGGAACAAACTAGGAACGTAGGGCAAGAATGACTCTAGCTAAGCCTCCTAGCAAATGGGTGATATGGACCTGAACCCATCATCTCCTGTAAACAGACAAGGTTTCCAATGAAGAGATTGTGACACCAGCCCAGTCACAAAACTCCAACCTACAACTTGTCCTGTCTAAAAGATGTGCAATAATGGGAGCTTCATCAGAGAGGCTTTACTCAGAGACTGATGGAAACACATCTATAGATCCACAGAAAAATATTATGTAAAGCTTAGGAAATCCTGTAGAAGAGGGGAGGAAGGATTGTAGGAGTCAAGGATACTACAAGAAACCCTTCAAAATCAACTAACCTGAGACCACAGGGCCTCACAGATACTGAACTCCCAACCAGGGAGCACTCATGAATGGGACTGACCTAGGCTCTCTGCACATATGTAACAGTTGTGTACCTTCATCTTCCTACTCCTACCATGAGAGCAGGGACTGTCTCTGTGGCCTGCCTTTGAGACCCTACTAGGTTGCCTCTTCTAGTCTTAATTGGAAAGGAGGTGCATAGTCTTACTGCAATTTGATATGCCAAGTCTGGTTGATCCCATGAGAGACCTGCCCTTTTCTGAAAAGAAGAGGAGAAGTGGGTAAGTGTAAAGGGGAGACAACTGGGAGGAAAGGAGGGAGGAGAAACTACAGTTGGGTGTAAAGTAATTTAAAAATTAATTAACTAATTAATGAAATTCATGTATTCTGACTTTTTGGCCAACCACCACAGTATGTCCTGGAGTGTGGTTGATATAGTTGATATAAAGGCCTGATAATGGATGATGTAATAGATGATTCCAAGGAACAGCATCTTCCAGACAAAACACAGCTGATGCACACACATGTGAACTCACAGAGAATGTGAAAGCATGCACTAGACGTGTACAAATTCAAACCACACAAAATCCCAGCACTGAGAAGGGGAACTAGTCACTAAGTCCTATCACTAACTAAGAAGCTATTTGTAATTCATATCTGTTAAGAAGAGGGAAATCATTTTTCTCCAACAGCTTCTGCTTCTAATTACTGAAGGGGCCATTTCTATAACCGTGGCCAAGATACAGTATCTTTATAAGAAATGAATGATTTATCTGGACATTAATTTTTCTCATGCCCACAAGGAAAGAAAATATGAAAGAAAAGACAACAGATAATAACATGGTATCTTCAAACATTGGTGAGGACAAATGCAAAACAAATCAGGAAAAGCAGAAAGCAATGGTGAATTCCAGTGGATATTCAGAGATCGGGATTTACCATGCAGGCAACTTAATTTCTTCATAATGAAAATAAATGGTGCCACAGCTACTATATAGTAAATCACAAAGCTCTTACAGTTAAGCAAGGACACTCAAAGCCAGAGCACCTCTGACATCATCTCTACAGGGACCCACCAACCTGAATGAAAAGTCTACCTGCACAATTAGGATACAATGCAAGACAGTCTCACATGACCCTCCCCATCGTGCAACTTGAAAAGACCATTTATAAAATTCAGGAAGGCTTGCCTTCTCTAAAGAGTTATGGGAACCAAAAATCCTTTCCTATGCTTTATACTTCCTTTAATGATACTGTTCTAATAAATGAGAACTATCATTCTTGCTTTTCAACTGGAACCACCTCTCTATTACTGTCATATCATGTAGTCTGCCTCGATGTCAGGGGTTTGCCAGCTAGCCTGGAGGAGGCAGGGCAAAGGCAGTCTGCTTTTCCCATTAGGGCATGAGACTCTGCTGCTACATGCCAGACCTGAAGGAGAAAACAGAATATGCAACAAAGTCTGTGACTCCTCTCCTCTCTTGGGCACCCAGGCAGAATTCACCGATATACCTCCAGAGAAAGTCAGAAACAAGTTCCGTGGTCCACCTATTCCCTTAGGGCCTCTGTGCACCAGGCACAGAGAAGGAGGAAAGGCCTCAGACAAGCATAATCTGGTCTGCCTAGGAGTGAGTGCCTGGGTACCAGAGGGCTCACTAGAAGAGAGAAAGTCCTTCATTAGAATCTTAGGTACAGCACTTTTAGGTGAAGACCTTTGCCTTTGCTATCATTAATGAAGCAGTTCTCTGAGACAATCCTTGCTTTCTTGTGTTGCTCTGTTTGGTAAAGGATGTGAACACATACATGTTATTCGGGGTGAACTAGGGATTATATACCTGTTGAGAGAAAAAAAAATACCCAGGAAGGGAAAGTAATAGGCATAAGGCTCAAGGCTATACCTGACTGACTGCAGATGGTCCTCTCAGTGGTTACACAGTAGGCACAGAGACAGGTAGGAGGTGGTTCCATGCCTCCCATTCTCAAATTTCTGAGGTTCCTGGGGTTTGACTTCACTCATCTTTACCAGTTCCTTTGCCTGTCTGGTAGTATAGGCCCTCATGGCCTACATAATATAGGCTCCAGGTAACTGATTTCCAAATGTTCTTTTGAGATAGAACATGACTGTTCTTTCTGAACTTCCTGAAAGATTAATTCCTATACTCTTACTTGTGCTTTAATATTCTTGTTGTGTAAACAATTGTTTTTCTTAGAGATGTTCTCATGTTTTATATCCAGGGACACATGATCCAATAAAAGTATACCCTTCAAAAGGACATTTCATCTTCTGAGGAGAATTTGGGGGGGAGGGGGTTGAGACAGGGATTCTCTGTATAGCCCTGGCTGTCCTGGAACTCACTTTGTAGACCTGGCTGACCTCGAACTCAGAAATCTGCCTGCCTCTGCCTCCAGAGTGCTGGGATTAAGAGAATTTTTTTAAAGCACTCACCTCAGTAAAGTGCTCACTGTAGCATGTAAAGTCCTCTCTAATGTAGCCTGAAGTTAGTTCCCCAGTATGGTAACAAATGAGCATTGCTAAAAGGTAAGGATGAGGACAGACTATGTTATTTTTTTTCTGAGAAAATTAAATTACACATACCTGCCTAATTATTTAGCCTTTTTATGCATTAACTTTCCTTCTTGTGTCCTTTCCATTGTTCTTTTTCTCACATTGATACTTAACTTATTCAACTCAGCTGTATGTAAATATAAGGAACAAACAAATAAACAAACAAAAAAATCATAAGAAATTTTCCCTCTCTACCTTCACCTTTACCTGCCATGGTGCTAGAACACATCTATTATTCAGAAGCCTTTCTGAGTCATGAAACTATAAGACACCCCTTATAATAAAGCTTTTTGTGTTAATGATACTGAACCACATCCCTTATATACAAGCTTTCTGTTGTCATGAAACCATAGTCCTTATTGCCAAATCTTTCATTGTCATGAGGCTAGAATAAATCCCTTACATATAAATCTTTCATTGTCATAACAGTGGACTATGTCCCTTATATACAAGTCTTTCTTTGTAATAACATGGGAGATCATTCCCTACAGTCAAGACTTTTATCGTTATGACACTGGCGCACAGGCCTTACATACATAACCACTGACATTTTTTTCACTATACAGACAACAAAAACATACTCCACATAATCCTTTCCAAGTCCTCAGACAGGTATGATTGCAAGTTTTACTGTGAATTCCCAAAAGGTCCTTACCCAAGCAACTATAGTCATAGCTTTCAAAACTTTAACTGAGAATTCTAGTCTTATTGTTTCAAAAAGAGAAAATTATCTTTAAATATTCAACAGTAGTTGGGTCAATGATTTGCACATTATAAACATTCAAAACTTGTGTGTGAAATAAATGGTTGAATTAATTAATGCCAAAAATAGATCAGTAGAGAACATTATATCACAAGGGCCATTCAGAAATAAGCATGTTGAAATTATTTGCAAATGCCCAAAGAAATTATGTAACTTATCCTAAATTATCTAGTCAGTAAATTAGTTACTGTCAATGACAGTACAAAAAAAGGGAGAAAAAATATCAAACAGTAATTTCTCATAAAGCAATAAGAAAACAAATAATGAGTGGTGAGCTTTGGAGACTAAATAGAACTTGAGTGTGTGAATATATTCCTTTAACCATCAATTCTATAAATGTCAAACAAAATCCTACAAAGTAAACTAGTTGATTATGCTCAGGTATTAGAAATACTACATAAAATAGGCACATAAATAGAATATGAGCTGTTTTTTAGTTCTGCCATCATTAGAGACCCACAAAAGAACTTTGAAATTAATTAGAAATACACAATGTAAATACATAATAAAGAATGTTTAATATTAGCCAGCTTTTGGCTCATCAGTATACAGAAATAACCAAGCAGACATTCTGGACTAATAATCAGACAGAAAGCAAGATATGGATTTTGCTCTAAAGAGACTATATTCATAAGCTAGACGACAGCATCACTCAACTTCATACTTGAGCAAATAGGCTGTTCCTCAGTGCAAATTATTTCTCCTTCACTTTGTCTAAATTTCTTTCTTTAGTCACTCAAAAATTTCTGTTTCTCTTTAAAATAAAAGGAGCTATCTAAAAACTAATAATAAAGTAAAATAAAATAATTTCCTAGCCAAAAGAATACTGTGAATTCTTCTGAAGAGACCTAAGGAATTGGGGTTTCTCAATCTAGGTAGTTAAATAATAATTTAATATTTCTTTCATCTAGAACTCCATAATCAAATTTTATAAAATCCTGTTATCAACATAGATATTAATACCTGATGGTAAAAGGCATACATAGAAAATTAAGCAAAGGAACCTGGTATGTGATTCCCTGCCTCTAGTCATAAGGTCATCTCTGACATCCTTAAGAATATGGAATGGGGAAAAACATGGCACTTCTCTAGCTTGATACATTACACACACACACACACACACACACACACACACACACACACACACGTGATGTCTCTCGTACAGTAAAATAAGACCAGCTTATATGTTCTAAGAACCAGAGAGATGTCCATAAGAAACTTTTCTTCCATGTGTACTACCTATTCAGTCTTTGTTGTGTACTAGGACTTTCATGCTAGCCAGCTTGCTACAATGGTTCTGTTCCAATTTTCAGTAACATACTTATCATTGTGTGGTAGAGTCAGGTTATATATAGGAACATCAGAAATGATAATCTAATTCTTCTAAGAAAAGAACTGTCTCCTATGAACCAAGAAAAGGACTAAGTTTTCCCAAGAACACAGACTGAAGAAACTATTCTATTTAGCCTCTTTGCCAATAATTTGTGTGAAAACCTAGGTAATATTCCCTTGCTTTTATCTTTAACTTAAGAATATTCTTTCCTGCCCTGTGGGTGGTAAGAGAAAAGTTATACAACTTTGAGTCTTCTATAAAACTCTATTTACTTAGAGAAAAATGAATTTTCACTAACTACAACTTTTGAAGAAGATAGATATCAGTCAATAAACTGACCACTAAATACTGAATTTTCCATATTTATGATCAGGTAATATAATAAAGGAGCTATTCCAAGGTTTCAAAACATCTGCCAAATATCATAGAAAATTAAATAAAACATACTTGTTTTTTTTCATGTTAAAACCATCAAATTTTATGTGTGTTTAGATCTATGTACACCATAAGTAATTCTGACAATCTTTCCTATCTATATTATTTTCTATCTTAAATGATCCTATTAATAGATTTTTGTTGTGAATGAAAACAGAAACTAATCATTACCTACAAAAATATTTATAATTATCAGGGAGCTAAGAGTTTTCCATTTACTGACCTAAATTAAGTTAAGGTGGTTGTGGAGGAAATAAAATGTGTTCCCAGCTGTTAACACTGGTAGACACATAGACAGTTACCAGGTGTCACTCCTACCTTGTGTGGTTCTCCACACTAACCTTCAGCGTTTAATGCCTCTTTCTGTAAACTTTTTCTTATTCTTTCTTCATCATATTATATTCCCTATATTATGGGCAGCTCTTTTGTTCTTGTTTGATTTTATGTTTCCTCCTTTTTTTATTCATGACACTATATAATACTTTAAATTATCCCAGTGATAGAGGAGGAGAGTGTATGCAAACTTGATCATCCTCCCTCACATAACAATAATTAACCAACACAGAGGATTTTCATAAAGCTGTTAACATAGGTTTTACTTGACATTCATAGTGTGCCTCTCATATTTTATAAAACGAGTTCTAGAATACAGGAAGAAAGCATGACTCATCTCAAAAGATGAGAATATAGAAATTGGAGTGTAAAGGTATGTTTGTAATTTCAAGAATTTTCCCATTTAAGGATTTCAAAGTTATTTCTTTAAAGCCCATTTCCAGAAACTGTGGCTTATGTGAAGGACATGCACAGGTACACACACATGCAAACACACATGAATAAGCACACACACATGCAAACACAAATTTTATCAGTAAAGGTTTCTGGAGACACAAGGGGTTAAAATCAAATCAGAATCCAACATGTAATGAACATGAGGAGGGTTCGAGCATTCCTTATCCAGGTTTGCATGCTGCATTCTACCATTTTACTGTAGCTCTGGTTCTGAACATATGCTCTGCATATGAGATCATGTCACTTAATGCTGACATTTAATTGTTGCGGTAAATCTCCTCCCAAATATGCCCCGGCAATAAAAACATGACTCAGTTAATATGAATACATGCTGTGTACCTAGATTGGACTGATCTGCTGCTACACTACCATCTTCCCAATCTTATGAGACCCCTTAGAACTTGCGGTTTCTCTAGGCCATGTGCTTCTGCTCCGCTTTTCTTCTTCCTTCTCTTCTGAGTCCTCTCCCTTTTCCATTTTCTCCTTCTCTCTCTCCCTACTTTCAGCTTCACATTCCCTATTATCTGTCCAATCATCCGCTCTCCTTTATTTTACAAATTAAGGTGGAAAGCACGTTTACAGGAAATCACCTGAGTGCTCACTCATTCCTTGTTCACAACCCCTCACAGGAGGATAGAATTAACATCAAATATAATTAGCCCCAGGGCTATCCACAACACATCTTGGCCCAGATTCAAGATGGCAGTATGTTATGAAGTAAAATGTGTACCAAAACAAGTCTTTTAATGTTTTCTCTGCCACTTTTCACACCATGCATGTATAAAATTTATACATAATTACTTTGTATTATGTTTCAATGTTTAATTTTAGATATTGCTTAAATTTCATTTAACAATCAATATATTAATTATAGCTTGGGATGAGAATGGCAATTTCAATAGCTAAAATGGCTCTAATTATACATATACTATTTTTTATAAAATTGTGTTCTTGGTATTAAATATTATAAAATAAAAACGTCTCCAACAAAATTCTTTAAAGACATGAAAAGAGCAATTCCCAATTTCATATGGAAAAATCAAAAAACTTAGGAGAGCAAAAAAAAATTCTTAACAATAAAAGAACTTGTTGAGGAATCACCATCCCTGATCTCAACTTATACTACAGAATAATAGTGATAAAAACTGCATGATATTTGTACAGAGACAGACAGGTTGATAAATGGAATAGAATTGAATATTCAGAAACAAAACCACAGAGTTATGGACACTTGATCTTTGACAAAGAAGCCAAAAATATACAATGGAAAAAGAAAGCATCTTCAATAGATGGTGCTGGTCTTACTGGCAATCACTGCATAGAAAAAGGAAAATAAATCCATATTTGTAACATTGCCAAAGCTCAAATCCAAATGGATCAAGGACCTTAACATAAAACAAGATACACTGAATCTAATAGAAGAGAAAGTGGGAAAGAGACATTGGCATGGAGGGAGAAATTTCCTAAACAGAATTCCAATGGTGCAGGCTCTAAGATCAACGACCCAGATATAGCTGTCTCTTGTGAGACTATGCCGGGGCCTAGAAAACACAGAAGAATATGCTCACAGTCAGCTATTGGATGGATCACAGGGCCCCCAATGGAGGAGCTAGAGAAAGTACCCAAGAAGCTAAAGGGATCTGCAACTATAGGTGGAACAACATTATGAACTAACCAATACCCCGGAGCTCTTGACTCTAGCTGCATATGTATCAAAAGATGGCCTAGTCGGCCATCACTGGAAAGAGAGGCCCATTGGACTTGCAAACTTTATATGCCCCAGTACAGGGGAACGCCAGGGCCAAAAAGTGTGAGTGGGTGGGTAGGGGAGTTGGGGGGAGGGTATGGGGGACTTTGGGGATAGCATTGGAAATGTAAATGAGGAAAATACCTAATAAAAAAAGAATTGATAAATGGGACCTCATGAAACTGGAAAAGCTTCTGTAATGCAAAGGACATAATCAATATGACAAATGAGCAACCTACAAATTAGAAAACCATCTTCATAACCCCACATCAGATAGAAGTCTAACATCCAAAATATATAAAGAGCACAAAAAGCTATCCTCTAAAAATCCACACAACCCAATGGGGTATAGAACAAAACAGAGAATTTACAACAGAGGAATCTTGAATGGCTGAGAAGCACTTAAAGAAATATTCAAAGTCCTTAGTGATCAGGGAAATGCAAGTCAAAACAACCTTGAGATTCTGTCTTACACCAGTCAGAATGGCTAAGATCAAAAATTCAGGTGACAGAAGATGTTGGAGAGGATGTGGAGAAAGAGGAATACTCCTCCATTGTTGGTGGAATAACAAACTGGTAAAACCACTTGACCCTAAAGGAAGACCAGCAGTCTCAACTAACCTGTATCCCCTAGATTTTTCAGGCACTGAGCCACTGACTAGGCAGCGTACACTAGCTGATATGAGGCTCCTGACACATACAGAGCAGAGGACTGGCCGAGCCATATATGGATGTAATATGTAGAAAAGCAAAAAAAGTCCAAATACCACTTACTTCCCTCTTAAACTTACTTAACTTCTGGTTGAATTCTGGGAAGTATTTAACTAGAAATTAAACTTCTCATGTCTATAACATTTGCATTCTGGAGCACATATGTAATAGTGTCTGAAAAATATCTCTGAATAGTATTCTATGTGGTTTTTTGTGAAAATAATCATAAACAAAATTGAGTTTTTCCTTGAGATCTCCAGACACTGTTCTGAATTATTGCATGGAAGGATGTGATTTCTCATTTCACAGTACTGAATTGTGGGTAATATTTTACAATATTGAATTTTATTCTTTTAGGTCCACAGAACCATTATACTTCTGTTTTCATAATAAAAGCTGTTTTTCAGACTGTTGAATATAACAGATAATTTTCCCAGGAAGGAGCTGCAAAAGGTGACAGATAAATGTTGGCACCAGATAAACAAGAAGTCCTGGCCTATTTTCTGCTTTTAATAGTTTTGAGGATTTTTGAAGCAAAACATACTGATGTTTTGACTGTACTATATAAGCTACTCACTCATTAACCACAACAACAGTTCACTAATAATCATGCTGTGCCCTGTACATAAATGTCTGCTGCCTACAGAACTCAATGTAATATTTCAGATGGTAAGTTACTTCCAACAATAAGCAATCAGTAAAAACGGCTTTGAATATTAGGAAGAAATATTTTTCAAGCAGTAGCAATTAGCAAATAAGTTTCACAAAATTTTGAAGGAAATGTTTATAATTTAAAATTTATGAAGGATGATGAATATTTTTCTTATATTTAGAATAATATAGAAAGTAATAACAGTAAAAACCTTCATATAGTAGAGGAGGAGTGGTCAGAGGAAAGATGGCTCAGTAAGTAAGAGTGTTCCCTCTGAAAATCGTACTACCCTGAGTTCAAATGCATAGCATGACCTTAAGCCAGCCCTAGTTCCATGTGATTATAACCCCAGTACAGTTGGGACAAACACAGGTGGTTCCAAGCTATCCTATCAGCATATGAGCTTCAGGCTCAGTGAGAAGCCTTATATCAAGATAATAAAATAGTGATTGACAGAGTAAGATGTCCAACACACACAAATATCTATATCATCCAGGCATCACTGTTAATAGTTTAATCATTACAGTAAACTAAAATAGTGAGAGAGAGACAGAGACAGACAGAGACAGACAGAGACAGAGAGAGAGACAGACAGAAACACACAGAGAGAGAGAGAGAAAGAGAGCTAATTTCCTTTAACTCCTTATGATTTTTGTCTAGATTTGTTTTTTTGGGTTTTTTTTTTTTTTGGTTTTATTTTCGTTTTTACGAGACAGGGTTTCTCTGTGTAGCCCTGGTTGTCCTGGAACTCATTCTGTAGACCAGTCTGGTCTCAAACTCAGAAATCTGCCTGCCTCTGCCTCCCAAGTGCTGGAATTAAAGGCATGAGCCACCATTGCCCAGCTAGCTCCACATGATTTTGAAGCAACATATTTCTTGCTCAGTCTTAAATATTGAGCAAAATCTGCTATGAAAAGCTGGTATACTCATTTATCTCAATTATTGACAAATTGTCTAAAACTTTATGAATATCATCTAAACTGCATATCCATGTTGGGATATTATCCCTTAGAGTAAATAATGAAAGGCCAGATATGTAATCAATCTGGCTCCATTTTGTAAAAAAGAAGTTTAGAATTACAGTCTCACTTTAATTAAATTTATTATTTATACATTTACTTACTTATTTTCCACATTCCAACCAGTTTCTCTTCCCTGCTTTCCTCCTAGTCAGTCCCTCTTTACCACATACTGTCTTCCCTGAACCCCATCCAATCATCCATTTCTCTTCAGAAAAGGACAGGCCTCCCATGCATATCAACATCTTTGCTATAACAAACTGCAGTAAGACCAGGCACCTCCTATCACATTAAGGCTAGAAGAGGTTATACAATAATAGGAAAGTGTCCCAAAGGCAAGAAACAGAGTGAGAACAGAATGAGAAACAGCTCCTGCTCCCACAAGAAAACCAAGCTACACAATTGAAACATATGTGTGGAAACCCTCGGTTAGTAAAATGCAGGCTTGTAGCTTGGCAATTAATTCTCTGTGAGTCCCTATGGGTCCAGGATCGTTGGTTCTGTGGATTTTCATGGTGTGTCCTTGATCTCTTTGACTCCTACAATCCTTTCTCCCCCTTTTCTACAGAATTCTTCAAGCATCACTTAATGCTTGGCTGTGGGTCCCTGCATCAGTTTTATCAATTAACATATAAAACCTCAGTGGACAACTAGGCTAGGCACCAAAGGACACAGCCTTTCATAATAGCCACAAATTTTATAAAATATATTTTTAAACTATTTAAAATGTCTTGGTGTGACTAATCAAGCAGGTTATGACAAAACTGTATGACAAAACTTCAAGTCTTTAAAGAAGGAAATTAAAGAAAAGATCAGAAGATGAAAAGATCTCCCATGACCATGGATCAGTAGGATTAAGATAGTAAAGATGGCCACCTTACCAAAAGCAATACAACATTCAATGCAATTCCCATCAAACATAACTCTTTACTGACATGAAAAAACTATACTCAGTTTCATATGGGAAAAAACCAACAACAACACACCAAAACAAAATAAAACAAAACAAAAACAAAAAGCAAAAAACAAACAAACAAAAAACCAAGATAGCTAAAACAATCCTGTAAAATAGAACTCATAAAGATATAACCATTCCTGGTCTCAAGCTGTATTACAGAACTATAGTAATAAAAACCACATGTTACTGGCATAAAAACAAACAGGTTGATCAAAGGAATTGAATCGAACACCCTGAAATAGATCTACTCACCTATTTACTCTTTATTTCTGACAAAGAAGCAAAAATTATGCAATAGAAAACAGAAAGCATCTTGAACAAATAGTGCTGTTCTAACTGCATGTGGGCATATAGAATAATACAAAAAAGTCATACTTATAACCATGTATGAAACTCAAGTCCAAGTAGATCAAAGACATCAATATAATACTACATACACTAAACCAGATAGAAGAGAAAGTGTGGTATAGCCTTGAATGTATTGGCATAGGAGACACCTTCCTGAACAAAACACCAACAGTTCAAGCACTAAGATCCACAGTCTCATTTATTTATGTATGTTATGATTATAATTCAAATGCCCACATTGATTCATAGCCTCTCTTGTTTGTATTTCCCATTTGTAACCCAATTAGAGTGTGAGTTTCAGTACAGTTGGACAGAAAATCTATTTCCCTTGAGAAGATTTATAACATCAATAATTCTCTTTGTATTCTCGGGCCTAGCTGACACACTTACGCCTTTATAGCAAGGTAATCCGGGTTTCCAAATTGCGGGACCAATCACTAGTTCTCACAAACAACTTGACCCCAGGAAGATTACATAAAACCTCAGTTTGTAGGCTGAAACAATATAAAGATGGGCATGGTAGTACATATGATAATGTAACCAATAAAATTTTACAACCGTTTATTAATTTCATAATGTTCTAATTGCTTGTTTTTGACTTGGAATTCAAAATAAAGTGCATACCAATACTGATGTCACTTGATAAAGTATAGCCTTCATACCACATCTAGTAATGCATTTCTGCCTGTCTTAATTTTTTCCTTAACCTTAACAGACTCTGTGATTTATATATATATATATATATATATATATATATATATATATATATATATATAAAACTGTCTATGCTCTTAATGTTTGTAGCATGTATTTTGTGATTTGGTGCATCCTTAGAGATATTAGGGACATCTCGAAGTTGCCAAGGAGCATGTTGATAAGATTATTCTTGGTTTATAAGACAGGCTTATATATAAAGAACTTTTGACCCTGTGTAAATTTCTAGAAGCATGAAGTTGAAGCCAAAGGGTATTTACATTTTATATGTTTTGTAAAAATTTTCTCTGAAATCATAACAAGTTTTCATGGCCTCAATAATGCATCCTTGAATAAAATATTATTTTAACATCCATATTGACTATTTAAAGGTATTTTCACAGAAGACCATACTCTGCTGAAGTAACTTGATCCTTTTTAATTTTCTTCTTTTATTGTGAGAGTATACTATGACTACAGCATTTCTGCCTATAACATTTCTCCCTCTAAACTTTCCAACATACACCTTCTTGCAATCTTTCAAATTCATGATCTCCATTTTTATTAAATATTGTTGATGTTGGTGGTGGTGATGGTGTTGGTGGTGTGTGTGTGTGTGTGTGTGTGTGTGTGTGTGTGTAGGAGGAGGGGGAGGAGAAGAGAGAGGGGGAGAAGGAGGGGGGAAGGAGAGCATGAGGAGGATGAGGCATAACCTGATAATTCAATATAACATTGGTTGTATGTACTTAACTGGAAATTATACTGTTTATAATTCAGTTGGATGGATCACAGGGCCCCCAATGGAGGAGCTAGAGAAAGTATCTAAGGAGCTAAAGAGATCTACAATCCTGTAGGTGCAACAACATTATGAACTAACCAGTACCCCGGAGCTCTTGACTCTAGCTGCATATGTATCAAAAGATGGCCTAGTTGGCCATCACTGGAAAGAGAGGCCCATTGGACATGCAAACTTTATATGCCCCAGTACAGGGGAATGCCAGGGCCAAAAAGTGGGAATGGGTGGGTAGGGGAGTGGGGGGGGGAGGTTATGGGGAAATTTTGGGATAGCATTGGAAATGAAATTTAGGAAAATATGTCATAAAAATATTTAAAAAAAATAATAAAAGGAAACATTCAGATCATGGTCAAAACTGGCCTAGTATATTGGTAGTCAAATAATTTTTTATTAATTTTTATAGGCTTCTTTATGGCCAGTGTTGTTTAGACTCTTCAGTTAATAAGACTGTTCTGGAATGTCTCTTAAATAAATATACATTGAGCCCCATTTTTTTCAAGCTCAGTTTAACATGCAATCTTCCCCTGGAACATTTCAAGGAAGTTGTGCTTCATGGAATATTTTAGGAAAGGCTGCCCAGTACCACTAGATTGCTTGTTGCTTTTATCACACACAGAAGTACCATTAAAAGCTGTTGTACAATAACAGTGACTATTCTTACCACTACAATTAAACAAACATTTGCAATAGCACATTTGTAACTTTATGGCCAACATATTTATCTTAACAAGACACATTCCAATAAATGTTCTATCTTACAATTTTAATAACTCAAACACTTAGGGGCCTGAGATTCCTCTACTTACAAAAAATAAAGGTATTTTTCACATTTAAATATGATTAACTGCAAGACAGACAGGCTATAGCCTAAAATACTCACATAAGTTGGACTTATGCAAAATAAGAGAATTACTTCCTAAGTATGAGAAATGTTAGAAAATAGAGTTAATCTCAGCAATAAAGCTACTGAAGTTGAGCAAGAATAACACTAATAGACATGCTATGAAGTAAGGGAGAAATCTCAAATCTCAGAGCATCCCAACACTAGATAAAGAAATAAAGGCAACTAAAATATGCTGATGGTGGGAAAATTATTCTTCCCTAGAGATGAGCCTTTTAACTGATATACAATAGCAAGTGGTTAGCCCTGAAATCATGTACATACAAGCACCACTAAATGGGATCACAAAGTTGTATTTACTTCTGTATTTATACATAATAATAACAAAAGGCAATGAATTTAAGAGAAATTGAGAAGTGAGGACAGGGGACATGCGAAGTATTGGAGAGAGGAAAGGAAAGAAAAGAAATAATATATTTGTATATTTATTTAAAATTTGTTTTAAAATGCAGTTTATACTCACTGGGACGAACAAGGACACTATCTCCATATAAAGTCCTTTTTAAGTATTTTTAACTTGCTTATAAAATTTCAACAGACATTTAGCATAATTTGAACTGCTGCTTGAGTAACAGAAAGACAGTGAAAAGCATCATAAGTGTAATATGCAAAGTTTCTGAGTAAGTCATTATGTATTACTCAATATCTGCTTAGAAAGTAACATATCCAATAATTAAACCCGAGACTTACTAGTTGATACTGTATTTTGCCACTTAAAATTAAGCCTGACAGAAGTTCATGTTACTGCTCACTTTAAAGTACATTTGTCCTTGGAAAACATCTTAGTAATGCTAAAAATTCAAAAAGAATAAAAGCGATACAATTTCTGTTTTCTGTAATTAAAAGACAAACACTCCTTAACCATTTACTATTGAGGATCCCTTTGCATCCACTGAAATGTCATTATCACAGCATTTGACCTGCCTTCTGAGATATAAACAAAAACAAAAAAGCACCCCCCCCAAATAAAACAGACAAAAGAATGTGAAAAGGGGTCTCATAATTGATCTTTGACAAAGAAGCAAAAACCATCCAGTGGGGTAAAAAAAAGAGCATTTTCAACAGATGTTGCTGGTCTAACTGGCAGTCTGCATGTAAAGAATACAAATTGATCCATTTTTATCTCCATGTACAAAGCTCAAGTCCAAGTGGATCAAAGACCTCCACATAAAACCAGATAAGCTGAATCTAATAGAAGAGAAAGTAGGAAAGAATCTTGAACACATATCTACAGGGGAAAATTTTCCTAAACCGAATAGCAGTGGCTCAGGTTCTAAGTTCAACAATTGACAAATGGGACCTCGTGAAACTGGAAAGCTTCTGTAAGAAAAAGGACACTGTCTATAGGACAAAATGTGCACCTACAGATTGCCAAAAGACCTTTACCAACCCTACATCCTGTAAAGGGTTAATATCTAAAATATACAAAAAAAAAAAAAAAAAAAAAAAAACCTCAAGAAGTTAGACTTCAGAGAAACAAATGACCCAATTTAAAAATGGAGCACAGAGCTAAACAAAGAATTCTCAACTGAGGAATCTCGAATGACCATGAAGCACTTAAAGAAATGTTCAACTTCTTTAGTCATCAGGGAAATATAAATCAAAATGACCTTATACCAATCAGAATGGCTAACTTCAAAAACTCAGGCAACACCAGGTGCTGGTGAGGCTGTGAAGAAAGAGTTACACTCTATTGCTGGTGGGTTTATAAACTCTCATACAATTACTTTGGAAATCTGACAGTTCCTCAGAAAATCGGAAATAACTGTACCTGAAGACAAAGCTATACCACTCTTGGGCATATACCCAAAAGATGTTCCAACATATAACAAGAACACTATGCTCATAACAACCTTATTTATAGTAGCCAGAAGCTGGAACAATCCACATGTCCCTCAACATAGGAATGGATACAGTAAATATGATACATTTACATAGTGGAATACTACTCATTCAGCCATTAAAATTGATGACATCATGAACTTTGTAGGCAAATGGATGAAAGTAGAAAATATCCTGAGTGAGGTAACCCAGACCTAAAAGGAAATATCCGCTTATCAGTGAGTACATACTCACTGTGAGAAGGGAAGGGAAGGAAAAATGGGGGCAGGACCAGGCATGGGAAGAGACAAGAGAGAGGTCTAGAGATCCAGAAAATATACTCTGCATGCTAACAAAGGGAAAAGGTAAACACCAATGCATCCACGGAATCTTTGATCTATAATAGTGTCTGGTTTATAAGATATGCCAGGGCAATGGTGGTACAAAGCTTGAGCAAGTAACCAAACAGTATCTGATTGAATTAAAGCCCACTCCATGAGATGGAACCCATTGCTTGGGTGACTAAGTACTTAAGACTAGTTAGCCCAGTGACCTAGGGGAAACCGAATTATATAAAAGAAACACAGCAACAAAATGACTCCTAATGACAATCTCCTATATTCATATATAAGGCACTGCTAGATCACTGATATTCTCAGCCATCATCAGGAAAGCTTCCTCTTATAGATTATAGAAACAAATTCAGAGTAAAAGGATTCAGTACACTCATCCCTAAAGGGGATGTACCCATGAAATCACTAATCTCAGGGTTCAGTGAACCTTTAGGGAGCAGAGGTAGAAAGTGTGTAAAGAGACAACAAGTAAACAAGGTCTTCTAATCACAGCATACCAGATGCATATAGAAGATCACAGAGTCTGGGGCAGCACGCACAGGACCTGCATAGGTCTACATCAGGTGGGGTTCTGAATCTGAGGAAGTGAACACAAGCTTTCAGCCCTAATCTGAACATACCTCCAATTGAAAACCACTTGAAATGAAAAGTTAGTTCTCCCCAGTAGAGTCTCACTGGGGAAACAAACTACTCTGTAACCACATGCCCAACACTAAGTAGATAACCAGCAGAAAACAAACTCAAAGGTGTCTTGGAGGTATCTTGTCTTTAAATATCAGGGTCAGGCATGTGTGTGTGTGTGTGTGTGTGTGTGTGTGTGTGTGTGTGTGTGTGCTTGTGTACACACACACACACACACACACACACACACACACATATATATATATATATATATATATATATATATATATATATATATAGTTTCCAGTTTAATGTTTTTTTTTTGTGGGATTCCGAACTGTGCAAATGAGTCTATATGCATTTTATGCTCTCCTCAGCTATTGATTTTTGTTTTTCGGTTATTTATTTTTTTCCTATTCTTTATTGTAGCATCACCTTCCTAGATGGTGGGACTTGGGAGAATGAAACTGATTAATGAGGCCAACCAAAGTCTCATGATATAGTCAACTTCTTAGATAATATTTATATCTAAATTACATGCGACATACAACTTTAATCAGAGCCTCAGACACTTTATACACTGAGAGTTAAGAAGAGTCGTGCAAGTAATATCTACAATTACAGGAACAATCCATATATGGCAAGAAAATGTCTTTCCATAGAAACTTATAATCAAATAGCAGTAGCTAGTTGTAATGAATAATCTGAAGTAGTCAGTATTATATGCTTTGCCTGGGAGGGGCACACAAATACATTCCAGAACAGTGCCTTGTTTTCAAGAAACTGGGGTCAGAAGACACTTAATTTTATTTCTTGCCATTTTCTCAAAAGCACTAGAAACTCATGCAGCTCATGTGTTCTGACATGTTAGTTTTTATTTTACCTCATTTTATCCTACTATTAGCCCTTAGAAGCCTCTTTGTTTTCCAAAGAGACACAGAAGAGGGATGGCTTTGGATTGGAAAGGAGAGGAGAAACTATAAGATGTAGAGGGAAGGGAAACTTTAATTAGGATTAAGTATGTGAAATAAAATGTAAAAATGCACATTTGAAAAATAAACTGAGAAAGAAAAATAAAATGTATGTACTGGTAGCATTATGTATGTATTAATATGATATGTGATATTTACTATATATTACTATGCCGTACAAGGTGTAGAACATAATAGTGGTTTTACTTCAGATTATTCATTAAAACTGGATATTGTTATTTGTTTATATGTTTCTATGAAAAAACATTCTTTTGCTATATATGGCCTTTCCTGTGACTAGATTTTATTCATTTGACTCTTTACTCAGTGAATAAATTGTCTGAGGCTCCAATTAAAGTTGTGTGCAGCATAAAATTTAGATATATAATTATATCTAAGAAGATCTATGCTTTTGCAGTTATGAGGAAAGAAATAGTTTAGCTCTAGATCCCAAGTACAACTATGATGGTAATGTTCTTTGAAGCATAATTAATGGAAACTTTAAATAATTATATACATATAAATTCTATTACATACAGCTGAACCAATACTATGTGCTATATGAAGCTAACAAATATTAGCAAGTGTAATAAAATATACTAATTTAATCATAATGTTAAAATTTTTTGACTAGGTATTTTCATTTACATTTCCAATGCTATCCCAAAAGTCCCCCATAACCTCCCACACCCACTCCCCTACCCACCCACTCCTACTTCTTGGCCCTGGCATTCCCCTATACTGAGGCATATAAAGTTTGCACGACCAATGGGCCTCTCTTTCCACTGATGGCCGTCTAGGCCATTTTCTGATATATATGCAGCTAGAGACATGAGCTCCGGGGGGTACTGGTTAGTTCATATTGTTGTTCCACCTATAGGGTTGCAGATCCCAGCTCCTTGGGTACTTTCTCTAGCTCCTCCATTGGGGGCCCTGTGATCCATCCAATAGCTGACTGTGAGCATCTACTTCTGTGTTTGCTAGGCCCCAGCATAGTCTCACAAGAGACAGCTATATCAGGGTCCTTTCAGCAAAATCTTGCTAGTGTATGCAATGGTGTTAGCATTTGGAGGGTGATTATGGGATGGATCCCTAGATAGTCTGTCCTTCATTCTCAGCTCCAAACTTTGTCTCTGTAACTCCTTCCATGGGTGTTTTGTTCCCAATTCTAAGAGCGGACAAAGTGTCCACACTTTGGTCTTCGTTCTTCTTTAGTTTCATGAGTTTCACAAATTATATCTTTTATCTTGGGTATTCTAAGTATCTGGGCTAATATCCACTTATCAGTGAGTACATATCATGTGAGTTCTTTTGTGATTGGGTTACCTCACTCAGGATGATGCCCTCCAGGTCCATCCATTTGCCTAGGAATTTCATAAATTCATTCTTTTTAATAGCTGAGTGGTACTCCATTGTGTAAATGTACCACATTTTCTGTATCCATTCCTCTGTTGAGGGGCATCTGGGTTCTTTCCAGTTTCTGGCTATTATAAATAAGGCTACTATGAACATAGTGGATCATGTGTCCTTCTTACCAGTTGGAACATCTTCTGGATATATGCCCAGGAGAGGAATTGCGACATCCTCTGGTAGTACTATGTCCAATTTTCTGAGGAACCGCCAGACTGATTTCCAGAGTGGTTGTACAAGCTTGCAATCCCACCAACAATGGAGGAGTGTTCCTCTTTCTCCACATCCTCACCAGCATCTGCTGTCATCTGAGATTTTGATCTTAGCCATTCTGACTGGTGTGAGGTGGAATCTCAGGGTTGTTTTGATTTGCATTTCCCTGATGATTAATGATGCTGAACATTTTTTCAGGTTTTTCTCAGCCATTCGGTATTCCTCGGGTGAGAGTTCTTTGTTAAGCTCTGCACCCCATTTTTGAAATAGTTATTTGATTTTTTGGAGTCCACCTTCTTGAGTTCTTTATATCATAATGTTAAATTTTAAAAAAAGAAAATAAACTAGAAAAAAAAGAAATAGTAATTGCATAAATGGTCATTCCAAATCTAAAATTTAAAGTACTATATTTATTTGTATTGTGCTGTCTTATTCCAATTAGAAAAAAAATACACTATATTTAGACTATTGATAGAAAAATACATATTGAGAATGTAAGGTTTGATTCAGGTGATGTGAACCTTGTAACTATTCCTTATTTTGCTCAATTTTATTATTAAGGGGAAGAGGATGGATTCATGGTATATGCAAGAAAGCTAAACCTTGCATATACATAGAGCAGTGAAATAATTGACATACATGAAATGCTAATACTTCACAAGAGAGAAGTACGCTCTCCCTAAGAGAACCCAGGACTCTTGAGTGGAGATAGAGTTCTAGACATCAGAATGCAGTAGGTCAGGTGTGCAAAAGAGTCACCTGAGACCTCAGGAGGTCATTGTTTGAATAGATGCTGCTATAGTTCCAGCTTTACCATCTTCTTAAGATAACCTTCGTCTGAGTTTTTACATTATCATCCTAAGTATCTAGGCCTTCATAATGACCTGAGTTTGGAAGAAGAGTTAAAAACAAAACAACCCTGCCCCTCCCAAAAAAGAAACAAACAAACAAACAAAAAATTGCTTTTATCAAAAGAAGTGAATGCCAAGCAGTCAACAAATGTTATGCAGCTAATAGAGTGTTCTTTATTACACACACACACACACACACACACACACACACACACACACACAAATCGCTTTCTATAAGTCACAAGGAGAATGTATCAAATCAAGTATTATACTAAATGGAAATTACAGCAAACATACAGAATTTCCTAAACATCTAGTTACCTGAGTGTTGAAGTTATCATCTGTGACAAGGAATACTCTTTATAATTGTACCATCACTAAAAGTTCTGTAAAAGTTTGCCAAAAACTCTCTGCCCCAGTAATAAATCATATCTTATTGTTGGTAGATCTCAGCCATTTGCCTTGTTGTTTACATTTCCCCTTTGTTAGCATGCAGAATACATTTTCTATCAAAGATGCTAGCCAGTAGGGGTGAAGACTCTATGTTTTTAAAGTGTTTTTGCAAGCTAATTTTACTACAGATACCTTTATCTACAGTAGTAGAGTCAAAGGAGACTTAAATGGTTTTAATTTCTACATCATGGATGTAGATTTTATTTAAGAAATAGTAAGGTGAAATTCACTTTTGTGTCACTGAAATATGTACCTATCATTCCCTTAAAATTGTGATGCCCAAGATAAACACCACAGAGCTCACAAAGCTCAACCAGCTGAAGGGCCCAAGTGAGGGCACCTCAGTCCCACTTGAGAGGGAGAAGAAAGCAGTCACAAGTGGGGAGGGAGGGAGGGGAAGTAGACTGGGTGGGAGGGGAGTGGGGACCAGAGGGAAACCTGATCTGGTATTGGGTGAGGGAAAAATACTGAAACCCTGGGGGACAGCACACTATGACTGAGACTATGGAGTGCTCACAAAAAGGGACCTATCATGACTGCCCTCTGAAAGATCCAACAAGCAGCTGAAAGAGTCAGATGCAGATATTTGCACCCAACCAATGAACAGAAGCAACTGATCCCAGTTGTTAAATTAGGGAAGGATGAAAGAAGCTGAGGAGAAGGGTGATCCTGTAGGAGGATCAACAGTCTCAATCTGAACCCCCGAGATCCCTCAAACACTGGACCACCAAACAGACAGCATACAACAGCTGGTATGAGGCCCCCAACACACATACAGTAGAGGACTCCTGGGACTGTGTTCATTCAGAGATGATATACCTAATCCTCAAGAGACTGGAGGCCCCAGGGAGTTTAGAGGTAGGGAGGGCATCCACCTGTAGTCAGGGTGCAGTTGGGAGGAGGTGTGGAATATGGAGCAGACAGAGGGTGAATGGAGGGCGGGGAATGGAATACGCAGTGTAAAAAAATAAATTAAAAACAAAAATATTTTTAAAAATTGTGATTAAAAAAATGTGATCTAAAAAAATTTAGATCAGTGGTTCTCTACATTCCTAATGCTGCTCCTTTTATGCAATTCTTCATGGTGTGGAGATTCCCAACCTGAAAACTGTGTTTGTCATTACTTCATAATTATGACTCTGCTACTGTTATGAATCATAATGTAAATATTTTTGAAAACAAGTGTGTCAGGGTGGTAGTGATCCACAAGTTGAGAACCACTGATTTATATGAATTGTCTCTATCTGTAAATATTAAGCAATGATAAAAAAAATGTAGTTAACAAAGTATAATTAGGTAAGATGTATTTTAAAACTTCACATGCACTTTTTAAACAAATAACAAAATATAAAATGCTAAATTTAAAGTGGTTCACAGTTTGGACATTTTCTGGAAATGATTGAACAGGAGAAGGAAGAGATTAAAATGTCAACTGTACACATTGCACTATGTTCTACACATACTGGTGACATTTCTAGAGTCAATTCTATTGTGCATACTAAGAGAGCTAAGGCATAAAAGAACAAAAGACCAAATTGTAAGTAATCCAGATATCATTTGGAATTCATGTGCTGCCTCCTATTTGATTATAAATACCATTGGTATTTGAGAATTTACAGGCAGGTCATTGAACTGACTAACAAAGCCGACATTAATACTAAACTGGGAAACAGATGGAAACTCCATTATTCTTCATATTCTCTTCGGATCATTTCCTGTCTGTGTATCCTTCCCTCAAACCAGAAAACAAAAACCCTTCTGATTATCTCAGTAATTTCTTCCT
The DNA here is from genome assembly GCF_978045245.1 of Mus caroli. NCBI lineage: Eukaryota > Metazoa > Chordata > Mammalia > Rodentia > Muridae > Mus > Mus caroli. The sequence continues at coordinate 48,039,926 of NW_028227264.1, forward strand.
AAACTTTTAGCAGGGTACAGAATGACAACTGCCTATTTTCTTCAAAATACACATATTCTAATATTAAACTATAAAGTCACAAAATATTTGACCTTCAGCTACTCACAAATAGTTTATTTACAATTTCAGTCACCTAATACATTCAATGTTCAAAGACTTGAAAAATTTAGTTCAGTGGATTAAAACACATCTAGTTTGCACATTCTGAAGGCTTTATTTATTTTATTTTATTTTTTTTAATGGCTTAAATCCTATCCAGCACAGTTTCCATGGTCAGGATAAGTAGATGCTCAGTAGAACCTGATGGTATAGGACTGTCTAGAAGATAATAGTATGAGCCTTAACTTCTCTACTTTGATGATGTGAGAAGCTGAGGCTTGGAGTGGTTAACCATATATTTAAAACTAAAAAGATAGAATGAACATGTCAATATATTAACCTCATCTCCAGCTAAAGAGAAGAATTTAAGTATGGATAAACAATACTGCCAACCACTGTAAAGGCTACTGGCATCATCTTAAATATTTTTAGAAAAAAAAACACAAATATTGCTATTACTTCATGTAATTGATACATTTACCTTAATATATTAGTTCTGAAAAGAAAAATCCTAAGGTTATGATTATATATTATTTTATGAATGAACAAAGAAAATGGTTGATCAAATTAATAACAATTGTTATTATGTTTACATAAGGTGCCACATAAAACTTTGCTTTATTTATGTATTTTGATAATATAAAAAACATACTAACAAAAACCATCTTTGTTTGAATTTACCCAACACTGTGCACTTTAAGAATCTGTAGGAATTAGAGTAGTAGAAACATTTATCCTCTTTTCCCCACTGAATTCCAAGGTCCTAAAAGAGCAGTAATTTATCTCACACAGTGAGTCAGCAGCAACCAGCACCTTACCTGACAGGCAACCAGTGAAATCAATAAGGATTTGTTACATTTAATTTTCTCATATATAATTGGTTCTAAAGTGGTCTCACCTTTGAAGTGAAAATTAAAGTATAATAGCTTTGAAACAGGATTATTCAGCCCTTCAACAATTATTAGAAAGGCCAGTATTGTTATGTGCACATAAAAACCACCTAATTGCCTAAATGTTTCAATTCTAAAGCATATACAATGACAGATAGGGAGAAAATTACTGCTGTCTTCCACCTTTTGTGTTATGCAGTATTTAATAGATCAAAAATAATAGATGTTAATGTGAGCCATGGAGCATCATAATAAAACTCTTACCACTTACCATTTACTTAAATCCTGGAATTCTCGCCACCCTCTAATCCCTGCAATGCCTCCTTGTGGAGGGTTCATCCTGAGGTTTGTTTTACCTTGCTGTCTCCTTTTTAGATATAAGTGCATCATGTCTTGAACTATTAATTAATAAGACAAAGTTCAGAGTTTAAGTCTATGTAAGCCTTAGTATATTGAGATGGTGCCCCATGCTGTTTCTATGATTTGTGAGTTTCTTTCCATTTTTGATTCTGCAATACATCTTTCTTTAAGCTATAATGAATTCATAACAATTTCCAAGGAATAAGGCTACATTGTATATAATATAATTTTGCCTTTTGGGGCTTGGGGAAATTTTCAAGCATAAATTTTCTACTGGATGTTTCAGAAGAAACTTTGCCATAATCCTAAAGGAAATTTTTCAAAAATAAAACTCAGTGGTTGAAAAATAGCTAACATAAGAAACAATAATAGGGGCTGGTGAGATGGCTCAGTGGGTAAGATCACCCGACTGCTCTTCTGAAGGTCTAGAGTTCTGCCAGAGCCTGACAAATACAGAGGTGGGTGCTTTTCAGCCAACCATTGAACTGAGCACAAGGTCCCCAATAGTGGAGCTAAAGAAATGACTGAAGGAGCTGAAGAAGCTTGCAGCCCCATAGAAGGAACAAAAATATGAACTAACCAGTACCCACAGAGCTCCCTGGGTCTAAACCACCAACCAAAGAGTACACATGGAGGGACCCATGGCTCCAGCTGCATATGTAGCAAAGGATATCCTTGTTGGACATCAATGGGAGGAGAGGCCGTTGGTCCTGAGAAGGCTAGATGCCCCAGTGTAGAGAAATGCCAGAACAGGGAAGCAGGAGTGGGTGGGTTGGTGAGCAGGGCGAGGGAGGATGGGATAGGGGGTTTTTGGAGGGGAAACCAGGAAAGGGGATAACATTTGAAATGTATATTATGAAAATATATAATTAAAAAAGAAAATAAATAAATCTTTTATAAAATAAAAAAATAAAAAAAAAAGGTCTGGAGTTCAAATCCCAGCAACCATATGGTGGCTCAAAACCATCCATAACGAGATCGGACTCCCTCTTCTGGAGTGTCTGAAGACAGCTACTGTGTACTTACATATAATAAATAAATAAATAAATCTTTGAAAAAAAAAGAAACGAACAATAATAGTACGTGTTTGAGCACAGAAGCAAATAAATTCACTTTAGCCATTATCAAACACACATTGTCTCTCTGAAGCAAATTAAATTTTATGTTCTCTGTTCAGGAGCAACCTATGATCTATATGTAAGTAGCTATACATATGGTTAACATGAAAACACCTTTAGAAGAAAAGACATATATTGCAAACCCATAGTAATGTTTCACACAAAGTAAATTGAATTAGACTCTGCAAGCATAACATGAAATGATATGTAAAGCAGTCAAATCAGTTACAAAGGTTACAAGTCCATAAAAAGTAAAATATCTACCATCATGTTTAAATAAACCTACAATAACTTGATTTAGATAAATCTCAAATCTTTAGTTTTAGTATATATGAAAAGTTAAATCATGATTGATAAAGATTTGCAAATTCTACCTCAAATTATTCAATCCACATTCTTTACAAAATATGCACTTAAGTTTATGATGTGAGGTCTTTGAAAGTATAAAGTTAGTAAACATTTAATATGGGTCATGGCCTTCCAATATCATCAGCTGTTTCCAAAATTAGAAAGGAGAGCTGTATTGATCCTATCAAACACTAGTCTACACAATCAAGAGGGAAAGCAAGAATACCTGCAAATGATGATTATAATGACCTTGGCATAAAACTTTCCCAGGACTTTCACAGCCTGATTACTCAGTAGGTGTACACCGAGTGCAAAGCATGAGTAAAAATGAAAAGTGTCAACTTTGTGAAACTAAATACTAGAAATATCCATATATTTAATTAAAACCATGTTACCCTTTAAGTGCACAGAACAAAGATGTTATTTATTGTTGAATATTACATTGAAACATTAAAGAAAGAATAGTTTTTATTTTCATGGGAGAATCAGTTTATTTATTTAAGGCAAACATTTACTCTAATGTCTCTCAGCTGGAAAGACATAAAAATACCTTTTGCATCTAGTGCTAATATCCATAAAAAATCATCCTGACTTAGTGAACTTAGAAGGGTTCAGACTGTGGGAACTAAAGCCACTTTCTCTAGATTTGTACTTCATCTTTGCCACTTCCTAATTGTGCGACTGAGGATAAGAAATTAACTACAGGATGAATGACATTTTTCTCTATGAAATGAAGGTAACTAATATGACTACGAGATTTATATTTTGATTATATTTTTTCATGTGTGCACAGCTGTCTAATAATATATTTTATCCTAATTTAAAACTTTTTATTCTCAATTTGATTTTTAATGTATTTTGGTTTTATCAATTGTACTTATCAAGGAAATAATTACAGACATCCACCCTTTCACTCTGTTTTTTATATATATTGAAAGAGTGAATGTCTTCTGATTCTTTTTCTACCAGTTACATATGCAGTACCCTGACATATTAGGGTCGTATAGAGAAGTGACTGGATGACTCCTCACTGCCTCTTGATTTCTTCTCACATTAATTTGAGATTTAACCATAAAATCTTTCTGCATTCTGTGAAATTAAACTATCATTGTAGGAAGCTATATGTTCTGGGGTGTAGTACCTCTGTTATCCTCCAATGTATACTACAACCGTTAATTACATTTTTACTTAATAACTGCAGACTTTTAAAAGAGTCACAGATAACAGATGTTTAGAAGAGGAATGAGTGAGCAGAGTGTGCCTACAAAATAACATTCAGTAGGAAATATCAACCTATTGTCAATAAGTAATGTGGGTAAGTTGTCATAAGGTCATTAGCAAGGGGCATAAGCATGAGCATTGTTTTGAAGACAACAAAGAGAACAGACATATCATAAAAGATGATCTTTAACATGTAGAAGAATGTGAATCGATCCATTCCTATCTCCTTGTACTAAGGTCAAGTCTAAGTGGATCAAGGAACTTCACATAAAACCAGAGACACTGAAACTTATAGAGGAGAAAGTGGGGAAAAGCCTTGAAGATATGGGCACAGGGGAAAAATTCCTGAATAGAACAGTAATGGCTTGTGCTGTAAGATCGAGAATTGACAAGTGGGACCTCATGAAACTACAAAGCTTCTGCAAGGCTAAAGACACCATCAATAAGACAAAAAAACCACCAACAGATTGGGAAAGGATCTTCAACTATCCTAAATCAGATAAGGGACTAATATCCAATATATATAAAGAACTCAAGAAGGTGGACTCCAGAAAGTCAAATAACCCCATTAAAAAATGGGGCTCAGAACTGAACAAAGAATTCTCACCTGAGGAATACCGAATGGCAGAGAAACACCTGAAAAAATGTTCAACATCCTTAATCATCAGGGAAATGCAAATCAAAACAACCCTGAGATTCCACCTCACACCAGTCAGAATGGCTAAGATCAAAAATTCAAGTGACAGCAGATGCTGGCGAGGATGTGGAGAAAGAGGAACACTCCTCCATTGTTGGTGGGATTGCAAGCTTGTACAACCACTCTGGAAATCAGTCTGGCGGTTCCTCAGAAAATTGGACATAGTACTACCGGAGGATCCAGCAATACCTCTCCTGGGCATATATCCAGAAGATGTCCCAACCGGTAAAAAGGACACATGCTCCACTATGTTCATAGCAGCCCTATTTATAATAGCCAGAAGCTGGAAAGAACCCAGATGTCCCTCAACAGAGGAATGGATACAGAAATTATGGTACATTTACACAATGGAGTACTACTCAGCTATTAAAAAGAATGAATTTATGAAATTCCTAGCCAAATGGATGGACCTGGAGGGCATCATCTTGAGTGAAGTAACACAATCACAAAAGAACTCACACAATATGTATTCACTGATAAGTGGATATTAGCCCAAAACTTAGGATACCCAAGATATAAGATACAATTTGCTAAACGCATGAAACTCAAGAAGAATGAAGACCAAAGTGTGGACACTGTGCACCTTCTTAGAATTGGGAACAAAACACCCAGGGAAGGAGTTACAGAGACAAAGTTCGTAGCTGTGATGAAAGGATGGACCATTTAGAGACTGCCGTATCCAGGGATCCATCCCATAATCAGCTTCTAAACGCTGACACCATTGCATACACTAGCAAGATTTTGCTGAAAGGACCCAAATATAGCTGTCTCTTGTGAGATGATGCCGGGGCCTAGCAAACACAGGAGTGGATGTTCACAGTCAGCTATTGGATGTATCACAGGGCTCCCAATGGAGAAGCTAGAGAAAGTACCCAAGGAGCTAAAGGGATCTGCAACCCTATTGTTGGAACAACATGATGTACTAACCAGAACCCCGGAGCTCTTGTCTCTAGCTGCATATGTATCGAAAGATGGCCTAGTCGGCCATCAATGGAAAGAGAGGCCCATTGGACTTGCAAACTTTATATGCCCCAATATAGGGGAATGCCAGGGCCAAAAGAATGGGAATGGGTGGGTAGGGAAGTGGGGGGTGCTATAGGGGACTTTTGGGATAGCATTGGAAATGTAATTGAGGAAAATATGTAATAAAAATATTAAAAATCAAAAAAAAAAAGATGAGACAACAGAACCTTACAAAACTCACAGGAAAGATGAAACATGCTAATATATGAGAAAAAACATAAAAATGTGTGTTAATTGAGTTGTATGATTAATAAAAATGACAATTTTCAAAAATCTAATTATCTGGGTCACCAAATAGAAATAAATGAAATTTGAAAACATAATGCCAAGTACCCTAGACATACTTTATCAAATAAGGCTGCTCCTCAAATAAAAACACAAAGATGATATTTTCAGTCTGTCCACTTCAAACACTACCAAATGAATAGCAAATATGACATTTGGATTTAAAAAATTAATCATTTCACATTCATATTTGTTACTCACCAGGATTCTGTCAAAGGACATGTTATTTTGACATGGTTCAAACACAGGTCACATGGTCCTATTCTTAAGCATAAAGTTTGTAGGTAATTTCTTTCTTGAATAAAAATTTTACCCTATTTTTACATATGTACTCACAAACTCCACAATGGATTAAACAGAACATAGTAGGGGACATACTACGAAATGTGACTTTTCTCTTAATATTTAAACAATCCATTGTTAAGTGCAGTCTTATGTACTTTACTGTCCTGACACCACAGTATGTATGTGATATAGATAGATAGATAGATAGATAGATAGATAGATAGATAGATAGATAGATAGATAGATAGATATAGATATAGATATAGATATATACATATAGATATATATATACATTATAGATAGATAGATATAGATTACAGTATATTTCAAAAATCATATGACACATTTAAGTTATAGCTTAAATGTATATATGTATATATTTACATTGTACATAATTTGCATTTATTTCTAGTCTTTATATAACCTAATATAGGTTAGGTAATTCCATTTTTTAATTTTTTCAAATATTGTATATGTGAACATTTTTGCATACATGTATAAATGTTAATATGCTTGTGTATTCAAGTAAGCATGCATGTCTGTACTGGTTATAAGTCCACATTAAATGTCTTCTTCAATGACTTTTGCAGGTTACATTCTGAGAAAAGTCTCTCAATCAATTTGGAGTTCACTAATTTGGCAAGACAACTTGACCAGGAAACCAGAGATATCCTGTCTCAAACTTATCAGCTGTGAGATTATAGGTGCACATTATGTCCAATTTTATATGGGATATCATTTTTGTAAACTCAAGTTCTCATTGTTGGATCACAAATACTTTATCAAGTGACCTATTATATTTTTCTAATTGCTTCAAATGAAAAAACGAATTAAATTGAAAACATGTTAAACATTATCATGATCATATATAGATTATAGTGATATTTTTCTTAGTTTCTTATATCAAAATTTCTATACTTATGATTAAATCAGAAAGTAATTGTGGATAAATGTAATCATTGATTTAGAAACATGATTTATAGCTATAGATCTATCATAGTATTATTGGAAAACTTACAGTCACTTTATGAACATTTTCAAATATGCTTTGTTCACATATCAAAAAATAAATGATACGGAATATGATTTGCTTGTTGTAATATAATACTTAAAAATAACCAAAGATACATAAAATTTCAATGACCTATTTTCAAATTTATATGCGTTTATTACATGGGCACATAATATGACTCTGCATATAATTAAGGGAATTATCTATAAGTACCTAGTTTTCTATTTCATAAAATATACAGATTAGTCTTTAGGCTAAACCTCCTTGCTTTATAGTGCTTTAAACCAGCTATTTTCCACTCGCTATTTCTAGTTCATCTTCTCTTTATACACTTTCCTGCTATTTCCTTGTCTAGTTGAGTATTCTAGAACGAGGAATAGAACTCAATAAAACGAAGAGACATTAGAAAAGCTGAACTTTCACTAACTACAAAACAAGAAAGAGTACTAAATAACATAAGAAATTTAGGTTAAAACAGATCTTTTGTGATTTGGAGGGTGTTTTTCAGAGGAGGAATCAAGAAAGGGGATAACATTTGAAATGTAAATAAAGAAAATATCCAATAAAAAAAACTAAAAAGAAAAAAGAAAGACAGAAGAAGGTTAAAAATGTAGAATGGTAGTAACTACATTTTTTAACCATCATCTTTGTAAACTGTTGCAAAATATTGAAATTAGAGCAATGTATCTTCTCTGGAAACCATCCAAGAAAAACTAATTACAAACTGGATGTTTAAAGGATGGAATTGATTTGCTTTTTTGCTTAATCACTTGACACTTTAACATCTCCCAAAACTGGGGCCTCTGGATGTGTGTCAAAGATTTAAAATTACTTTAAAAATTCGTTAGATACAGCAAAATGAAGGGTATGAACTTTTTTTCTTTTTCTTCCTCCTTCAGTCCTGTAATTAAATGTTTTTAAAAGGAGTGGCCCACAATGTAGTCTCTCCCCTGGCCATCAGCTTCATACTACATATTGTAATAGAGAATATACAATATACAAAGATCTTGATTACTTTTATATTCTTATAGTTCCTAGTTCTTATCGTTCACATGATGTAATATATTTTATATCCTTTTGAAGATTCCCAATTTTATTTATCATTCCTATCCACTTTAGTATATTCACATTTATGTGGCATGGCTATGCTATGAATCATTTAACTCTTCCTAAAAGTAAGTGGGGGAGGGCAGAGGGGACTTTGGACTAGCATTGGAAATGTAATTGAGGAAAATACGTAATAAAAAAAATAAGTGCTTTAGTCTTTGCAAAGTTAGTTATTATAAATGACCTTCAAATAAAGCCCCTTATATAGAGAGTATATTTTATCCCAATGCATTTCTGAAGAATATATTACAAGAAATTATACCATCAAATTAAAGAGGATATAGATTTTGCTGTGTAGGAAGTAATGCTATATTTTTCTGACAGTGTTTCAATGGTAGAATGCTCTCACAAGTAACATATGAAAGTATTTCATTCCCTATATCAGGGGCATATATTTTGGCAATATTATAAGTATAAAATATATCATCATATTAATAATGAGTATAATATTACAATTGAGAGAATAAAATTCAGGAAAGGAATAAAAGGGACAATCCAAGCATCAGATAGTTAGGAAGCCTTAAAAACACATTTTAAATCCAATTAGTTTAATTGAAAGACTTTGGTGCCTTAAAGGAAAAGTACAAGTGTATAAGCCAAATGTAGAGTCTATAGAACATATTGGGCTAACTTGACCATTTGTATGTGAAATCCATCAGACTATGCTTAGACATTGTGTAGCTATGGAGTAAAAAAGCACACCATATGTTTCCTTTGAAGATTCTGTATAGCTATTATAAAATCTGCAATTACAAGATAGTTAATTGAAGTAACTGAAAAATATCATTACTTACAACAATGATTTCAAAGTTCATACTCCATGCATAATATTTACTGAGCTCTGAATTTTTAATTAATGATAAATTGTAGATATAAGAAAATAGCTTAAGAGCCAGGCGTGGTGGCACACGCCTTTAATCCCAGCACTTGGGAGGCAGAGGCAGGCGGATTTCTGAGTTCGAGGCCAGCCTGGTCTACAAAGTGAGTGCCAGGACAGCCAGGGCTACACAGAGAAACCCTGTCTCGAAAAACCAAAAAAAAAAAAAAAAAAAAAAAAAAATAGCTTAAGGTCTCAGGTTCTCTTATTTACTTGGAAAATTACTGTAAATGTACACAAACATTTAGAATTTTCTGATGGTAAGATCCTATTGCTGGAGACAACACTTACACAATACACTAAACATAAAAAAGTTAAGCTGGTGCCTATCAAAAGCCTTTACCACTATAGACTAGTGCTCATGGTACTAGAAGATACTCTGCACACTACCAAAGAAGAAAGGTAAATAACATCCCACTACAATCATGACCTGCCTACAGGTACACTAGTGAAGTAGGAGAACCAACCTTATAGGAGTAAACAAACAGTATCTGATTTGATTTAAGTCCCACTCTCTACAATGCATCCCAATACTGCTTGAGTGACCAAGAACTTGAATCTAGAGAGCCCAAGACCAAGTAGAAAAATCAAATGCTACTGTTCTACAAAAGGAACATGGTAATTAAATGTATCAATGACATTTTGCTATGCTCACAGATCAATGCCTTGTTTAGCCATCATCAGAAAAGTTTCCTTCTACAGCAGATGGGAACAAATACAGAGACGCACAGTCAGACAATATGCAGAATTAGAGCCCTCAGAACACTCAGCCTGGTGACACCATCAAATTTCTTTGCTCATAGCTTAGAGAGAATATAACATCTAAATGGCAAGGAGTACATAAATGAATAAATAAATAAATAAATAAATAAATAAATAAATACCCCAAGGTCCTTTATATGCAGGAGGCCTGAAACATGTGAACTGACAAAGATTGAAACAATGTACAGAAGACTTGCACAGGTACACCAAGATGGGGTCCTAGAATGAAAAGGCAGGTGACCACATGTCCTCACTACTAACCCAATTGATAATCACTTGCAAAAACAAAACAAAAAAAAAAATTAGTTCTCCCAAAGGAGTCTTACAGGGAATACAAACCATACTTAATGGCAGGTCATATGACCAGGAGTAGATAACCAACACAAAACAAACTCATATCACCTTTCTTTATAGACTCATTGTCATAGTGTTTTGTCAGGGCTTTTTGCTTCCCTTACAGATTCTTTACATAGATACCACATCTTCTGGGTTTGTTTTTATGGGATTACATTACATACAAGACTGTATGTCTATATGTGTTTCTTGTGCTTTTCTTTGGAAATTTTTCTTTGTTTCTTTTGTTCCATTCCAGTATATTAGTTTTTGTTTTATCTTATTTAGATCTTTGTTTGTTTTCTAGAGAGAAATGATGTGAATTCAGATGGCAGGGCATCTAGGGGGGAATCTCAGAGTAGCTGGGGAAGAAACCATAATAAAATACATTGTAGTGAGAATTTTGGTTTCTTTAAAAACCCAGTTATGTTATGGGAAAATGTTTCTGTTTTAATCCCAGGTGTGAAATAAGAGGCTCCTTCATAGCAGGTGATTATGATATGCCTTGTGCTCTAGTATGGGTGTGGTTTTGCCTGCTGCAAATAGTTTCTGCACATGTGTGACTTTTGGAATTCTGGGAACTGTTCAGAAGATATAAATGCCAGAATCATGAGGGGCTGGGTGCACTCTAAGAAAACTGCTGGTTTCTGCTGATATAGTTTGACAAGTGGAAGTGAGCAGAGATAAGTAGGTGTTGGAGATATTCTCATGATGAAGATTGGACTTGCCCCCAAGATCTCCATAGTCAGCAAGAAGTAAACAAAAGAGGTCTACACCCGCTTTCCCCTCTTATCTTCTTTCTCCCTTACCTAGGGTTTTGGGGAGTCATGTAAAGGATTAGGGTAGAATACAGGTTGCAAGCAAGCAGGTATAAGAACCATGAAGCAATGAAAAAAGTACACCTACAATTTATTATATGAGAAAAAAGTCTATTTTCTATAAAAGAAAACTAGAGAAAAATAGAATGTGAGAAGAAGATGAATTTCCATTCTCTATGTGGATTTATATCTAGACCTGAGATAAATAGAAGACAGAGGTCTAATTAACAGTAATTGTTAACTTGATACAGCCTAGAGTTACCTGAGAAGATAGGGTAATAGAACTGTCATTGGCTCATGATTATGATGTTGGGGATTGTCTTGATTATTAATGATATAGGAGTGCCCAGCTTACTGTGGGTGGTACTATCTCTAAGCTAGTAGAACATGCATATACAAAATCTTGCTGTCTTAGTCAAAATTTCTATTACTGGGATAAAACACCAATACTAAAAGCAACTCAGAAAGAAAGGAGTTTATTTCATCTCATTGTAGCCCATCATGGAGAAATATAAGGGTAGGAACTCAAAACAAGAGTTCTAAGCCACAAGTTTTGTAATTGGCCAACATGGTAGGAGCGTTTTCTTACCCGAGGTACCCTTTTCCTAAATGACTCATGCTTGTGTCAAGTTCACATAAAACTATACAGCACTCTAGCTAAGCAAGAGAATTCTGGGTTTCAGAGACTATAAGTCCCAAATTTTTACTTTATTTCAATTATTACTCTTTTCTAAGTCTAAGCATCTATTTGGCACTGTTGGTAATTTCTATATTTTTATTAACATTATCTATTTAGTGATGTATTATTTTCAAATTTTATTTTGTTAGCCATGTTTCTATTAGTTGTTAATGTTTGAACATGTATATAATATCTAACAATGTTTCTATCTTCTTACAGAAAGTTGTTACTGACTGTACTACTACCTATGTATACACCATACTTTCTGAGTCTCTTTGATTAGCTCCTAAGTTCTTCTTGGAAATAATAAATGTAAACAAACTGTCAAATCCTAAACCATAACTTTCCTTCTCCTAGTGACCCTAATACTATAATTGTCATTGATTTTTTTTTCTCCTTTCTTTCGGAACTCTCTGTACTTATATAAAATATACATCTTTGTGTCACAGGTAGCCATTAAAATCTCCATTTGTCAACATAGAAATTTAATGATTATAGAGAGGCTTTATCAAATGTTTCAACCAATTAAAAAAACAGAAAGGCATTTTTCTCTAATTAATAGAATTTAAAACAATTTCAAGTATGGCTAGTTAGACTAGAAACATGAAAATAAAAATGATTGTATTAGACAGGTTCTCCCAAACATTTATGTAACTCAAGATATGGCACTGTCCCAACTACCCAGCCAGACAGACAGACTATGTTTCTGACTATCTATTGACAGATGAAGAAATTATGAATATATATGCATATATATTAAAAATTTAGTAATAATAAACATATCATTTTGAGCAAGAGGGATAGAACCACGTCTCACCATGTTATATGAAATAAGCCAGGTTCTAAGATTTTTTTCTCATACATGGGATCTAGATTTTAAAATGAGGTGGACATAAAAGAACTGAGGAGTAGGGAGAGAGAGGCATGAAAGGAGTAATGAGGAATGATTATAGTTCAAGTATATTTTTATGTGTATAAAAACATAATGTACAATGAATACATAAAAGTTTTTAAAATGAGGTGTTTTTCTTCTAAGACCATTCTCATAGACTATTAAGTTAGTTGGCCTCCAAGTGGAGAAAACATGTCAATATGTAATAGATTACACAATGTTTTTATCTCAATAGATGAATGAATCTTAACCTATAAGAACATAAGATAATATAAATATTATCAATAGTAACCATCATTATACAGAATCTCTTGAGACAGTGATCTAACCTCAGGTCTAAATTACCTTACTCTACATTAAAACTTTGTAAGATATAAAAAGGACATGCATGGTATGTACTCACTAATAAGCGGGTATTGAGCAAAAAAAGAAAAAAAAATTACAGAATACCTAAGATACAGTCAACAGAATTCAAAAAAAAGTTAACAAGCTGAAGGGCCCAAGTGAGGATGCCTCAGTCCCACTTGGAAGGGAGAAGAAAGCCACCACAAGAGGGGAGGTAGGGAGGAACCTGGTAGGGAAAGGGGAAGTGGGGAGAGGGGAACATAATCTGATATTGGGTGAGGGAAAAGGACTGAACTGAGGGCCAGCAGATAAAATGGAAACAGGCAAGCTCTGGAGGTAGGAAGTTGGGGGCACCTTCCAGAATGTACCAGAGATCTGGGAGGTGAGAGACTCTCAGGAATCAAAGGGAGGGACCTTAGACAAGATGCCCTACAGTGGGGAGAGGAAAATTATAGAACCCACCACCATCAGGAACACAGGACATCAAATGAGGGTATGGGGTTTCCTTCCCACAGTCAAAAGTCTGACCAATAATTATTTCTGTCTGAAAGAACTGCAGGGATGGAAATGGAGAGGAGCCTGAGGAAAAGAAGGTTCAGGAACAGACCCAAAGTGGGATCCATTTCAAGGGGAGGTCCCAAGGCCTGACACTATTACTGAAGCTATGGAGCACTCACAAAAAGGGATCTATCATGACTGCCCTCTGAAAGACCCAACAAGCAGCCGAAAGAGTCAAACACAGATAGTTATACCTAACCAATGGAAAGAAGCTGTTGATCCCTTTGGTTGACTTAGGGGAAAGCTGGAAGAAGCTGAAGAGAAGGGCAACATTGTAGGAGGACCAGCAGTCTCAATTAACCTAGACCCCCCCCCCAAGATCTCTCAAACACTGGACCACCAACCAGGCAGCATACACCAGCTGATATAAGGCCCCCAGCACATATAAAGAACAGGACTGCTGGGTCTTGGTTAAGTCAGAGAAGATGCACCTAACCCTCAAGAGACTGGAGGCCTCAGGGAGTTTAGAGGTCTAGTGGGGTGGGGGTTGGGGTTGGGGACATCCTGTTGGAGATAGGGGGAAGGGAGGAGGTATGGAATGTGGAACAGCAAGAGGGAAAGAATCTGGAGTTTAAAGTAAATAAATAAATTTTAAAAGAAAAAAATTAAACTTAAGTTGCAGTTACACTCAGTCTGATCAAGCTATAGAGATGATGTTTGACCAAAACCCCAGTGTGACTTCTAAAGATGTGTTCCACTAAGATATGTAGCTAAAGACACATCAAGAGCTGCTGATAACAGCAAGAATGACCAAAGACCATGAAGAAAAAGAAAAATCATAAAAGAAAAATGATTTCCAAAAAGTAGTTTTAGTTTTTCAGAGATTTGTTTCTTAATGGAGCAGTCATTTATATTAGTCACCTATGTAAATACAAATGAATTTCTATTTTTATTCCTGAAGTTGAATCAAAATTAGTTTAATCCATACAAAAATTAATCTAGATGGGGTAAAACATCATTAAAAAAAATGTTTCTGAAAAAGCAGGCAACTTTGTTTGAATAAATTCAACTGTATCATAAAAGCAGCATAGATATAAAGAAAAAATTAAAAACCAACCTACATCTTAAAATTTTGAGGGTATTAATGTTTTATGTATATATAAACTACTCATATATTATAAATTCTAACTTACCATTACATTGGTGAGTCTACACTTAACTGATATTGATTTTTCCTAGACTCAACTCATTTATTTTAAATTTACAATTGAAAAAATAACTGGGACCTGGTTAAAGTAAAGAAATACAGACTTTCATATTATTGTTAGACATACTTAAAAACAAGCAAGAAAGTGTATATTATCGGGAGGCTAAGAGACAGGATCATGAGCTCAAGACTATTCTGGGTGGCAACATGAATTACAGGGCCACCTAAGCTACACAGGAAGACTATATACCAAAAGTCTACCCACACAAAGTATTTGAATATCATTGTCACTTACATAAACCAATATAATCTAAAGATTATATTTTTATGGATTTAATTGAATGTTTTAAATTAGAATCCCTATCAAGACAGCAACAAAATGTATTAACATACTGACAAAGATCACAAATTTTGCTATATAAAATGTTTTGTTTTAGCTTAAGAAAAACATATACATGGTAAAGGGAAGTGAACAGTAGTGCCACTTTAAACAGTTTTTTAAGAGTCAAACTTCATCATCACATAGTGAGGTTTTTTTAAAGAATCACATACCTATGATATTTTAGCATTATTTATCAATAAGATAAAATACTTAACATTTAAATCAGTATATGCATTCAGCATAATTTAGAGCATTTTAACAATAAATCTACTTATTTTAAAGTAAAATTTGATAACACTTTCAAAATGCATAATATGAAGTTAACTTTAAATTTGCTGTGAGGGTGAGCATATGGCATTTTTTAGATAAGGAATAAATCATTGGTGCCAAGTAAACTTTATTATATTAGACATAAACAAAGAGCAACAATAAAATGCATAGTATGAAGATCAGTTTTTCAGCTTCATACTTCCATCTGGTGGAATGAAAATGTTATTACTTCATTTTGAAAGTTTATAAGAAGTAGAAAGCATCATATTTAAACAAAGTACAATAATATGTGAACATATCAATCCACAAATAGGCATCTTTCTCTTTTGAAAAGAGGTACAAGTTCCTGATTAACTCATTTGATGCTTTTTAAAAATATAAGTATTTTAGAGATAGATAGATAGATAGATAGATAGATAGATAGACAGATAGACACCTATATGATATCCAAATATATCCATATATTAAAATATATGATATCCAAATACATAAATATGCTCAACAAAGTATTTATTGAGCAGCCTCTATATTTTGGCATCATCACTCATACGGGAAAGGCTGACTGAAACTTGACTAGGTATACAGAATCATGGAATTTATCATACAACTACACAAGACATTGGATGATCATAGAAATGGAAAAATGAATGCAGAATTCTAGGTGTTCATAAAGATTATGAAGAGAGACAAACAATGAAAGAGTTGACTTTCTTAAACTCTCTTGTTTGAGATTGTTAATTATTAGGAAATGAAATTGAATACCTATATAAAGTTTGTATTAGAACAGAATCCAGTGAGTGTTGAAGGGCTGCAGGGGAGTGATTAGAAAGAAAACGTAAGGTCAGATGAATTTCTATTTAGCTTCTTGAAAATGCATTTTTCACTAAAATTAATCAGCAGTTGATTTACATTTATTTTTAATAAAAGTATGAAACAGGAAGCCATTAAGAAACAAAGTTGTTTCTCAAATTAGGTTGGACACATATCATAGCTTTATTTAAAGCCTAAATATTAAAACTATCAGCTAATTTTAAGTGAGTTATACAATGATCTAAAACTAGTGACATTTTAAGCTCAAGGTAACTACTGGTTTTTTAATTGAAAGTGCACAGCATCTCATTTGAGTCTGATCTTAGTAAATGATCATTTAAACTTTAAAACATCCTTGGACAAATTCTTATCCACTAAAGATGAAAGCGATACATTATATTTGATGGCTGCTGAGCTACTCTACAAACCTTCTTTGAAAGGAACAGATTCTGATTTCCTTGGGTGCTGAGAATGAAGAATTTTTTACATGCCAAGTTAAATCTTGTTGGCAAAATATGTACCATGCATAGTGTTTGTGCAATTTGTAATTACAAACTGACACCCACTGACAACACTAAATAGCTTTTACCCTAGAAAGCAATTCCAAATACTGAAGACATTGTCTGATCCCAAAAGACATGTCATTAACTTTCATTATTACTAATGGGAGTTATGGGCATAACTCCAAAGTAAATCACGGGCATTGTGTCACACTACTGCTCCTAAAAAGCCTTTATTTTCAGGTTGGATATTTTTAAGCATGTAGAGAAGGTGCTATTTTATTATTCTCTTTAGAAAATTGCCAGATATATACAATATCAGAAATACGCTCACATATATTCTACTTTTTTCATTCTGCCCTCCTTTAAGCATGATAGGGAAATAAGAGGAAAATCTATTAAATATTCATGCATAGAAATCATGAGAAAAGAGATGTGTGTTAACAAAAAGAATGCAACCTGAGTAGCTGAACTATTTTCATATTTATAGTGATATATTAACAAGAGTCAGAATCCTTAAAACACCCCAATAATTTAGTCAATCATTTCACACTTTATTTCATGTAAGAAGATAAACAAGTATTTGGAGTTCTGTAGGGTTCTTGTATGTTCATGGGCATCTCTTTCTTTGGGTCTGGGAAAGAATGCATTTATGAAATTACTAGGCAAATGGATGGACCTGGAGGGTATCATCCTGAGTGAGGTAACCTAATCACAAAAGAACTCACATGGTATGTACTGACTGATAAGTGGATATTAGCCCAGAAACTTAGAATACCCAAGATACAAGATACAAGTTGCAAAACACATGAAACTGAAGAAGAACGAAGACCAAAGTGTGGACACTTTGCCCCTTCTTAGAACTGGGAACAAAACACCCATGGAAGGAGTTACAGAGACAAAGTTTGGAGCTGAGATGAAAGGATGGACCATCTAGAGACCGCCGCACCGGGGATCCATCCCATAATCAGCCTCCAAACGCTGACACCATTGCATATGCTAGCAAGATTTTGCTGAAAGGAGACTGATATAGCTGTGAGGCTATGCGGGTGACTGGCAAACACAGAAGTGGATGCTTACAGTCAGCTATTGAATGGAACACAGGGCCCCCAACGGAGGAGCTAGAGAAAGTACCCAAGGAGCTAAAGGGATCTGCAACCCTATAGGTGGAACAACAATATGAACTAACCAGTACCCCCAAAACTAGTGTCTCTAGCTGCATATGTAGCAGAAGATAGCCTAGTTGGCCGTCATTGGGAAGAGAGGCCCCTTGGTTTGCAAACTTTATATGCCCCAGTACATGGGAACACCAGGGCCAAGAAGTGGGAGTGGGTAGGTAGAGGAGCGGGGAAGGGGGAGGGTATGGGGGACTTTCGGGATAGCATTTGAAATGTAAATGAAAAAAATACCTAATAAAAAAGAAAAGAAAAACAAAAATAAATAAATAAATAAACAAAAATAAAAACAAAATAACATTCTCCAATTTTTACATTAAAATACAGATGGTTTACTATTTAATTATTTCAGACAAGTGTAATTTACCTAAAACTGAACTGTTTTTCAAAAAAACAAGTTACCTCTGGAAACATTATTCAGATTCTCTTTCTTTTACCAAATATTCCTCAAAGGCTTTACAACATAATGGAAATAACAATGACCATAAGGGCAAGCTTTCTATTAACACAAATTCATCTATAAGAAAGAAAATGTATAAGAAAAACTACCACTTATTCCTTTGGCTGGCTCCCAAAGTTTGAAGCTAAGTCCCATATGCCGAAGAAAGCATACACTTCAACAGAGGACTTGAAGGAATCAAGTAGGAATTGAGCCAGAATCCTTATCCCTAAGGAATAGCTGTCTGAAAGTGCTCTGCAAACAGCCAAGAGTGAAACATAATCAATAATTCTACCCAGTACAATGACGGGGAAAGCAAGATATCCCCAAAAGTTCAAAGATGGCATTTATTTCTTGGCAGTAACCAACAGCTGTCTAATTGGACTTAAGGCCTCCTCTGTGAGAGGTAACTCATGTCTTGTTTTGTAAACCTAGTCAACTACCCAGGATTGGTGAAGACATGAACATAGAAGGGGACTTACATTTATCATTTTCCTTAACCAGTAAACTTGCTACTGCATTTTAAATACTTATTTTACCCACAGTCATAGATAGCTCTCAACCTTCATCATGTAAGTTTCATTTCACAGTAAATGGAGGCCATTCTAGAAATCAACAACTGTTCAAAATGCTGACGACTAACTGTGTGGTGCCTGGCTTTAATTGATACATATGTCATAGAATTCCTATACCTAAGACTCAAAGAACAAGTCACAAACAGTTTCTAGGAGTCAGAGAATCAAGATATTTACTAAGAGATTGTTTTCCATGTAGCACAAGGAAACTATAACCATAAAATTTCAACAATACTATAGCCTAAAGAATTTTCAAATAATGGCAATACCAGTTGAACTGCTGTGTAGTGTTCTAATGCTGTGAAGAGAAATCATGACTAAAACAACTCATAAAAACAATAAAGCATTTAAATGGAGCTTATAATTTCAGAGTGTTGGTCCATTATAGTTATGGCAGGAAGCATGGAAACACATAGGCTCACATGGTGCTGGAGAATGGCTGAGAGTTCTATATCCTCAGGCAACAGGAAGAGGGAAAGACTGGAACTAGTGTGGTCTTTTGAAACATCAAAGCCCACCCCCTGTGACACACTTCCTCCAATAATGCTATATCTTCTAATTATTTCAAAGAGCACTATTCTCTGATTACCAAAGAATCTATAGGGTTCATTCTTATCAAACCAGCACACATGCCAGTGAAGATATGAAGCAGAGACTGCAGAATGGCTGACCAGTAACAGACCAACTTGAGATCCACCCTACAGGCAGGCCACCAATCCCTGACAATATTACTGATACTATATTGTGCTTGCAGACAATAGCCTAGAATGGCTATCTTCTGAGAGGTTCTCTCCAGCAACTGACTGAGACAAATGCAGATACTCCCAGACAAGCATGGGGTGGAAGTTGGGGAGCCCGTTGAAAGAGTGAGGTCAAGGTTTGAAGCAAATGAAGGGAATGGAAACCCCACAAAAGACCAACCGTGTCAACTAACCTAGATCCCAGAGGGCACGCAGAGACTGAGTCACCAACCAAAGAACGTACATGGCTGACCCAAGGTCCCTGGCACACATGTAGCAGAGGGCTGCCTTGTCTCAATGGGAGAAAATGTGGTAATCCTGTAGAGACTTGACAGTGAGGGTGTGTGGGATGATATCCATGGGTAGAGCCACCTCTTAGAGGTGAAGGGAATGAGGATTGGGGGGAAGAACTCTGTGGGTAGGAACCAGGAGGGGGCAGCATTTGAGGTGTAAATAAAATAATTATTTAATAAAAAATTAAATAGTGGCTCTTCATGTGTTAAAAGAAAAAAAGAAAAATCTCACAAAACCACACATCTAAATGGAGGGCTACAGGTAGTTAATAACTGTTGAGAAAAGGAGAATTATTATTCCATATAGATGACACTTTTAATTGGTTATATTACTGTGTATTTTTTATGTCAAATTGATACAAGAGTCATCAAAGGAGGGAACCTCATTTAGAAAATGTCTCTGTAAGATAAGGCTCTAAGGCACTTTCTGAACTAGTGATTGCTAGGAGAGGGCCCAGGCTACTATGGGTGGTGCTAATGCCTGGGCTGGTAGCCTTGGGTTCTCTTCTGCTTTGTTAGAAAGTAGGCTAGTCATGCCACGATGCCTTTCCATTGCCTTTGTATCAGTGCACACTTCCAGATCAGTGATGCTTGACTTCCTATCCTAACTTACTTCAGTGATGGACTACTATGTGGATCTGTAAGCCAAATGAGTTATTTTCTCCCCAACTTGCTTTTGGTTATGGTGCTTCATCATAACAATAATAACCTTAACTAGGACAGTAACAAACACCGGGTGGTCGTTTCTAAGTATACTTTCTAAGTATACTATGAGTAACAATAAAGGACTCCGCAGGTTATATTTACATATTTATATGTGTGTATGCATGTGATAATAATATTTACAAATATTACATATACATGGGCTTTGGAGTGTAAGCATCCTGGGAGACTAGCTCTCTCCTGGTGGAATTTTGGTGTGGAGGGCTGTGGAACAACCTTAGCTCTAGGGTGCAGATGAAGACCGGTAGGATGCTGTCCCCAGCTGCTCCACTGTTCCTGTGCCCTGTCTGTTCCTAATGGGTACCTCTTTGGACAGTTATTGGAGCGAGAGTAGTGATCTCACCTGTGGGCTTAGGAGTGAGAGCACTCCAGGGTGACCAGCTCTCTCCAGTCATGATTTGGGTGCAGAGAGCTATGGGACAGCCTTAGCTCCGGGGTGCAGCTCTCTCCTGGTGGGATTCTTATATTTTATATGAGAGAAGTAGCTGTTTCCTATATGACTTCATGAACACAGAAGGTACAGTAAACGAACATACTTCACAATTGCTACAAAGAATTTTTCACATGCAAGAATTATAAGTAAATTATTAAGTATAAATTGTATCTTTTGTTCCATATTCTCCTTTTCTGGAAAGAGAGGTTCATTCAGACTTATAATCTGAGAAATATGGAAATATCTGTCAGTCTCTGTACCAATACCATGTATTTTTTATCACTATTCTCTGTAGTACAGCTTGAGGTCAAGGATGGTGATTCCCCTAGTTCTTTCATTGTAAAGAATAGTTTTTTGCTATCCTGTGATTTTAGTTTTTCAATATTAAATTGAGAATTACTTTTTCCATGTCTTTGAAGAATTGTGTTGGAATTTTGTTGGGAATTGCATTGAAACTGTAGACTGCTTTTGGACTTCTAAAAGCACAATTTGAAATCAGACAAAAGAAATACTATATCTGTATATACCAAATGGCTAATCGATCATTGAAGCCTTATCCTACTCTTCTTCATCCAGAAACAAGCTGGTTCAAACAGAATAGCATAGAAAGGTATCTCCTAGCACATTTCATCATATCAGGTTCTTGTATAAAGTGTTTTGTGACTTTTTTTGAGCATAGCATTGAAAAACTCTGAATGTTTGTTATATTTAACTTTTATCTCTACTTTACCAAAATTGTTTCACGTAGAAGCAAACATAATCTTATAGATAGCACAGAAGGCCAGTTTCACAAACAGCAACAGCCAATCTTCCACCTTGCTCCTCCTCTTAACCTGCAAATTTTCACAAGAAAGCAACTTCTTTCCCTTTAATGTAGCATTTGCTAGTGTCTCTTGTTTATGTGTTGTATGCATGAGTACCGTGTGTACTTGTTATATGTGTGCCCACATTAAGACAGAGGTCAACAGATGTCTTTCTCTGTAGCTCTCCACGTTATTTTGTAAGATGTGCTCTCTCACTAAAAACTGAGATTGCCATTTGCCTAGACAAATTGTCACCAACACAAGAGACTCCCCCATTCTTTATCTCTTCAACTCATTGTATTCCCTTGAATCCAGTGTCAGCTGTACATATGACTTTAACATGTAATCTGAGTTCCAGAGTGTTTGTACCAGCTTGCAATCCCACCAACAATGGAGGAATGTTCCTCTTTCTCCACATCCTCACCAGCATCAGCTATCTCCTGAATTTTTTATCTTGGCAATTCTGACTGCTGTGAGGTGGAATCTCAGTGTTGTTTGATTTGCATTTCCCTGATGATTAAGGATGTTGAACATTTTTTCAGGTGCTTCTCAGCCATTAGGTATTCCTCAGTTGAGAATTCTTTGTTTAGCTCTGTAACCCATTTTTTCCTTTTTTTAATTAGGTATTTTCTTCGTTTACATTTCCAGTGCTATCCCAAAAGTCCCCCATACCCTGCCCCCCACTACCCCCCCGACTCCCACTTCTTGGCCCTAGCATTCCACTGTACTGAGGCATATAAAGTTTGCATGACCAATGGGCTCTCTTTCCATTGATGACAGAC
The DNA here is from genome assembly GCF_978045245.1 of Mus caroli. NCBI lineage: Eukaryota > Metazoa > Chordata > Mammalia > Rodentia > Muridae > Mus > Mus caroli. Next base: position 48,062,707 of record NW_028227264.1, read on the forward strand.
TAGACCATCTTCTGATACATAAGCAGCTAGAGACACGAGCTTGGGGGGGGGGGGTGGTACTGGTTAGTTCCACCTATAGGGTTGCAGATCCCTTTAGCTCCTTGGGTACTTTCTCTAGCTCCTCCATTGGGTGCCCTGTGATCCATCCAATAGCTGACTGTGAGCATCCACTTTTGTGTTTGCCAGGCACTGGCATAGTCTCACAAGAGACAGCTATATCAGGGTCCTTTCAGCAAAATTTTGCTAGTGTATGCAATGGTGTCAGCGTTTGGAGGCTGATAATGGGATTGATCCCCCGATATGGCAGTCTCTAGATGGTCCATCCTTTCATCTCAGCTCCAAACTTTGTCTCTGTAACTCCTTCCATGGGTGTTTTGTTCCCAATTCTAAGAAGGGGCAAAGTGTCCACACTTTGGTCTTCGTTCTTCTTGAGTTTCATATATTTCACAAATTGTATCTTATATCTTGGGTATTCTAAGTTTCTGGGCTAATATCCACTTATCAGTCAGTACATATCATGTGAGTTCTTTTGTGATTGGTTTACCTCACTCAGGATGATGCCCTCCAGGTCCATCCATTTGCCTAGGAAATTCATAAATTCATTCTTTTTAATGGCTGAGTAGTACTCCATTGTGTAAATATACCACATTTTCTGTATCCATTCCTCTGTTGAGGGGCATCTAGGTTCTTTCCATCCGCTGGCTATTATAAATAAGGCTTAAATTATAATTTAATTATAAATTATAAAATTATAATATTGGATATTAGTCCCTTATCACATTTAGGATTGGTAAAAATCTTTTCCCAATCTGTTGGTGGACTTTTCGTCTTATTGACAGTGTCCTTTGCCTTACAAAAGCTTTGCAATTTTATGAGGTTCCATTTGTCAATTCTTGATCTCATAGCACAAGCCATTGCTGCAACCACTCTGGAAATCAGTTTGGCAGTTCCTCATAAAATTAGACATAGTACTACTGGAAGATCCAGCAATACCTCTCCCAGGCATATACCCAGAAGATGTCCCAACTTGTAATAAGGACACATGCTCCACTATGTTCATAGCAGCCTTATTTATAATAGACAGCAGATGGAAAGAACCCAGATGTCCCTCAATTGAGGAATGGATACAGAAAATGTGGTACCTTTGCACAATGGAGTTGTGCTCAGCTATTAAAAACAATGAATTTATGAAATTCTTAGGCAAATGGATGGATCTGGAGGATATCATCCAGAGTGGGGTAACCCAATCACAAAAGAACACACATGAATGATATGCACTCACTGATAAGTGGGTATTAGCCCAGAAACTTAGAATATCCAAGATACAATTTGAAAAACACATGAAACTCAAGAAGAAGAAAGACCAAAGTGTGGATACTTCGTGCCTTCTTAGAATGGGGAACAAAATACCCATGGAAAAAGTTACAGAGACAAAGTTTGGAGCTGAGACAGAAGGAAGGACCATCCAAAGACTTAACCACCCAGGGATCCATCCCATCAACAACTACCAAATGCAGACACTATTGCATATGCCAACAAGATTTTGCTGACAGGACCCTGATACAGCTCTCTCTTGTGAGGCTATGCCAGCACCTGGCAAATTCAGAAGTGGATTCTCACAGTCATCTATTGGATGGAACACAGGGTCCCCAATGAAGGAGCTAGAGAAAGTACCCAAGGAGCTGAAGGGGTCTGCAACCCTATAGGAGGAAAAACAATATGAACTACCAATATCCCCCTAGTCGGCCATCAATGGAAGGAGAGACCCTTGGTCTAGAAAACTTCATATGCCCCAGTATAGGGAAATGCCAGGGCCAGAAAGCAGGAGTGGATGGGTTGGGGAGCAGAAGGAGTAGGGAGGATATAGGGGATTTTCAGAGAGGAAACTAGGAAAGGGAATAGCATTTGAAATGTAAATGAAGAAAACATCTAATAAAAACAACAACAAAAAAAAACATGTATTCTGAGCATTTGGACTTACGACTTCATGGCAAGCAATTCGCCAACTAATATATTTAAAGTATCTTGATAAATGACACTTCATCATTTTACTTGATAAAATTTCTAGACATTGTGGGCATTGTACCAACTTGTAATCTCAGCACTCAAGCTAAGGCAAGATGATCCCAAATTCAAAGCCCGCATGGGGTACACAGTAGGATTCTATCACAAGACAACACAATGAAGGGAAAAAGTAGAACAAGAGGAAGGAAGGAAGGAAGGAAGGAAGGAAGGAAGGAAGGAAGGAAGGAAGGAAGGAAGGAAGGAAGGAATCAGAAAGAGAGAGAGAGAGAGGGAGAGAGGGGGGAGGAGGAGGAGGAGGAGAAGGAGGAGGAGGAGGAGGAGGAGGAGGGAGGGAAGGAGGGAGGGAGGGAGGTCACTGAGGAGGTAGCTACTCTATGGTCACTAAAATATTTGCCCTGCATGTGTAAAGTCACCAGTTTACCACCATGAATTCAATCACCACTACTTATAAAAAATTAAGACTGAGACTATAATCATTAGGGCATGGTTTCCTTCAAGCTTTGCATTTCCCAGGGAAAAAAATCTAATTTAATGAACATCAATTTTTACCAATCAATCTCATCCCTAAAAGATTGAAAGAATAAAGTTTACATTGTTATAAAAGAGAATACCTAGATATCCATAGGTTTCATAGCATAGTGAAATAAATAAATGCATACTACCAACTGCCTCCTAGAGATAAGTAAATCTGTTTTACTAAAAATGAAATTAAATAACAGGACCAGCTAATTACCTTTTCTACCAACCAGAAATGTGGCAGCATAAATGGAAAATATAAAACTCCCTTGAATCACACATCATAGCTCAATAGAACTATGGTTTCTCTTTGCCTATTATGCAGAAATGTGGCTATAATTGTGTTATTTTTCTTAAACAAATATTTATATTAAAGACTTTCATTTTATATTCATGTTTTATTTTCCAAGTATATTTCAATGTAATGGCCCTTTTCCCTTTAAAGCCTCCATGACTAGTGTAATCAAATCACAAATATTTATGGGGTAAATCCTTCTCTATATTCTCTAAGAATTACTTTCCAGAATTAATGACTAAAACAAATTATGAACATGCAAGTTTATCACTATGTTTTATATAAATTTCACAGAGCAAGTTCTCCAAAAATGTTACAAGTACATTTCTGTATAATAATTAAATTTTTCTGTTACTTAAATGTAAAATTCCCATAAAGAAGAAAGTATTCATCATTCAAATTAGCTAATTACTCCTACATTAATTAAGTTTAATTCTATATTCAAAGCATATTAGGTTTGACTATAGTCATGAGTCATGTATTATATCTGTACTCAGCCACTACGGAGCTTCCTTACCTTACAAAAACAATTTATCCTATATGGAACTCTGGTGTTCTCATCTATTAAAATTAAGAAACTGAATTAAATCTTTGTTCAAGTCCCTTAACAATGTATGATTCCAAATCCTTAATTTATGTTATTGTTTGAATATAAAATATCCACCATAGACTCATATTTGAATCATACACCAGCTTGGTCTCCAGTTTGTGACACTGTTTTGGCAGGTTGTAAAATCTTCAGAAGGTGTAGCCTAATCGATGGAAGTAAATTATTGAGATTTTGTCTTGCTTAGAAAGTCATTCTAGGACTTTAGTCTACTGTCCTCTCTTGTCCTCATTAATGAAGAAATCCACCTGGAACTGTGTGTACTGCCCATGTACATAGGGCTATATGCAACCAGTAGCCAAGAGGAGCTGTCACCAATGTTTCTATAGGGCATTTCGTCACATAATACAGAAACATAACTAATGTAATTAGTTTATATAAGTTGGAGGGAGATGGAGAGTTGATTGTGTTAATATTTAAAACTATCCACTTTGTTGAAGCAAACATTCTATGTTTAGTCAAGGTTGTTGTGCCAATCTATGTAAAGTCAAGGGTATTTGAAGCTATTTCATTTTCTAGACAGGACAAATATGTTTCACTTGAATTATGACAGTTTTCTTCAGCTGTATTTCTTCAAAACTGCAGCAGTCTGTTATCTGTCAGCTATGCCAATAAAAGTGATAAATGTTTACAGTGATTAACTTATTTGTCAATAATAGGAGCAGAATTTTAAACTCATAAAATCTGTACCCATAATTTTATACTTACCTAAAAAGGTATAAACTACATATACATTCAAATAAAGTAGTTGTGAAAACCAATAGTATATTTTTCAAATTAAAGAAATACATAATATTTATCTTTAGTTTCTCTAATGTCTGAAATAGTCTGATAATTAAAGACAATAATAATACTATACTTAAAATTCTCCCCATTCTTTAAGACAGTTGTCAAAATCTCACCTTACCTCTTTAAAAGCAGGTATTTTCTCCTACTAATTTGGCAAACAGTGTGTGTGTGTGTGTGTGTGTGTGTGTGTGTGTGTGTGTGTGTGTGTGTGTTTAGATATTTTAAGTATTATAAAACTACATTACAAGAATCAGTTAACATCATGTTAAAATGTAATGAATTTTTAAAGCAGTAGAAATTCCAAAGACATCTTTTTAGAAGAGAAATAATGTGATGAATTATAGTATATAGGCAGTAGCAGTCCTTGGAGAGAATACTCAATGCTCTTTTCAACTTTCATTGAGAAATTAAATAAACAAACCACATGCAACAGGGTAGTTTTCCCTCTGGAATAAGATTGTTTTAGATGTATTAAGGAGTAAAACACATGCTATTATATATGCATTGTGAATAATTCATGTGTGCTATCAAAGAAGCTGAGCAACTGAGACCTTTCTCAACTATAATTCTCATTTTGTTCTTTGTGCCTGTTGCAATCATTAGACTTAATACTTAGAGTAAGTAGAAAAAGAGTTGACTAAAATGTTGTAAAAGTTAAAAAAGAATATATAAAGCTAGGTTACAAACAAATGGTGACATTATTCATTACAAATAAAAATATTTGTGAAGCAATGTGATAGGTGTCTAGTCTCTTGTTATGGTCTAAGTCATGTGTGCATAATTTATCCGATTTAATTTTTAATTTAACTCTTTGGGGAGATAGGGAATGTAGACCAATAATACTACTACATAAAATCAGAGGAATAGTTATAATATCATTTCTATTGCATTCTAAAGCATATAGGAATGGAAATATATTACACATTCTACTAAAAAAAGACACATACAGATAAACAATTTTGTGGCTGAAAAACTATTATTTAGATGTGTGTGTTATCTAATCCATCATAAATTCAAAAATGTAAGATGAAGCATTGCTTCGCAAAATAGTAATAGTAAAGATGACTTAAGAGGACTGAAAAGGTCCTTATTCAATAATTACTCCTTAGTTGTAAAAAATCAATATGAGAGGTATCATCGTCTATAACCCAGCACAGCATGCCCTAAGAAAAAGGTGGTAGAAAGTGTACAAGTCTTCCGGTAGATCCAACAATACCTCTCCTGGGCATATACCCAGAAGATGTTCCAACTGGTAAGAAGGACACATGCCCCACTATGTTCATAGCAGCCATATTTATAATAGCCAGAAGCTGGAAAGAACCAAGATGTCCCTCAACAGAGGAATGGATACAGAAAATGTGGTACATTTACACAATGGAGTACTACTCAGCTATTAAAAAACAATGAATTTATGAAATTCTTGAGCAAATAAATGTAACTGGAGGATATCATCCTGAGTGAGGTAACCCAATCACAAAAGAAGTCACTTGATATGCACTCATTGATAAGTGGATATTAATCCAGAAACCTAGAATACCCAAGATACAATTTCCAAAACACAATAAAATCAAGAAGGAAGACCAACGAGTGGATACTTCATTCCTCCCTAGAATAGGGAATAAAATACTCATGGAAGGAGTTGCAGAGACAAAGGTTGGAGCTAAGATGAATGGATGGACCATCCAGAGACTGCCCCACCCAGGGGTCCATCCCATAATCAGCCACCAAACACCAACACTATTGCATATGCCAGCAAGATTTTGCTGAAAGGACCCTAATATAGCTGTCTCCTGTGAGGCTTTGCCAGTGCATGGCAAATACAGAAATTGATGCTCACAGTCATCTATAGAATGGAACACAGGATCCCGAATGAAGGAGCTAGAGAAAGTACCCAAGGAGATGAAGGGGTCTGCAACCCTATAGGTGGAACAACAATATGAACTAATCAGTACCCCCAGAGCTCATGTCTCTAGCTGCATATGTAGCAGAAGATGGCCTAGTCGGCTGTCATTGAGAAGAGAGGCCTCTTTTTTTTTAAATTTTTTTATTAGGTATTTTCTTCATTTACATTTCCAATGCTATCCCAAAAGTCCCCCATAACTTCCCTCCACTCCCCTACCCACCCACCCCCACTTTTTGGCCCTGGTGTTCCCCTGTACTGGGGCATATAAAGTTTGCAAGTCCAATGGGCCTCTCTTTCCAGTGATGGCCGACTAGGCCATCTTTTGATAAATATGCAGCTAGACTCAAGAGCTCTGGGGTACTGGTTAGTTCATAATGTTGTTGCACCTATAGGGTTGCAGATCCCTTTAGCTCCTTGGATACTTTCTGTAGCTCCTCCATTAGGGGCCCAATCACAAATGAACTCACACAATATGTACTCACTAATAAGTGGACATTAGCCCAGAAACTTAGGATACCCAAGATATAAGATACAATTTGCTAAATGCATGAAACTCAAGAAGAACGAAGACCAAAGTGTGGACACTTTGCCCCTTCTTAGAATTGGGAACAAAACACCCATGGAAGGAGTTACAGAGACAAAGTTTGGAGCTGTGACAAAAGGATGGACCATCTAGAGACTGCCATATCCGGGGATCCATCCCATAATCAGCTTCCAAATGCTGACACCATTGCATACACTAACAAGATTTTGCTGAAAGGACCCTGATATAGCTGTCTCTTGTGAGACTATGCCAGGGCCTAGCAAACATTAAGTGGATGCTCACAGTCAGCTATTGGATGGATCACAGGGCCCCCAATGGAGGAGCTAGAGAGGCCTCTTTGTCTAGCAAACTTTATATGCCCCAGTACAGGGGAACTCCTGGGCCAAGAAGTGAATGTGAGTGGGTAGGGGAGCAGGGCGGGAGGAAGGTATAGGGGATTTTTGGGATAGCATTTGAAATGTAAATGAAGAAAATATCTAATAAAAAATTTTTAAAAAGATATGAAACTCAAAAATGTATTATGTTCCATTAAAACCCCAGTCTGTCAAAAAATAAAAAGAAAAAAGAAAAGAAAAAAAGAAAGTGTACAAGTCAAAGGCAATCAATGTCTACAATGAAAACATCCAGACACAACAGGGAAGCTCCATATATGAACTTAGATTAAAGAGCATGAATAAAACATGTAAGTCCAAGCAGGTTAAAACCAGACCTAGTATGTACTCACTGATAAGTGGATATTAGCCCAGAAACTTAGAATACCCAAGATATAAGATACAACTTGCTAAACACATGAAACTCAAGAAGAACAAAGACGAAAGTGTGGACACTTTGCCCCTTAGAATTGGGAACAAAAAACCCGTGGAAGGAGTTACAGAGACAAAGTTTGGAGCTGAGACGAAAGGATGGACCATCTAGAGACTGCCATATCAGGGGATCCATCCCATAATCAGTCTCCAAACGCTGACACCATTGCATACACTAACAAGATTTTGCTGAAAAGACCCAGATATAGCTGTCTCTTGTGAGACTATGCCGGGGCCTAGCAAACACAGGAGTGGATGCTCACAGTCAGCTATTGGATGGATCACAGGACCCCCAATGGAGGAGCTAGAGAAAGTACCCAAGGAGCTGCAATCCTATAGGTGGAACAACAATATGAACTAACCAGTACCCCGGAGCTCTTGTCTCTAGCTGCATATGTATCAAAAGATGGCCTAGTCGGCCATCAGAGGAAAGAGAGGCCCATTGGTCATGCAAACTTTATCTGCCTCAGTACAGGGGAACGCCAGGGCCAAGAAGTGGGAGTGGGTGGGTGGGGGAGCGTGTGGGGGAGTTGGTGGAGGACTTTTGGGAGAGCATTGGAAATGTAAATGAAATATATACCTAATAAAAAATACCAAAAAAAAAAAAAAAAAGAACAGACCTAGTTGTAAAGGTGTTGGTAGTTGTTAGCTCTGAGAAGAAAAGAGAGTTTTTTCTAAGAGTGTAGCCCTGATACATGGACCATTCTCCAGTGGAAACCCAAGCATCTAAGAATATTTGGGAAACAAATTAGTCTTGAATGGCTTAAAAGGGATACAAAGTTATGTGGATAAGGACAGAGAGTGGATCTTGGCAGAATCTGGAAAGGGGGTGAATATGAACAAAGCATATTTTATGGGTCTTTCAAAGAACTAATAAAAGATAAAATAAATAATGTAAAAGCCTTCATGAATTCTTTACTGTTTTACTCTAAGCTCCATAGCATTTGATTTTTAAATAAAACTTTTGTTTTGTCAATTCCATACATGTGTACAAAGCATTATGGTTACTATCATCAGCACTTTTTATTCTATTCTTTGGACATCATCAATCTACTCTTACTACATGTCGCAAAACAACCTGAGAATGAAAGAGTATCTACCTCATTCTAAATCTACAAATTATGAATATTAAAGTATGGTCTGTGCTTTTGGAAGATTATAGAGGATAACCTAGGAACTTTAAATGGACTTGCAACTAATTTTACCTAAGTACTTGAACAACATATAGCTCATGTACAAAAGTTGCAGATTAGGTAAAATAAAATTCTTATTGAAATAATCAACCATAGAAGAATTGTCTCTCTTTGAACAATATATTAAAATAAAAGTAAAACCAAAGTTTTATAGACATTGAAGGAAAGCTGTATTTAATTAGTATGGATACTGAACAAGACTGTTGACAAATCTTGCTTTCTAATTGTTTCTTATTCCCAGTATAACCTCAGTCAGACTGGGTCCTCCATATCATTCATGCACTCATTACATTACTTCTCTATTCCCATCTAGGCTGCTCGGTCTTACCTGGCTTAATGAATAATGTTGTCTCTATTGCTGTATATGTATCTGCCTCAAATATGTCTAAAATCTCTAATTCCTGCAATGTTGCTCCTAACTATAGATCTGATTATACTCCTTGTTTCAAGAGCTGTAGTGCCAGACCTTAGCTTGAATCAAAAGTTTTTCCTTTTCTCATGCATGCCTGCCCTGTAACATCTGCAGTTCTGTCTGTATGGTAATTTGCTTTACCAGAATGAATTACTTGATGTGGTTTAATAACAGAGGATGCTGTCTCACCTGCAACCTTTTGCTCACAGTGCCAAAATAAACATTCCTAGAACCACTTATGGTAACATGGCATCTAAGGTTCACTTGTTGTCACCTGCTCTGTGGAGCCTCTCAGACTATTATAGATCTCCACCTTCTGCAACTATTTTACTAATGACAGCAAATTTCCAGTCATCTTTTATTGTTGATCAGTGTCTCACCTACTGATGAAATGAGTAGCATTTGCTTCCAGAAGAAATGTGATTCATTGTGTTTCTTTCCACTGTTGAATGTAGGCCTAATAATGCAGATCCCAAATAAAGGTATATTTTTGTGTGGGTGTAGGTGTGAGTGTGAGTGTGTGTGTGTATATATAATTGAAAATAATACATATTAAAGTTATAAATTATATATAATAATATAATATATCATAATCAAAGAAAATATAAAAATTACTATATATGAAGCTGGATCTGGATTCTCAACAATATGAATATTTAATTGTGACTTCTCAAGCATGTGTAAAAATGTATGACAGCTAAATTTATTCACTGAATAAATTCAAAACCAACACCTTCAACATGGAAAAATGTATTTGAATTACTTCTTAAGTTGACCTTCATCTTTGTAATTTAAAGAAAATTTAATTTAATTTAATCTAATACATTGAATATTCAGAAATAACCTGGATTTTCTTTGTACTTTGACACAAGTAAGTATAAGCTTTAAATGAACAAAATATTCGCAAAATATAAACAAGCATTTTTACAAATACTGTCCTATTACCAATCTTTGTTGTGTCCCAATAGTTAGCATATTATACTCTAGGTACTTACATGTGGGTGAGAATTAATTTGTTGTTAATTAATAAGTATAACCTCAGGAGTAATAAAATATGAGTCTTTCTACTGGAGTTTTAATGCATTTGTTGGAACAAAATAGCCTGCATTAATTCTAAATTTGAAAAGCAAATCTATCTGTCCTCTCTAACCCTCCTTGGAGCCACTGGCTCTGGCCGGTAACCGTGTCCACTTTTAACCAGAAATGTGCATCTGAAATGTCGTCCTACGTGGGACAAAGCATGCAGAAATCTAGTTCCGGTGCCTGCTAACCCCGAGGCCACAGTTTCCACAATGCCAAGATCTGAGTGGACGTGCCAACTTCTTCTAATTAGTCTAAGCTGAGGGATACTGTGAAACAGAAGCTAAGTTGATCTCATCTCTTGGCTCTTGGACTCTGTCCTGAAAGTTTTAGAGTTGTATACATGCATAGTTTGACAGTTTTGTTCATATACGGATATGGGAGACCAACTCTTGGGTGTAATGAAATACACAAAATTTAAAAAAAAAAAAAAAAAGTTCTTTAGACGACCTTGAGCTGTGTAGACCAGATTGGCTTTGTGTAGACAAGGTTGAGTTCAAATTCACCATCCTGCCTCAGCCTATTGCTGCTGAGATTACCAACCTGCGTCCCCATTACCAACTCTATTTGCTAAGGCATACAATGCAGCTCAGGATACACACTAGCAAGAAAACGTTTTCATTGTCCTTCCATTTGTTCACTTTGCCTTTATTCCGATGTTGAAACAACATTTTTATAACACTCATCGAATGATTATACATGTTCATAATCATTCCGCCATAATCTTAGGTGGAGGCAATGAGAGGCAATGCAAGCACCGGGAAGACTGAAGAAATTTACTGTGTTCCCATATTGACATTTTTTCCTCATTCATTCATTCATTCATTTCAGATCCTGACTGTATCACTCCCCTCTCCTCCCTGTCCCCCTCCTAGGAAGAAATAAACCAGCTGTAATTTTCTGAATGGAAAAAAAAAAAAAGCAAGTCTATAAATGTTTAATAAAAACAAGGTTAAAGTTACATATTTTCTAATTCTAGCTTTCAAAGGCCTATGAAAGATATCAGAACCACATATTTCCTCAGCTATATTAAAGATTATTAATTCCAATCTGTCACTAATGATGCTTTTTAATTGCATGAAATTCACAATAAAACCAATGATAGGCATAGTTACTTAAAATTCAAAATAATCCCTGTGTTCACAGGAGAACCTGTATAGAACAGTAAAATGTGTCTTATAATGGTTACTCTTCACTGATTTAAGTTGGAGAGTACAAAGCATACCTCTAGCTGTATATGTGATCATTTTTTTCTGAGAAGACTAACTGAGAAACAGAACTCACCCTGAGTCTGAGTTGCAACAATTGAGCTTGGGAATCTGCATTGTCACTGGAAATGATTTCCTGGACAAAACACCACCTCTACAGATACTAAGATCATAAATGGGAATTCATGAAACTGAAAAACCATATAAGGCAAAGATCACAGAACTTTTGACCTGCAATATGTTCTGCCTGAAAAATAATCTAGGGAAATTGTGGGATAAAACTTGTGGGAACAACCAACCAAAGTCTGATTTGACTTAAGACCCACTCCATGAGAAGGAACCCATATGAAATTCTACTTGGGTAATCAAGAACCAGATACTAGATAGCGGAGAGACCTAGGGTAAAACCAAACATGACTTGTCTTAAAAGAAAGAAAGAAAGAAAGAAAGAAAGAAAGAAAGAAAGAAAGAAAAGGAAAGGAAAGGAAAGGAAAGGAAAGGAAAGGAAAGGAAAGGAAAGGAAAGGAAAGGAAAGGAAAGGAAAGGAAAGGAAAGGAAAGGAAAGGAAAGGAAAGGAAAGGAAAGGAAAGGAAAGGAAAGGAAAGGAAAGGAAAGGAAAGGAAAGGAAAGGAAAGGAAGGAAAGAAGGAAAGGAAAGGAAAGGAAAGGAAAGGAAAGGAAAGGAAAGGAAAGGAAAGGAAAGGAAAGGAAAGGAAAGGAAAGGAAAGGAAAGGAAAGGAAAGGAAAGGAAAGGAAAGGAAAGGAAAGGAAAGGAAAGGAAAGGAAAGGAAAAGAAAAGAAAAGAAAAGAAAAGAAAAGAAAAGAAAAGAAAAGAAAAGAAAAGAAAAGAAAAGAAAAGAAAAGAAAAGAAAAGAAAAGGAAAGGAAAGGAAAGGAAAGGAAAGGAAAGGAAAAAAATCAATGAAATGACTCCGATTGTCATTCTGCTATACCTAGAGATCAGTTCCATATCTAGTCATCATCAGAAAGGCTTCTCTGTCAGCAAATCAGAACATATACAGAGACTACAGCCAGACATATAGCTGTCTCCTGTGAGGCTTTGCCAGTGCCTGGCAAATACAGAAGTTGATGCTCACAGTCATCTATAGGATGGAACACAGGGCCCCCAATGGAGGAGCTAGAGAAAGTACCCAAGAGCTGAAGGGCTCTGTAACCCTATAGGTGGAACAACAATATGAACTAATCAGATCTTGTGTCTCTAGCTGCATATGTAGCAGAAGATGGCCTAGTCGGCCATCATTGGGAAGAGAGGCTCCTTGGTCTAGCAAACTGTATATGCCCCAGTACAGGGGAACACCAGAGCCAAGAAGTGGGAGTGGGTGGGTAGGGGAGCAGGGCGGGGGAGGGTACAGGGGACTTTTTGGATAGCATTGGAAATTTAAAGGAAGAAAAATCTAATAAAAAATTAATTAAAATAAGAAACTGTGTGTCAGCTCAGTATTCTTTTCCTCCTGTTATTTTACTGTGTCCAACTTTTATATGACAATTTTTGCTTCATCTTATTATATTTCATTTTGTCATTTTTGTTTGTTATCTCTTAGAATTCTCTTCCTTTGTAATGAAAGAATAAAAGAAAATTGATTAATAGAGTATGGGAGATAGGGAGGAACTGGGAGGGGAGCTATGATTGGGATATATTGTATGAGAAAAGAATCTATTTTCAGCAAAAGATAAAAAATAGTTGATTATTACCTAGATATAATATACATATTAGTACATTTATATTGTGTATTTAAATCCTCAAATTCCCCTGTACCTCCTCCCAGACTCATTTTTGTCTCCTTATCTACAAGAAATGTTATAAATGAACATAAAATGAAATAGGCACACAATGGTCTCCTGGGCTTTAGAAAAAAAAATATGGTTAGTATGAAACTCATACGAACTCTATAATGTAAGAAAAATATTATTTCTTACTGAAAGTGGAATACATACATGATATAACTATCAAAAATCATTAAACAAATAAAAGCACTTCATGTTATCTTTAAAACAGTCATCCTCAAGATCAGAATAAATGGTACAATCTCTGAAGTTGTAAAGGTTACAGAAAGAAAAAAAAATAGGTCAAAGAAATGAGATTAGTAGCCATTGAAATAGGAAGGAGAATTTGAGCCTGTCTAGACATTTCCTGACTAATTTGTATCATTTTGAAAGAACAAGCTGTAAAATAAAATAAACAGGTGCTATCAACTTGCTGGTTCATTCTTTTCAATTATTGTTCACCAGCTTTGTCCTTACTGAAAACTTCTACTTCAATGAAAATGTTGATATATATTTGAAAATTTAAGGCTGTACTGATATTAATAACAAAGCAAGTGGGAAATAAGATGTAGATCAAAACAACAAAATGTTCATTAATATTAAATATAGACTTTAATTTTCGCATTACTTTTAAAATAGGTGTTACAGAAGGCTTAATGAATAAGCTAATTACTTTGCATAATTTTTTAAACTCCATTCCCTGATTTATCAAGGTGTCTTAACATTGGCTAAGTCCTTGTCATGAAAATCTGAGAATCAGAGATTGATCCCCATGACACACAAGCTGGAAGAACAGAATTCCGTCCTAGACACAATAACACATCTATTAACCAATGCGAGTAGACACACACACACACACGAGAGAGAGAGAGAGAGAGAGAGAGAGAGAGAGAGAGAGAGAGAGATACTGAAATATAAAAATACAGAAATAAATTTAAAAAGTAAATGCATTATACACATATATCCAGTAACTATTAATTGTAATTTTTTCAAAAATATACTGAACAAAGTCACTTATTATACAAGATACAAAGATGTAAGCAAAAATACTATCATATATTTTAGATATTATCTCACATGGAAAATTGAGAGCTCCAGATTTTATAAGTATGGAGTAATTTACAAGAGCTTGTTCATGCAAACATTTTGGATTTATACATTCATATATTAGATTGTATTAGCTTTCAATGAATTTGTTTATCATGACATTAGTCCATTAGCATTAAAGCTACAGTAAAAACATATATTTTAGTAAATAAAATTTAGCCTAAGAACTTTCCTAAAAGATTCAAATGTACAATCTCAAGGCCTCAGCTGAAGTTTCAAATTGTATCTTGCCCAAACAGCATGTTGGATCTTACAGATATCTGAATGTCTAACTGTTACCATAGTGCTATCCTAAGAGATGGCAAATCAGTACACACTTGTAGATTTCATAGCTGTTATAATGAAGCTGGCAATGTAAAATATAAATTGTGATCTAAATAGATAAGAGGGGAAACTGACCTATACCTAATCCATAGGAAGTTCTTTTTGACGGTCTTTAGCCATCAATGGAAAGAGAGGCCCATTGGACTTGCAATCTTTATATGCCCCAATATAGGGGAATGCCAGGGCCAAAAGAATGGGAATGGGTGGGTAGGGAAGTGGGGGGCGCTATGGGGGACTTTTGGGATAGCATTGGAAATGTAATTGAGGAAAATATGTAATAAAAAATATTAAAAATTAAAAAAAAAAACCTCAAACACACCTCAGTCCTGGAATGCATTTGATATTGGGATTCCTTGTGGCAGATGGTGGCCTTATCCCTCTGCTTCAGCTAAGATTTTGATTAAGGCTAAACAAGTGTGAACAGTGCTAATTTCTTGCAGCAGGCCAAGATGAATAAACCTCTATAACAAGTGTAAGTGCCCCGACTCACCATATGGTCAAAGTCTATATCTTGCCAATAGAGTAGCTTGAGATGCCTCCAACAAGCTTAAATCTTGCCTCAAGTGCGATGCCTCATGATGGCCACCAAGCCTAATAAGAGCTACAGAGGAAGCAAGATTGTAATGAAAGCTTTACAGAGATGGAATATTTCTAAAATGATGAAAAATCCACGTTTCAGATTCTCAATATCATTGTGATAAACTTCCATTTTCTTCCCAAAGTCAACTTCTTGTTCTTTCTGCCTTCAACACACAACCCAGAGTTTGACTGTGCTTCTTTTACACTGCATATCACTCCTAACTGGCCCTCCATTTGTGTTGCTCACTCTTGAAATGAGCCATATGCTTAAGTGCATTCTCTTTAGAGAATATGGCCTTTTTGGAACTGTAGTTTTAAATTATAATATTTTAAAAGTATATACATAACAATAATTGTGCCAAATCTTATAGTGCTTTAGGCTATGGACATCTTTAATTTTATACAATAACCTTTAAATGTCTCTACATTCTTTTTTTTTTAATTAGGTATTTTCCTCAATTACATTTCCAATGCTCTCCCAAAAGTCCCCCATACCCTCCCCCCACTTCCCTACCCACCCATTCCCATTTTTGGCCCTGGCGTTCCCCTGTACTGGGGCAAATAAAGTTTGTGTGTCCAATGGGCCTCTCTTTCCAGTGATGGCCGACTAGGCCATCTTTTGATACATATGCAGCTAGAGTCAAGAGCTCCGGGGTACTGGTCAGTTCAGAATGTTGTTCCACCTATAGGGTTGCAGATCCCTTTAGCTCCTTGGATACTTTCTCTAGCTCCTCCATTGGGAGCCCTGTGATCCAACCAAGAGCTGACTGTGAGCGTCCACTTCTGTGTTTGCTAGGCCCCGGCATAGTTTCATAAGAGACAGCTATATCTGGGACCTTTCAGCAAAATCTTGCTAGTGTATGCAATGGTGTCAGCGTTTGGAAGCTGATTATGGGGTGGATCCCTGAATATGGCAGTCTCTAGATGGTCCATTCTTTTGTCACAGCTCCAAACTTTGTCTCTGTAACTCCTTCCATGGGTGGGCTGGAGAGATGGCTCAGCCGTTAAAGGCTAGGCTCACAACCAAAAATGTCTCTACATTCTTAAGGCAAATTATTGTTTCCTATTTTAATATGATATAAGTTGTTTTATACATTGAGTAGATTACTTGGGTGGTACTCTAAGAGCTAATAACCTTGACTTCCTAAAGCACTACAAAAATAAATAAATAAATAAATAAATAAATAACCTTCATAAAGTATGCCCAATGTTGCTTAGCTTGAACATGGTATGAACTCAAGTTGACCAGGAAAATATTACCAGATCTTTCAAAAGAGAAGAGAACATTATTTTATAGGGTATTAAATAATATTCTTCAAATAGTAGATATTCTCATGAGAGAAGTTTAAAATTGAGCATTCTCAAAATTTCCCAACCACTATCTAATTACCAAAGAAGCAACATTTAGTAAAAATTCTCCCATATTTTAGGCTCCTTATGTGTCCTAAAAAGTACTCAAAAGGATTGTAATCATGTCCACTTTGTAGATTGAAAGTTAAGAAGACACGGTATACAGTCAGTCTTCTGGGACATGGAGTCTTTTCCTTTAATTGCCAAAATATACTAGCTACCAACTTGTTCTCTGGAATGTTCACATGAAGGACTCTTGCAGTTAACTCTCTAAAAGCTGGATCCTTCTCCTAGAATATTGTTAATTCTCTACTTTATATCTATCCAAAATGGACAACAATAAAACTAAAAATAACATATTTGTGAGGAAGGATCAAATACTCTTGAAATAAATAACTTTTATGGAAGATGGATGAAGACAACACCATGACACAAGTGGCTAATCTTCTAGTAGTATAATTTTCTTCAGGAGACAACATGCACTTGATTGTGTTAATTAAATATTGTTCTTTGGTTTGGTTTTGTAACCACTGAAAGAAAAAGATAGAATAAGTACATTAAAAATTTTGATAAATATTTCACATCAGGGTTGGATCAGCTGTTAAGAGTCCTGACTCCTCTTCCAGAGGTCCTGAATTGAACTTCCAGCAACCACAAAGTGGCTCACAACCATCTGAAATGGGATCCAATGCCTTCTTCTGGTGTATCTGGAGACAGTTACAGTGTGCTCATATACGTAAAAATAAATAAATATTTAAAAGAATATTTCATAATAATAACAAAAGAAAATTTGAAAATTGAAACATAGAACATTTTTGAAGATGCATGTACTTATTTTGTCCTCTGCTCTTTAAGCCAATCAGCTACTGCGATCTGTACATGATTCTTTTTTATGTATTCATTACACATAAAGTCTGTACCCATTCATATGCAATTGTAAAATACAACTAATCCTCTGTGCTTAATCTGTGTAAACTGTTTTCAGTTGGGTTGGCTACCTGGTTGGTATGTAGTGTTGAGGATCACATGCAAGGCTTTGTATGTGCTAGACAAGCCCTCAGCCACGCATCCTCATTCCCAGCTTGCATTAAATATATCCTATAATTACACTAAATACCTGTACTGGCCAGTTTTATGTGTCAACTTGACACAGGCTGGGGTTATCACAGAGACAGGAGTTTCAGCTGGGGAAGTGCCTCCATGAGATCCAGCTGTGGGGTATTTTCTCAATTAGTGATCAAGGAGGAAAGGCCCCTTGTGGGTGGGACCATCTCTGGGCTGGCAGTCTTGGGTTCTATAAGAGAGCAGGCTGAGCAAGCCAGGAGAAGCAAGCCAGTTATGAACATCCCTCCACGGCCTCTGCATCAGCTCCTGCTTTCTGACCTGCTTGAGGTCCAGTCCTGACTTCCGTGGTGATGAACAGCAATGTGGAAAGTGTAAGCCGAATAAACCCTTTCCTCCCTAACCTGCTTCTTGGTCATGATGTTTGTGCAGGAATAGAAACCCTAACTAAGAAAATACCACAGAAACATTCTTTTTGTATTTAAATTCCAACATTATGTACATGTTGCATCATTAATATATTTTATAAGCTATCAAATTTTGCTACTAAACAGTTTGAGATGGAATAAGCCTTTTCCTCCCTTGCTTATGAAAGGACAGAAGCAGAGCAATAAGCATTCAAACAGTACAATACAAAACCTAATGAACAGAGACCTGTATAAAGCATTTGAATTAGAAAAAAATTTAAAGATATAAAATTTATACAGTTCTTAAATTAAATCTAAACTTTAAAATGTAGAATCTAACCTAACAGAGTTTCCTAGCCTAATGCTTCTTAATTATATTCTCTGAAACACATTCCATACATAATGCTAATACATGTTCTTAACCATCTTTTGATGGACCCTGACAATTATGTATTTTGTGGTGTGAAAACTACAAATTTTTTGATGTGTTTACTTACCATGTTGACTTTTCTAAATTCACTAGACACCTAAAGAATGATAGAATTCTAGTCAGTGAAGGAATGCATCAGCTCTCCAGGAAGGCATCCTCTTCCAAACCTGTGTCAGTACCTGACTCCCAATATTCTAGATGTGCTAATAATCATGAGAAAGAGAGATGGAGAAAGAGGAGAGAGAGAGAGAGAGAGAGAGAGAGAGAGAGAGCGCAGATAAGAATGTCTTTCAAGTATTCTCTTTCTAAGGCCTCAGGGGAAGTGTCCTATAAGTGATCAACACAAGAGTCACACCTTCTGGTTATCTAGGAAGCACAAATGATCCATGTAATGAAGCATTCAAGTGTTTGCTTGCCTGAGACCATGGGGAGAAGAAAAACCTGTCAGCTGCATAAGTTACAAAAATCTACTACTGCAAAGGTGTGTGTTTCATATGTTCTATCAAGTTATATGAGAATGAAGAAAGCCACTGAATGCTTTTTTTTTTAATAACCAAGGTAGAGTCAAGTATTTATATTATTTTTATAAATTATGCAATGTTCAATTTACATAGTGAATTCTGGTCAGTGAAAAAATGGACTAAAGAAACACTGTCCCTTTGTTTCCTCTTACAGAATCTGAATTTATTTCACTGACTTAAGTGTGAAAATAAGCCTTAGTGTATTATGTAAAAATTAAGGGTCATAGAATAAGACCGTCATAAAAAATAGCATTTACAGGCACAGTGTTTTATTTATATTAAATCATGATAGGACTTTTCATAATACATATAATATTTTGACTATAATGTTTTTATATTAAATTTATGACATTAAAATTAAGAAAAAATTATTTTAGAGAATTTCCCCACATTCTAGCCATCTCTGCCATTCTCAGACAAGCACACTCTTCAATATTTCCTGTGAAATTAGAAATGAAATGCTGTCACTTCAAGTTTCCAAATCAATGGATTAGGGCATTTTAAAGGTCTTTATCGTGTGTCTTTAAAACTTGGTTGACCGAAACTCAATGATTTTAAGTGGAGAACTAACAATAACATTTGTTTTCATATGAATGATTTTCAGCTCAGAATGGAGAGTCTTGCTGATTACATTTCCACACCCCACACCACAACCAATATCTCAGCCAGCAAACATGAATACATGTGTCTGAGAGGTATGCTGTTGTCAGAGAGAGGAGCCATGGAATTGACAATTAACCAGGTGGCTAAGAAGAAAATTAGGTAATAGAATTCTTTAGACATAGAATACAGAGAGAATGCTCTGCCCAATATTTAAACATAACTTTATATGTCAATTTGTGACGTGTAAAACAAAGCAAAATTAGAAAAAAATAGCATTTTACTACTCATTTTTGTGCTTTTCTTTCTGTGATTGATTCTCTGGCTGAAAGCCGGTGACTGTGTTTTGCTTTGTGACACAGCAGACAAATATAATATGTAATAAACCCCAGGGCATTTGTTGAAAATGTGAGCAAAAGTAGAGACATGACTAATAATGGAACCAACTGATTGTTATTTAGTTCTGGAACAAAAATACAAGCTATCTCAATAGTGGGGAGTTATTGTCCATCAAAATCTGTCACTAGGATCTTTCTTTCTCCAATATGTTGGTTTATATGTAGAAGAAAATACTTGTCTTCTGATACAGACTGTCAGAAAACAAAAAGCATAGAATGCTAGCATGAGAATTTCAGTCCAACAGAATATTTTTACATGGTTATTATTTATGTGGTTCAAGCAAACAGTAGCACTTTACTATTTACTAAATCTATTTGGTAAAATGGGTAACATAAACAAATACAAATAAATATTGGGATCGTACAGCCCTAAGGTTCTTAAAAGAAAAATGAGAAAAAGGACTCTGAAAGCTGAAATAAATTAACTTATTTTTCTGGAGCAGAAATTCAGAGCCTGAATAAAACATAGAACTTGAGGACAACCTGTATCCATTTTTTTATGTTGTGCATGTTTCAATATGCACATTTTATAAAAACTCATGGCAATGGAAGAATTTCTTTGAAGTAGGCTAACTCAACACAAGGAGTTATGCTCTATTAGAAATAGTCTGGATTTTAAGTTATCAAGCTGCTTTTTATCCTCTCCTCATATCTATTCTAAAGTTTCTATTAAAGTAAAAAAAATCAAAAATGAATATAATTTTTGCTCTCCAAATTCTGAATATATAACATTTCTCATTCTGAAATGAGCATAAGCCTTTAAAATTAGCAATCAAAGAACTTTTAGAGAGGACAGTGAAACAAACTGCATAATGATCTTAAATCACTAGAAGGAACTGCTGCCAATCAGCTAATTGTAATTATGCATTGTGCAGGCTCAAAAAGAACCTGAAATGGAAATTGTTTCTTATTCAACACTTAAAAATAAATTTTGGTTTGTACAAACTTCATGAATTTTGAGGCGTCCTTGGGCTGTCTATTACCTCTCTCAAGCCATGGAGACTGCTGATTTTTCAAAGAACATGGTGGTACATTTTAGTTTCTATAAATATGTTATAGATTATTTGTTTTAAATGCATATACACAGTGTCAGGAATCCATGATGTGTCTCTTAGGATTTTCCACAAAATGCTGTAATCAAAATAAGTAACCCTGTGTATTTTGCAAAATGCCAGAAAAAAAGTTAGTCTTTAGTATCATTGTTACTAAATGGTATTATATTTCTAAGGAAAAAATTAATTCAAGCAAAAGCTGGGTGTAAACAAAAGAAATTTTCAAGGAAATAGTTTGGTATAGAAATTTCCAAATGGAAAGCTATTGCAAAGGAGAAGCTTAGGGAAAAAATTCAAATGCCTACAAACAAAAACTGCATCAGAATTTAAAAAAAAGATAATCATCTGGGAGAATTCATATTCTTTATAAAAGGTGATCGCTGTATGGCAAACAAATTCTGTGACTATAATATAAGCTAAATTGCAAAAAAAAATGCTTAGCAATGCAAATCTAACAATCATGTCCTTGTAAGAAAAACAGTGCATTAAATGTGGTTTGGCAGGGAGAAAGATTTCTTTACTAAAAAAACCACCCTTGACATAATATCATACACGGAATCTTGAACACATGCTGGCCTCCCTCCTTTCCATCCAACTGTGAACTGAGCCATTGCTGTTAATGACAACAGCACGTGAATGGGCATGGTTCTCCCAGATGATCAGCAATTAAAAGGATACTGAACTTTTGCTTATAGATTCAACACTTAGTTTTCAGAAGTTTAAGCCATGACTTTAAAGAATTAGGAAATTAAATGTATTAATGGAATATATCACATATGTGCTTTCTAAGTAATAATTTCTACAAGGCTTGAAATTGTGAAAATATTAATTTTTAAAATCGATAGACCTTATACTTCTAATTAAAATAACTCAGTTTCATATTACTTTCTATTAATATTTTTCAAAGTCATCTTAATTACTAGTATTTTCCTATACAATCTGCCTATAACTTTATATTTAAATTGCTAGATGTCAGTAACCAAAATCATTAACTTAATTCAGACATATGATGGTCTAATTTTAAAATGTTTCTTAAAGTTATAGAAACCAATGAGCCTGTTGGGAACTGAGAAATATCAGATGACACATATTGATCAAAAACATTAAATTAATCATTTAGAATCATTTTCTTAACAATGGACATTAGTTTTCAGCATGAATTGAGAGACTACATAAATTTCTAAATTCTTAACATGAAGCTGTGGAGCAAAACTAAAAAAGGTACAAGAACTTTTCAAAATCACCTAGCAACATGATAACACAGATGAATCTAGATATGAACTTGGTTGAAAGATAATAAGTTCAAGAATTGTCCCAATGCATTTGTTACATATTAAGAATACAACATGAAAACTTAGAACTGATAAAACCATGCTATTATTGTTTATAATGATAAAAAAAAGAATGGTGAAGTAAATGTCATATTTGCATTACTGAATTCACCTTAAAATGTACCTCAAATACATACTTATATTTATATCTCTATGGTTGCACTATGGATCACTCTACATGATTTTATATGCATAAAATATATGACAAAGTTGCAGAACACTCATTCCATGCAAAATGTTAACTAAGACTCTTTTCCAGTTATTTTTTTCATATTTCCTTTATACAGTTTAATATTCATGTGTGGGAGGACAGTGACAGGCTATTTCCTGTTTCTCAGAATCTGGTGAGTAAGCTTACAGAATAGGGACAAAGGCTCACTAAATCTGAAGAAAATGATTCTCCTGTAAGCATTGAAAGCTCTGTTCCAAGACGACATCACCTGCCCTTCCCCATCTCAGATATAAGTGCCCCAACAGACAGTAATTTCAGACGTGGCAGATGCTTTGAAAACAAAATGGCTCCTGAAAACAGAGGCTTCAACAAGAAAGGGAAATTGTCAGTTTCCTCCCTTTTTGGCTATCTGCTTCAAGGACAAGTTTCCTAACTGTCTCTTTACATTACTAAACAAAAAAGGGGCAAGGGATACAATAAATGACTTTCATTCCCCTCTAGTGTCAGAACAGAGATGAAAGGTTGCCACATAGGAAAAGGGAAGAGATCTTCATTACTTCCTCCTGCTAGGACTCCAACCAAGAAAGATCATTAAAGAAATGTGAATTACATGGAGCTGAAAAGTTGTTTGAGACAGGAATAAAATAAAATAAAGTAGAACTAAGACAAAAGCATATCTTCTTCAAGGGACTAAGTGGGAAGATGCCTCGCAGCCACTGATAAATGTGTACCCCAGGCTGGTCATGTACTTCAGGCTGGCTATACAGAGGGTTATGTTATCCATTAACCCTCTGATTATTACTGATAGGAATGGCAGCAGTCATTATGGAAGGAAAATATGCTTCTTCCTCTGTCATTCTGTGTCCTGGGGTAGGCAGTTTCTGAGATGAAGAAGACTGTCCAGGTGGAGATGACATACAAATTACAAGTGTCACTCCAATAAGCCATTTTTCACTCAGGTCTACACAGGATGAAAGGAAAGTTGGAACCAAAACTGATCAATGTCCTTAGGATTGAAACAACTACAAAATAATGGAAAAATTTCAAGCTACTTCTCCAAAATGGAAAGGAAATATTCAAGACAGTGTTGTTGAACTTTCACTGTTGAACAATAAGCCCACTTAGCATTTTGTATCCCACACTCAACTAAATTCAGAGTTTAAAAAAACTTTCCCTTGCAAATGTTCAGCCCATTGTTAATGTTAAACAATTAATAGTCTAGAAATATTATTTAAGAACAGCATTCATTTTAAAATTGTATGTGTGCATATGTGTTCATGTGTGTAAGTGTGTGTGTGTGTGTCTGTCTGTCTTACCCCATGTATATGGATGTCAGCACATACCTCAAAATTGTTTTCTCCTTCTACAAATTGAACTCAAGTGGTCAGGCTTGGTAACAAATATCTTTACTCACTGAGTCCAAGTACATAGCTTTTCATAAGTAGTATCAAAAATTATACTTGGGAATTATCTTAATCTAATAGGTTCAGTTATGGAAGATCCACTAGAAGAAAGAAGAGAAGAATAAATATCTTTTGATTAGCATGGTTCTTGAACTAAACACTATGAGAAACATAGTTTCTTATTTTGGATGTAAGTAACTTGTTCTCCTCTTTTTCATCTACATGATCATTCAACAGCATTAAAACATAAATCACATTCCACAGAGGACAATAGTTTAGATCATTGATCAGATAAATTAATCTGAAAACACAAACCAAACCACTAAATTTTCTCAATTATGGAATTGTATTCAGAGAAACTTTTAGTTGGGGATTGTTGCAGAACATAGTAAGACAATTTGAGTTCTATTTCTGGTGATTACTTTCTGGGGACAGTCCCCTCTCTGGCCTACTCACCCCTCAGCCCATGATCTGTATTCTTGACTACCTAATGAAATAAGGACCAGTGATTTATGCTGGAAGAGAAAGGGAGAAAGATGGAGATTATTGGAGGTGTGTGAAACGTTACAACGCATGCTAAAGATTTTTCTAAGTCTCAGTCAGCTTTACAAAATCATATTAGCTAATTCCATGGTTTGATGGTCATCATGGTTCCAGGAAAGGTCCTTAGATTCTATCTGCTAAATATTACTTCCTTTCCCATGTAGAGTTCAGTTATACAAAATTCTAGTAAAGTGGAGCAAGCAAAACACATGCATCTTACCCAGTGCCTAGGGAAGGTTTTTTTTTTTTTTAAGTTATTTCAAAGCCTAATTACAAGTTATCTGCACTTTTCAAGTCTCTCCCATTACATTTTCTGCTTTTTTAATCAAAGTAAAGTCTTTCTAGCATTTTCTTCAAATTTCCAATGCAATTCCCACGGCAAATGCACTCAAAAGTGAACATGAGTGCCCATAGTAAAGAGATGAGCAAGTTAACTGGACTTAAAAATGGGATTAAACATGCAAAAAAATTTTAATTAATTAAAGTCGGGGTGTAACATGTCCTGAGAAGTGTCCTTCCTAGGGTCTTCCCATCTTTGCTCCTCACTCTAACGAGTAAGAACAACATTGAAGAATTGGAACAAAACCTCCATATTTATAACCTAAAAACTTTCCCTATTTTGTACTTGAATCATTATACATTTTTATCAAACTAAATAGAAACATTGAAAACCTTGTCTCAAAGCCAAGTCTTGAAAGCTTTTTATTTTGTATATAATCTCTGACTAGGAAGCACAGTCCATTATTGGCCTATCGATGTAACTTTAGCACCTGGCAGTTTTACAGACTTGACTAAAAGTATATGTTTAAAGCTCACTAGTGTATAATTAAATGAACATTGGCTTTATTTAAAACTGCAAATGAGTTCTTGGCTTTTTCTCTTATTCACATTTCAATTATTTATGTTTTTCTCATCCATCCATAGCTGGTAAGGCTGTGGACCCTGGAAGAGAACCTACTTCCTTAAACCAAAATAATTGCTAACTGTGTTATATATACCATTACAATCACAGTAAGTAAATCTCTCACCCCCCATCAAAGAAAATTGTTTTTGGTTGAAGACAATGACTATAACAAAATGCCAAAACTAGTCAAAATATGAAGAACTATTGAGTGTAGAGTGTGCATGTTCAGTTGTTACAACACAACTCCCACACCTAAAGCTCAGAGAAAATCATTAAATGGGCAGGAAGATTATAAAATCCAGAAGGCCAGCAGTCTGTTGTAATATAGTGCCTTCTATATATGATGGGGAAGTTGGACCTATAACATATCATAAATGTAGTAACCTAAAAAATGGCAACACAAACTTACCTGCCATTGTACAAGGGATAAATCTCTCAATTAAATCATTTATACTCCTACATAAAAATCTATAGGCAATTAGTCATTGCTGGAAGAGGCTAAGTCAGTCTTCTCCAGGAACAAGCCCTTGATAGATTATCTAATACCAAGACGTCAGTCCTGAACACACACACACACACACACAGTTATAAGAATAACCTGCTGAGTTAATTTAACAGTACTAGTACTTTGTGTGTGAGTGTATCTGTGTGTGTGTGTGTGTGTGTGTGTGTGTGTGCGCGCGTCAATGGTAGCCTGATTCTTCTGATCATCACTGAAGAATAAGACACCATAAATTTGAAGTGAAAAAATAAATATTTCCCTTTTTTGTGTCATGTGGTACCAAAATAAACTATTTTTAATAAGTAATTTGAAGGCAATAAATGTACAGCTTCAAAACTCACCCATACTTTAAAATCCAACTAAAATTTTTCTAATTCCCTACTTATAGACAACAACAAACATTGCTAGATTTCTACCTTCATCCCCTACCAGAATTGCTTGGTAAAAGTCCTAAAATCAGACAATAACTTTTTCTAAGTACAACAGAGTTTTTAAACAGAAGTACTGGCAACTGTGCACTGTCCATTGAGCAAAGCTTAGCACCTGGAGAATGTACTAACTTTCATAAATTAATGCATAAATGAAAGAGAACAAATGCTACATTGCAAGTAAGAGTGCAGAAACAGCTTTCCAGTGAATGCCAGACTTTGTAGCTAGCAAGCTAAAGACAAAGAGCGTGCTTAACTGGCCCTATAGTATA
Source organism: Mus caroli (assembly GCF_978045245.1). Classification (NCBI taxonomy): domain Eukaryota; kingdom Metazoa; phylum Chordata; class Mammalia; order Rodentia; family Muridae; genus Mus; species Mus caroli. Next base: position 48,089,250 of record NW_028227264.1, read on the forward strand.
CAAGGGCCGTAAACCACAACACTCAGTCTAGTGATTGTAGATCAGTTTTCATGCTGCTCAATGCATTGAAACACTTGTGAGTGTAGTATAGCACATAACTTAAGTAATGCCACAAATCAAACATTAGTATCCATAATTTATATATTAAGTAAAATTAAATAAAATATAATAAGCTATTATAAATTTCATTGAAAATACACCTGGGTTATTTGAGGCAAACAGACTTAATAACAAAACAGTTTGGCTCCAGTGCTGTATACATTTTAAGTTTCAAGGTGAAGGCACCATGGCCCAGAAAGAACCACTTTGACAAATTAAGAACACTGACAATGACAACAGAAAATATATTTTAGGAATAACTGAGTACATGAGGAACATAACAGCATACAGTGTGACTGACAACAGCATTGGCTGGAGGCCACCATTTAAATGAACCTGACTCTCATTACTGATGTTCTTATTTTTTAGCTCATTTTGAAAGGTAACATTACCTCATGCTTTTGACATATATACTCTCTAGTCAAACTGCACTCAACCCCCACATGACTTGAACTAATTTAATCTTATTCTCAAAATTAGAGATAATTTTCTTTCGGAAAATGTTACTTAATGCTTAAATGACTGGCATTGTAATTTATGTGAATTTTCTTGATTTAAATAACATGAGTGTCCTGTTTGATGTTCCCCAGGCAAAGGAGCAATCTTTTGCAGCCATAACTTTTCAGAACAGTTTCATCACAATGGTCTCTGGGCCTCTCCTACAGTAGAACCCACCTGGGAAATTCATCAAAAATAGAGAGCCCTGAATCCCACTGTAGATCTACTAAGTCAGCTTCTCTAAATCTGGGGTCTGACAATACACTTTTATAATGAGTTCTCCAAGGAAAGTCAAGATTGACTTGTTCTCAAATCAATGACCTACTTGCCCAAACTGCATCTCAAGACTACCAAAAGGAGAGCACTGCAATAGTGGAGGTTGAATTCAGGAGCTCTGTTGTTGACTGGCTTATAAAATCTATTGATCTAATTCCCTGATAGATTCCATCTCTGCTAGTTGTAAATCCTCTCAAAGGCTTGTGTTATTCTACCTTGAAGACTTCACCAAAGCCTTTTTATAAGAGGATGTGGTAAAAATTTCAATGAAATACAATGCAATGACCCATGGCTAAGGACGAGGATTACAGCTGTTCCACTGAATAGACATTTTCCAAGAAGAACAAATAACTATATTTTAAAACAGATTGTACTGAAGAAAAACACATTTCCAGATCTTGAAAATCATAACTTAGGACTATACCCTGATTTTATTTTTTCTGAAATAAAAATAATAGTGACCTTTAAAAAAAAGAAGAGAACTTCAGCTTTCTCTAGAGAAACATCAATTATTCTTCCAGTGTGAAACAATAGTTTCCTATGATAACCATTCTTCAATTAATCACCAATTTTAAAAACATTTGGCTCCAATATTAAGTGGAATCTAATATCAGAAAAAATGATTTGTTAATTGGGGGCATTGGGGTTATGCAAAAGCTATGTTTGGTTCTATATTAATCATGTATAACTGCTGTATATAGTGGTAAAACCTGACTAACTAAAAAAACATTAACATACTAAAAGTCAACATCCTGAAGAGGACTCAGTTGTTCCTCTACTTTTCCTGAGAAAGGTTACTCACAGATAGACTACATAAATTCTAAGCAGGATTCTAAAATTGAAAATCATATGACTAAGGACTAAGATCAAAATCAGACTTGCTCTGAAGCAGTGTTCATCTTTGTGTGTCTTCAAAACAGAAAACAGTGTGAGGAGACCTACCACGTTAACAGGCTAATTCTATAGCTAAACCATTGATTTCAGAAGCTTTGGTACTGGGAATTTTAAAAACTCAGTCTTACCTAAGGGGTTTGTTGTGGTGGTGGTGGTGTTGGCATTGGTGGTTGTTTTGGGTTTTGGGGTTTTTTGTTTGGTGGTTTTTTGTTTGTTTTGGGAGGGTTTGGGGGGTGCAAAATTTGACACAAATTGATAATATCATAGTACATCCTGATTTTAAGTACTTGATTAAAAACTTAGAATTGTAAAAATTCCTTTCTTTGACTTGGGGTATAAAGAGGTTACTTCTTTGCATGTGTATACCTTCATCAGAGGAAGAAAGTTAACATATGAGACCAACATGATGGGGCAGTTGTGATTAAAGCACAAAACTAGACATATGAATATCACATACTATCCTGAGGGTCCAATCTTATATGAATCATTAAAAATGGAAAATGTTTTCTGAGAAAAATAAATGAGAAGTTGACTGGCTCTCAATGATTTGAGGGCTTTTAAAAACAGTTTTATTAAGAAGAAACTCTCATAAAATTCCCCCATTTAAAGTATATATAACTCCGTATTTTTAGTTTAATTTGTTTAGGATGGCATTCCTCATCAATTTGAGAATATTTTTATCATGTTGAAAAAATCCATTATTCGTCACTCTCAATTGCTCTCAACCCTACCCTATTCTCACATGTAGCACACTCTGTCACAACAGTGTTGTATCCATTTTCTTACTGCATTTATTTGCCTGGATTGTACATTTACTTAATATCCTATAATTGCACTGATTTTACTCACCATCACATTAATACTCTTCATTTCTCCTAACCACTCAAGTCTCTGGTGATGGCCATTCTAGTCTCTATTTAAATATGTAACAATATTTGATTTCATATATGAGTGAGGTCATATGTCAGTGTCCCTCTATATCTAGTCTATTCACTTAGCATAAAGTTCTCCAAGTTTGTCCATGATGTTTGAAGATAGAAAGTGTCTCCAAGTTTGTCCATGATATTTAAAGATAGAAAGTGACCAACAACATAGGGAAGATGTTGTCATCTGAGACAAATGCTAAAGATTCAGAAATAAATAAAACAGAATTTCAGTACTACACTCACAGGAAACAGCATGCTAATAGGAACTGGACTAGACAGGAAATACTGTCTCTCCTGGATCATTGAGAAACAAAATAACTGTGTCTACATTGTGAGTATATTTCCAAGAGAGCCAAAGCTGACTTGCACATACACAACAGTAAGATAACAAATTTGTTTTATTTTAAGCCACTATGTTGGTAGTTTCTTGTTAGATTAACAAAAACAAACTGAATATAAGAAACTAGGACCTGGGAACTTACCACATTCTTCTGTTTATCGAAGAATAGAAAAGAACTATCACTGTTTCTCCACATTACCTCATCCTTTTGTATTTGTTTATGTATAGAATTATGTGACAAATACTCGGCATACACACACTGCTACACACAGTACTGTTGTTAAAATAGTTTTATGCTCTTCTAACACTCATTATAGAATGAGTATGTACATAAATTTCATCACAAGGAGTCAATTTGTTGTTAAGCCAGAATAAAAAAGGCTGATGACTTCTCATCAAAAGAAAAATTGGCTTGTCCCAAATGCCCTTCTGCTTTCCCTCAGGCATAGAAAGACAATATTTGATGTTAGTAAGCCTGTGTTTAGTTCTTCAGGTAGTCTTTCAGAGAAAATTAAAAAACTGCATAGTGAAAATTGAAGATTCTCTACATAGAGATAACCCCCTGCTGTTCAAAAATTAAATGCAAATTTCTCCAGGATGAAGCTGCAAATATCATCTCTATCTACACAAAATGAACCAACTTGCCACGTGATAATGTACTATATCAGTCTTACTATATTGGAAAGTAATCCAAACTCTAAAGATTATTCTAGCTTATTGGCAATAGTTCCTATCTGTGCTAAGAATGCATACTGCTACAAATTAGATTATAAAACTGTATTATACACTAATATAAGTTTATTTGTTCCTTCCATTTAATAAAAAAGAAGCTGCCAGTAAAGAAACATCTGCCCCCCCCCCCATAATTTCATCAAAATGCTCTATATAGGCTCTTCTAAATGCTGCAATAATCAGTGTTATAGAAGAGTGGTTCTAAACCTGTAGTTTGTGACCCTTTGGGGTTAAAAATTAAGCAGCTAGTTAAAATTCCAGCATTGGAGTAGGATGCTATTGATAGCAACTGGGGAAAAGATTATCATGTTTCTGTGGTGGGAGTTACTGATCCACAGGCTAGTGGATGACCCCACACCCTTGCACATATAGGTAGCATTAACTCTATAAGTTACAAAAATAATATATAGGACATAAATAAAATGGGAGAAGGATGTGTTGATGAAGAGCCAGTGGGAGTTGAATGGACAGAATGAGGGTAAAAATGATCAAGATATATTGTATAGGTTTATGAAATTTTCAAGGACAAATTTTAAAATATAAGATTTATAACAGATAAGTTCTAAAATAGTCTTTCTCTCTTTATATAAACTATACTGTCTATATACTAGCAGAGATTAGGGAAGTGTCTAACATAAATTAGATATCATTAAGAAACATGTAAACATATTTGTACCTTCTAAATCCAAGCCTAAATAATTTCTTCCAGATCCACAGAAATTGTAATGTATGGCTATTAGCTTTTTTCTCTCTACACTGAGTCTCACATGTTTTAAAATTACAACATTCAAAAGTTCAATTAGGTAATCATCACAAATGCCATCTACTTTTCAAAGGACCACTGGAGCCTGCCAAATTGGTCTAGATATCATGCATGGATGGTTTCTATTACATGTGAGCTGACACCTCCTGCTTCTGGTCAATAAGAATCCTATACCTGCAAATAAAAAGTAAAAATAAAAAAAATATATATTCTGATATCCTTAATTCCTTACCCTTAGTCTCCAAATAGCAGCCAAGCAGAAATTAAGAGACTAAGGAATCTATATATTTTCTATCATTATGATTTTTGCTTCGGTGGGGAAAAATGATGTTTTAAAATTCTGTAATTTTCTAAACATCAAAGTTATAAACTTTTATGATCATAAACACAAAGGAATTTTTAAAGGTCATATACTTTAGCCAATATTAGTCACATTCTTATTTCAGATTAATAGATCTCTGACCTCCTAAACTGAAAGATATTGTGTATTCAAATAAATTGAGCATAGTTATAAATACTTTGAGTGTAATAAATGAGCCTCTTTGGGAGATGCTATCACAGAACTGTAAGCTCTAATAAAAGGTGTAGCTGGGATTTGCTGTGAACATTTAGACAGACACAGATATAGAGTATAATGACTATTTCTGATTGAACTGTGTAGCACTAATGTTCCAAAGAGGCTGAGTCAATAGCAAGAGCTTCAGCTACATCAGAGACACTCAACACGTACCAGGTTGAGGGTCCACTGCAGGAAGGTGGCAGACATAGGCCAGCAGCTTCCATATGTTAGCATTCTTGCACTGATCCCTTAAGAATCTATGTGCCAAAGTATGAAGGATGGATACCTGGAGCACTACATTAAGGAACTGAGTATCATTATCAGCAGTGTCTAACAAACTAGCTAGAAAGACATCTGTCAGTTTCTTACAAACATGTTGGGATAGGATCATCAGTGGTAAAGTTATTTCATTAATGTTAAGAATTCCAGGAATTTCTATGAGAATATCAAATGTTCTCTCTGAAGAAGTTAAATACACACTCACATGCATGCACACATGGACGCACATGCATATGTGCCCAATATAGAAGTAATGCACCATAATTTTGTATTTACCACATGGTTTATACATTGTGTATGTTTGTGTATGAGAAAAATATAAAATAATATAATGTGTCTACATAGCTATAAAATAGTATCTAATTAAATGGCAGAAATCTCTATATTAACATGTTCTAATGAAGCAGAAAATGTTTCATGGGTGCATTCAATTTTTCATAGAGGAACCTTTACAAAGTAATGGTGGAGTATGTATTTGGCTTTATGCTTTTCAAAATAATTTACTTTCATGTCTCAAAATGGTATTTCATAATTTTGAATAAATGTATTATAAAAAAATTAGCTGTTTTAAATTTACTGTAAAATGTTTTTTGCTACCCTATTGATGGTCGGTCCCTCACCTTTGTTTTCAGGTGGAGACCCAGGGTTACATGTCATCTAAAGAGTTATTTACTGAAACATAGCTCTCTTCATAAATTATCTTTCTAGATCAAATATAAAATACATAGGAATATTTAAAGAAATAACATTTTGAAATATTAAAGCCATATATGCTAATGCAGCTATAATTCCTAATTCAATAAAATGACATGATCATGAACATTCACACATGTCTGTAATAATGATACTTGGGAGAGTGACTCAGAAAGATGGCAAGACTGAGGAGAACCTGGCCTACACAGTAAGTGGTATATAGAATCAGATTCTATCTCAAAAAGAAAAGGAAATTTGAGACAACCCATTGAACTTCCATAGATGATTAGGGCAGAATTAGCAATGAAAAAATTAATCCATGTGAGCAAAGTGAGCACAAACTATTGTGACAAATATTATATAGAGATAGGCAGAGAGTTGTTGACATCTCATTTATGCTAAATATCGTACTGCCGTGCTGTTTATCTTCATTGGTGTACTCTGCTACAATGTCTACAAGCATTTACTCTATTAAAAATATATGTCAAAGGTATCTAGTTTTGTTTGTAAGCAGTACGTGAACTTAAGAGGTGTCAATTCATTATCATGTACTTATACATCATCAGATGTAGAATACTTTATACAATTACCTAGCTTATTGTTTGATATTTAAATTGTATGCAAGGAAATTGGAAACAGAATTTGCTCAAAATCTCCTATATAAATATAAATCTCCTGATTGCTACATATTTGCAGATTAATAAGAATACCAGATTTACTGTAATTATTACCTAAGCATAAGACAACATGCAAAAGTCTACATATTTTCCCTTTAGATGGTTTTGTAATCAGTTCAACAACTTGAATGTAACATTCTGTCATAATTTACTTTAATCAGACAACTAATATTTCTCTTTGGGGAATAATCAAATATTTGGAAATCAATCATCTCTGACCTTACTCTGCATGATTGTTTATCCCCATATGTTTTAAACCAAGAAAACAATTTACTTTTTCTTTCTTAATGAAAAAATATTGGGGGTATGATCGTTTGAAAAAGACTGGCCCCCATAGGCCCATAGGAAGTAGTACTATTAGGATGTATGGCCATTTTAGAATGGATCGGACCTTGTTGGAGGAAATGTGTCATCATTGAGGTGGGCTTTGAGGCCTTATAGGCTTAAGTTATGCACAGTAATGCTCATGGTCTCCTCCTGCTGACTGTGGATTAAGATGTAGAACTCAAAGTTCCTTGTCCAGTTCTATGTCTGCCTGCACACTACCTTGTATCCTGCCATAATTAAACTTCTGAACTGCAAGCCAGCCCCAATCAAATATTCATTTTCCTTTTTAAGAGTTGCCATGTAATGGTTTCTCTTCACAGCAATAATACCATAACTAAGACAAGGGTCTGCACAAAAGGCTAACAACCATCTGTAACTCCATTTCCAGAGGAATGGATCCCTCTTCTGACCTCCTTAGGCACCAGGCATGTATATGGTACATACACACATGTCCAGGCACAACACTTATACACATAAAATAAAACAAAAAGAATATGTACATAAATAAAACATATTTAAAAACATACGTGATTGTAAGTGAAAAGTTCTGCCTGGCAGTTCAAAAGCACAAGTTTCATTAAATCCAGAAATATGAAAATTAATTCATGTTTTATAATATTATTTTTTACAAATGTATATAAATGCCCATAAACACATGTAGCAATACACATTTTAAACTCAATTAAAATACTAATTTTATTCAACAGAACTTATGATCCATTTTCTATGTTCTATATATTGTTTTACAACTGCAAAAGACAGAGAATGCTTATTTCATAAAATTACTTGATATTGACAAAATGTTGTACTTTAGTTTTCCAGAAATTTATTTTAAAGACTATAACTACTAAGACTTTGTTTCTGTGCTATACACTCCCTACCTCTACGTAGCTTCCTTGACAAATAAGATTTAACATAAACAACAGTGAGTGTAAATTATACAAAAGTAATAATTCAGACTCAAATTTAAAATGTATCAGCAACTATTTCTATATTCTATTATAGTATGCCTGATTCCTAGAATGTCACATTATACTTTCTTTTTATTCCAGTGCCATATGTATTAAAATGAATCTTCATTTAGCAGGGCTTGCTTTTGCTATATTCTCATGTTCACATACCTTTTTCCCATACAAAAATGTACCAAACCCTACAACATTCCAACAGCTTACAAATCCAAGGCCCACAAAACTTGTCCTCCATTAGAAACAGCTCACATTCAAAAATCAAGTTCCCTAATCAAACATACATGTCACTGATTCTTTTGAAATTCTATGAACATTTACTAGGGGCCTGGTCTGGGTTGGTTCCAGCAACAAATTCCCTCCAGGATGTCTTTCTAATGAGCAAAACAGATTTCTCTGAAAAGCTGAGGCAATGTGCTAATATGTCCTACTGGGATAATGAATTACTTTCACAGTACTATATTACATGTTAATGGGAACTATATGGAAACAGTACCTTAAACTGCAGGAATTATTACAACAGTTGAAATTTCAGGCATTAGGACAACCCTATTTTTAAGGTCATTTCATATCTTGAGTGAATTTCAAAACCATGATGTGGAATTCCTTCATTTACATATCTGCAATTTGGGTCAAAAGTGTTTCTTAATCTCCTTTAAAACTATATCTAGTCCCTCAAAAATAAATTTAAGTTATGTCTTAATTTCATGCTCACCTTCAGACTTCTTAATCTCAATTCAGACTAAGGTGTGAGCTGTGCACTCAATGTGTTGAGCACGTGTTGAGCTTCTAAGGGCAGCTACCATCAAAGGCACAACAGTACATCATCACACATGCCCAGAACGCAAGGCACCCATCAAGTTACAGACAGCATTTGCTTTGTTCCCCTCCCCATTATAAAATTCTTGGAATATTTAAGGAGTATATGATCAATGTAATTTCATACCACCTTTTATGATTTCTAAATCTGTTTTGGTGAAGTAATATACCACTGAACAATTTTTTAAAGAATTTACCTTACTATCAGTTTATAGATTTCTCCCAAATATCTACATTCCATTATGATTAACATGAGCATAAATATAGCATAGGTATAATTATTATGTAGCACCATAGAACTTACAGTGTTACAGTAATCTTCCTTGGCCCATGACATTCTAGGAACAATGATATGGGAACAATTTGAGAGAACAGAGAGGCAGCTAGGAAACAAGGTTTTTTAATGGCTTCCTATTAGCAACTCAAAACTTCTAAGAAGAATTTCCTTTCTACTGTTCTGGACATGTAATGGATATTATCTTGAATTGTGGGGGGTTTCTTGGAAAGAAGAATCAACCTGTATAATGTACTACTAAAAGTCATTACAAATGAATAGGAAAATATATTCTAACATACACTACATATTTTATCTTTTATTTTTATTTTTGATTCATAAAACAAAACAAAATTAGCAAAACAAAATAAATTAAGTCACCTTGTCATAAACAATGTGCTTTCTTCAGTAGTCTATTCTGCCAGACTGCATCCAATGTGCCTGGCTTGGACAGCAAGCACAGATTCACCAGAATAATAAAGTTTGAAAATTTTTCTGAATTATGGCACATTAAACTTATTTCAAACATCAGATAAAATTCAGCAATTTATGGAAACTAGTATTAAAGAACTAGTATTATTAATGTGAGCATATTTGCTACATATGAAAATCTTGAATACTCAGTTACATTGATATAATTAACATCTACTGCCAACCTACCCCAAGAATCTACCAAATTTAATATAATCATTAGTTTTTCTTGGCTAAACACCAAGACTACTGTTCATGGCATCCTTCTATATCCTGCCTTAGAAGGATTTATGCCTAGCTAACACACACACACACACACACACACACACACAAACACACAGAAAACCTAATTATTGGTTTCTTCATAGTCAAATGTATTCAAACATATCTTTAATAAAACAAATAAAGCAGAATTGAGTGTACACTACTGGTTATTAGATAGTTCAAATGTTTTGTTTTAAGAATTTTAAATATTCGCCACAGTGTTCCACCCTTCTACAATAACTAGTTAATCTCTTAGGTTGAAATCAGAGCATTTAACTAGAAAGCACAAAACGGCCTCAGTCCTGTCCCTGCAGCAAAGGTTTAGCATGTTTGACCACATCTATGTGACAACTAGAAGAGGAACAATGGAGGTTTTCACTGGTGTCTCATGAATTTATATTGAATTTCTCAGAATGCTTTAAAATGCTCCAACTCATAAATCATTGTTCATTCTACTATTATTAGAAGCTATAATTGTAAATGTAGAGCATGGCATTCTGGGACTTATAAATTGTGAATACTTTCTTTGTCTACAGAGAAAGTGAAAGTAATAAGCCTGTTTTCTACCAAATCAGGTGCTTTAAGTATGCAACCATTTGTGCTGCCATGGGAGTGGGGGTGGGGTGGGGGGAGTCTAAGGGCAAGGAAAGGCAAAGGAACTAGGAGTAGAAGAGTCAACAGAAAGACAGATCATCTGGTCTTAGTCTATGGGAAGATAATGAAATCCTCTTCTGCATAAGTCCACCCTCTCCTTTGCATATTCTAGATCATGTAATGATTTTTATGTTTAGCATTTCTTGATTGGCTCTTTTTATATGTCATGTTTTGATAATGAATGAAAAATCCTCAGAACTTATTAGAATTTAAGTAAATGTTTTATATGAAATTTAAAATGTATGCATGTGTATATGGTTTATATATAAGGTGTATGTGTGTGTGTGTGTGTGTGTGTGTGTGTGTGTGTGTGTGTGTATGCCCCAGCGTGCGCATATTTGTATAACCATGCATAGATACAGAGGCCAAAGATGAGGCTTGTCACAGAGATTGCCTGGCATCAAGTAAGCCTCCGCAATCTCCCCTCCAACACAGGGATTGGAGGCACATGCATGACCATGCCTAGCATTTCACTTGGGTTCTGTATATTTGAATTCAGGTCCTCCTGCTTGAATATCAAGTTCTCAAACCTCCGAGCCATATCCTCAATCCACATGTACATTTTTGAAGAAGCAAGTCAGTAAAGCAAGATGATAAAATTAACTTAATAAAATGTAACACCTATGTGATAAAGGGGCCTTACACAATCCAAGAACAGACCTGTGGCACCTGAAATGAATCTAAAAATTTAAACAATACAAAGAATTAATTCTAGCATATATTTTAAGACAATAGCATAGAGTTACATTGTTATACTCTAGTGATTTGAAGAGCGTAACAAATGATATATTGTGATGCATCACAACTAATGAGACAGAAAACTTTTACACATTAAACTAAGTTAACTGTCAATTTAAAGTCAACTTCTGATAGTTCAAATACATTTTTGGCCATGTAATCTTAAATGGTTTCACATTTCTCTAAACCATAATAAGAGCTTAACATGAATATTTAAGCAGCTTTGCCTTGATTTAAATATATTTGCTGAGGATATGCTGGCAGCAACCCAGAATGTAGTTTAATACCCTCAAAGCAGGCAATTCCAAACTCATTTAAGAAAGCAGATAATATGGGCTGGCAGCATTAAAGCAAATAAAGTCAATTAATTTTTTTTTCTTAATTTGTTTCTTCTAGCTAGGAATTGCCAAGGACGGATAAATATGAAGATGAATTTTTTTTTTTTTTACAAAAGGAAATTACTGGGTCGAGAACAAAAGCACAATGTAGGGGTGCGGGGATGAGTGGCAAATATAAAGTACTCTTTCTCATTCTACTCTTAATAGCAGCTTACTGCTAAATAGTAACACTACCTTTCAGAGGTCACTGCAATGTAGGAAATGATATCCACTTTGGAATGTGAAAGTATAGGATGGACACCATTCCACAAGCAATCTTTTTAGCACAGACACAAGACAGACGCTGCATTTTTATAGTAAAGGAGAGAAACAAGCTTCTCTTCAAAACCAAACTGCAATATTTACATGATGATTAGTTACAAGGTTAGAATGTTGATACTTGTCATGTAGGCACTTAGAAGGAGCTGATGCCTCTGTGGATTCCATTTAAAGAGCTCTGCCAATGTTTCACCAACCTTCCTCAAACCATTTGGGTTTATATTGCAACTATTGCTTCTTATCCTTAAAATGGTAAAGGAATAAAATAGCATACTAAATGGAATCTTAACTTGCTCTCGAATAAAAAAAAAAAAAAACATTGTCTGCATTATTTAGGATTTGCTTGAAGGCACCTTAATTTTTGATGCTTAATACTGCCTTAAGGATAGGCAAACATCTTTCATACTGTCATCACCCCCTTTTCAGGGGGAAGTAAAAAGACAGTTTCAAGTAGTTTGGGAGGAACTAAAAGGGAAGTGTCTTATTTGATACTTGAGAGCACTAGTCCTCAAGTGATAGGAAACTAAGAAAAGGGAAAATTCCACCTGAGCTGAGACCCAGATCAATTAAGTGGTCTTCAAGTAAAACTTCAAGCATTACTAAGGATTAAAGTTTCTCATAATTCTGGTGAGTGACCCTCCTTAAGAATGATTGTTTTAAAGGTAATATTCTCATGAAATACTATTAAGGTTTAGACTGTTGCCAAATGAACAATTATAGCTGGGTTTTGTTTTGTTTTGTTTTGTTTTGTTTTGTTTTTTATTAAAACAAGTCATGATAAAAATATTTATAAATATAGTAAACTTTTATGGCATTAACTTTGCACTAAATATTAATAAACTTTGGATGTGTTTTATTAGTAAAATCTACAATATACACAAACACACATAAATAGACATTTAGCACACAATTTCAAAACTCTTGTCTATAACCTTTTCACTTTATGTTAGAAAATACATGGTATGAGTGAGTACAAAATCATTCTATAGGGTCAGATGAAATATTTCACATTTCATAATCATAACCAGTAAAACCTCTCCTTCCTACTCAAGTAAACTGGTCTCTAAGCATCAGAATACCTGATGGGAGACACTCATCAGGTTTTCTCTTAAACTACCTGTGTTACGGGCTTTGTCAAAGATGCAAATCCCACAACTGGTCCTTCAATGGGACAGGCCAGTGGTCTTTTCATTGATAATTAGGGAAATCTTGTCAACTAAGTAGCCTTGCTCCAAGAAACGCCTTACTGACTTACTTACAGGTTCCTATTACTTCCCTCACTGCTAAGACAATGTCCATTTTGTTGGTGCTGTTCTTATGCAAAACCATTATACTCATCTAAGAATGAATCTTCATTTATGGTTATGATATTGTTCAGGCTCAAAACGTGGCATTAACTTCTAGAAAACTGTTGCAGCAGGAAAGTGTCTCTAAGCTGCTCTTCTTCCTCAATGCAGATCATAAAACCTAAAAGACATTGAAGCATGTCCTATGCATGACTTCCCCTGAAGCATGTCCTATGAGAAAAGTCTACTCTGACCCTGGAGAAAAGAAACTTCTTTATTTCTGAAGTAATGACACAGAGAAAAATGCAAGTAAACAGTCTTCCTAACTTTCCCCTCTATTATCCTTTTCTCATATTCTTCTGTTTAATTATACTTTTTTTTATAATTACACAACTCTTTATCAAAACTCAACATGAAAAGAGAAATTTTCACATTTGTTTCTTTTTTAAAGTTTGCATATCATAAAACTTGCATTAAATAAGTTTTGATGATTTTTTTCTCTTGCTTTCTTATTAGACAACAAATGCCCGATATAAATGGCTTAACGGATGGAAGATTTATTTTACTCTTAGCTTAAGGGATTTCTCTAGGATGGTGGGCATGTGGGAACAGAACAGCTTCCTCACAAGAAACAGACAGCAGGGTATTAGAAGAAGAACCACGACCAAGTTTAGTGAGAATTTTGCTTTCTTTGAAAAGCACAGGAAAATTATGGAATAATATGTTTTCATTTTAAACCTAGGAGTGGGATATGGGCGCTGCATCAAATTGTCCACAGCAGCTAATTATGATTTGCCTCAGGCTCTAGCAGGGGCATGATTTTTACAGCTGCAGATAGTTTCGGTAAGTGTGTACCTTTTGGAATTCTGGGGAGTCGAGAAAATATAAGAATACTAGAATCCTAAGAGACAAGGCTACTGTGGCTGGTTGTCCAGTTGGCCATTGGATACTGTTGTTTGCGGTGTGTTGTGGTTTGTCAAGTTATGTGTGAGTAGACAACAGAAGAAATTAGATATCTGGATAGCAAAGATCAAACTTGCCCCAAGGAACTTGATGCTCCTAAACATCAGGGAGTAGTCTAATGATAACAATGCCCCCTTTCCCTCCTATCCTGTTTTTTTCTCCTAGAGGACTGATATGGTGGAAGGAGAGGGATGGAGAAGGGTGAAAGAAAAAAGAACCCACAAAGCAGCCAAAAGTCCAGCCATGGCTGGAAGGTAACCTTCCAGCATAATCACACATCTCTAAAGTTATACCACCTTCATAAATAGTGTCACCAATCAGAAACCAAACCTTAAAAACATGAGCATAAGGAGGACATTTTAGATTCAAATCATGGCATTTAACAGGCTTACGTCCATCTCACAATGCAAAACTCAGTTAATTCACTTCTAAATATTTCTAAACTCTTAAAACTACCATTATTTTTCAACAGTTCAAGTAAGTCTCTTCTGAAATCCAAGAAAAATCATGTGGTTACAATGAAAATGACTTACTTTTAACATACCATGTCACAAGTCAGAACTCCCATTCCAAAAGGAACATATAAACAATTAGAAGGCAAGACTAAAACCAGACAGGGGAAGCACTAAATCCTGTACCTCCATTCCTAGTATTTAGGAGAAATAGTGTTGTAATGTGAACTCTAAAATCAGCAGTCCCAATTTTCCAGTCTTACTAGCTGGAGCCTACAAATCCTTGTAGTGGATGTGTACCTGCTTCTACTACAGATGGGCCTTATTCCATACTGTAACTCCTTCAGTTTCCTACAGCTGAGTAGGCACCCTAAGAGTTTCATTCTCAGTGGCTGCCTACAAGAACTCTCACATATTGCCTGGCCTTTCTAGTTTTTCTTTGAAATACCATTGGAAGCACCAGGAACCCTATAACTCTCTGTTTCATGGATGCCTTTATATTGAGCAATAGCTGAATTATATCAAGGTTTGCTAGCAGGTTTGCTAAGGCCCATAAGAACATAGACTCTTGGGCCCCTAAGTCACTAAGAGAGAGATCCACAGAAACAACTTTTAGGCAGATCTGTGTTATCAGGGTGCCACAGATGCAAGTTCTATTCTTAAAGGAAAATCTTTTAAGTGATCTTAGTCTTTCATACTCCTGCTGTTTTGATTGCTGTAGTTTGATCAGTTCCTGGGGTGCTCTAAAAGTATGCTTCCTGCTGTTTCAATTAAGGGTCCTTGGTATGTTTTTAAAATTTTAATCACTTCAGTAATCATGACTTTCTTAATCCAACTTTACACAGACTTTTTTCCCTTAACTACAAGGTTTTTTTGTTTTACAGGCTATTCTACTTTTTGTATCCAAATATCACTACAATTCTTGCTAAAATCAATCAATTACAACCATGCCACTGTCTGAATCCTAAACTGCCAACAAAATTTCTTTTCACCAGGTTAATTTGTCCACCAAATTTAAACTCAGCCTCCCTTGAATCATCAGGAAATGGATTGAACATAGTAAATTCTTTGTCAGCATATAACAAAAATATCCTTTTGTCAAGTTTCCAATAGATTTCTCTTTTCCACCAGAAATTCAATGTGCAACCTAATATTCCATTCAACTTCCATCTTCATCCTGAGATCCCAACAGAAATATCCATTGATCTGTGCTTATGACATTTGTGCTTCTCCAAGCCTTTTCTTTTCCAAATTTATCTCATGAAACAGTTCTAAAGGCTTAAGAACTACATTATCATGTTCATGGAGAGCAAAAAGACCAATTGTCTGACATCAATTTACTTAGTTGTTCAGTTATTTTACTGTTATGACAAAATAGCCGACAGAACAGAAACAATTTGTAGGGAGGAGTTATTTGCTTTAGCTCATGTCATTGGAGGTTTTAGTCTCTGAATCCACAGATTATGGGCCTCCTATTGAGTAGCCAATCATTATCACAAGAACACAAAAAAGAAGCTGCATACCTGTGGTAGCTAAAAATAAGAAGGAGAAAAAATCTGAGGATCAACTATAAAAAGAATATTGCCAGGAGTCTATTTTATTCAGTAAGACTACCATTTAAAGTTTCTACCTCCCAAAATAACACAATACATGAACTTCTGTGTGTTTTTCATATTTAAACCTTGACACTTTCTTTTAATCATTTTTGCTTGTGTTACAGGTATCTCAGCCAATTGTTGCACAGAAAACCTTATCATTTCCGCTTACTAGCAGAAGCAGAACGTGTTAAATTGTTAAATGCTCAGGCATTTGGGAAGATAAGTTATGCTCTATGCTGATTTTAATTACACAGCAATAAATTTGTTTTAAAGTTATAATATTTATATTATTAAAGTTATTTTATTTTATTATTAACTTTCTGTATTAGCATTTGTGTTACTGAAGTCACACCTCCATGAAACAGTAATTTTAGAAATGATGACTTATAAAACTTTTAAAATACTTGACACATAAATATCCAGGATTTGACAATAAATAAAAGCAATAAATATATTTAGAAATTTCTATATTTGAAACATATTTTATGGAACTTATTCATTTGAATACAATACAAGGCATTTTATAATTATTGTAAGTGAAAATAAAAATTGACGAGTTTTCTAGATAAAAGGACAAGTGTTCTAACTTACCATCTTCAAATAGGAAAATAAACATTTGACTGGAATCTAAGTCAATATATACAGGGAAATTTCCCCTAGTTATTTGATTGGCTGATAAAGATGACAGGAAGCCAATCACTGGGCAGATATGGAGGCAGGATCTTCCAGGCAGAACAGGAAGGGAAGGAGAGGAGAGAAGGTCAGACAAGAAGGAGGACAAAGAGAAAGATGGAGGGAGAAGATGAGCCAGAACCATGTGGCATAAAGGAGCCCCAAGTAGCTAGGACAATAGCTAGATAGCATAGATGGGCAATAGAATAATGTAGGGAACATTTGCCCAGTATAGGTGTGCAGCTTGTATTTATATCAGTTGTATTTTGTGTTCTTTGTGTGGACATTTTGTGGTTGGAGGTTTACCATTATAAATCTGGCTGGTATATTATAAGTCTCTAGTGTTATCTTTTCACAGGGCTAAAGGGATGCCAGTGAGTGGTAGCTGGCTTTGTGCAGGCCAGCCACAGAGGGTGGATGGCCTGGGAAGTACTAGTAGCAGCTACAGGCCTTTCAGGAAAGGCTGACTAACTTTTTAATACTACGCACTACAAATATAAGTGAGGAGAGTGTCAATAGTGATTGTTTTTACAAAAACATGTAAGACAGTTCACATAATTCATTTGACAAGAAAGAGAAGCCTAGCTTATTAAATAACTTAGATGATATTAAAAGATTAAAAATCAAGAAAAGGCACAAGATCCACACATGTTCAAGCCCTGTCTGATTATATAACATAATTCAGATCATCAAGGGCACTATATCACAACATCCTGTCTCAGAAAGGGGAGAAAAGAAAGGAGGAAATTATATGAGGTCATTTTCTCAAACTTTCATTTATAGGAAGATTTGCAGATACTGATATGAAGTAGCAGCTCTGACAGCAACCTAGAAACTTACCTTCTGTTAGACCAAGTGTTCTTAACAGGCTTCTATGAGCACCTTAGAAATCCAAAGAAAGCAAAATTTCATATAATATTAACTTTTAATTTGATCATTCCAGTTGTACACTTTTATTGAAATTGTATAATGTTTGAAATTATAAACAAAAATCTTACTCTTAACAAAAGTAGGATTTCCTGCATTAAAAATTCTTTGCTTCTAACAGTAAAAAATATATTGAAATTCTAATGTATGTAGTGTAGCAGCTTTAGGTTTATTCAGATAGATTTTGTTTGCCAAGTCACTCTGTCTACATTTCTGATTCACTCCCCCCTCTCATATATATATATTGCATGGTGTGAAGCTATGTGTATGGAGAGAGTGTCAAAAAAAGAATGAGAAACAGAAAAAGGAAGAAGAGAGAATAATCAGGTTTAAAATGAAACTTTACAGGGATGAATATAATTTAGTCATTAGCATGAAGGTTTCCTAAGTATAGTTCTCTGCTGCATTTTAACCTCATGGCCACAGTTTACTCCTTATGTTTCTGTGGAACACTGAGAAGCCTGAAAGATTGGTCGGTACAGAGTGATGTCTTCAGGAGCTCCAAGTGTAATTGGTTTTAGGTACTATTTAGACAAAACATCAAATCAGGGATTAAAAAGTAACCTTTCAACAACAGAATTTCCTCCCAAAGGAGTAGGGTCCAAAGTAATTAAAGTTATCCACACAAGTGTCCAAGATAACATTTGAAAAAAAAAAAGATAATTTTGGGAAATTTTGAAAGATGTTACAATTGAAAAACATGACTGTTCAGTTCTTGTTCATGTTTCTACACAATCACAGACATCTGAACAATGCACATTTTTCATATGTGCCTCAAAGAGGTCTTGTGTACTATGTCATCAATCACTGGCCTAAATGAGCAAGCTTCCAAATTATCTACTTAAATGATTTATAGTAAAATCCCTAAGAACCTGCTATTCCAAGAATATCAAGAAAGAAAGCATAGAGTTCTCAATTAAACTTGTGTTTTGACATATATATTATTGAAAAAGAAAACAGACTGTCAAAAATATTATGCCTTATTAAGTAAAGTATCTGGGAAAATTCAAATGTACAATGTAAAATCCCCCTTGAAAACTTGTATAAAGGAAACATCATTTTGAGGACAAGTTTACAAACTTCAGAGGTCTTTCAAAAACAGTTCCTTCCAGGTCACCCAGGCTCAGATTCTCCCATGATACTTCCACTGTGGTAGGAAAGCAATGACTCTGAAAGATGCTCTTCTTGATGGATACATTGGCAAGACAAAAGGTGAAGTACCACACCATGTATCTGTAATGCATGCCTAACGTCCTTTCTATAGTCAGTGTGTTATACTCGAAAGCAAAGGGAAAAGGTGACAGAAATGACTCTGCTAAAACAATGTAGGGGTTTCCATAAATTTTCTCCCAAATATACTAATAAAACCATATGTATAGACTGTTTGTAAAATAGTCTTGACATTTACTACAGTTGTCCTTCAAGGTTCAGAATTTTTAAGGGCAATTTTGAAAATATATGGTTCATTTGAGTGAAGTTATTCTTTCCAGAAAGAAGATGATAAAAGTAATCTATCAATCTGCTTTGCTCTCTCAGGGCTTCTTCAGACATCTGACTTATAAGCATGAGTCTGAGGACCTGACCTGGCCTAGCTCTATTAGAAGTTGACTAATTTATGCTACTAAGACCATAAGATTAATATTATATATAAGAGGGGTATTACCACTGGAGAATAGAATTCAGAAACCCTGTTAAAACCAAATCCACTGTATGATTCATTTTAGGAATTAAATTTATTCTTTGTATTTAAGCATAACTATGAACTGTGTAAATAAAGATGGAGAATTCACAAAGTCCTATAATCCACACTCAGTCACACTTTTGATAACACATTTTAAATTTACAAAATGTATCCTTCCATTTAATTTAGTTCAGCAAAAAGTTTATTCAACTAGCTTCAGCAGAGCACTAGTTTCAAGGAATGAAAATTTTTACAGCAGGATTATCTAAGATAGATATGTCAACTCATCAAAACTAATAAGAATGTGTTAGTGGTGAGTTTGCAGAAGTACAGCAAAAGAAAATAGTATTTAAGCTCTCTCTTGAAGTTTTGGCAATACTATCAATGTACACAGATACCAGAATGAATAAAACATAGAAGTGGCTGTGGATAAGTTGAGCCTATGAGATGATAATAACACTACATATACAGTGCTACTATAATACTGCATCCTCGTACACTTCTTCTTAGAAGGTCCTTAAAATGCCCACTAATATAAACAAACCCAGTACATAGACCACAGTCAACAGAATCATATAGAAACAATTTCTAAGTGTATTGGTAAGAATATCTCACCACTCCTGGAAATTGGAAGGACTGCTTGGACAACACAGAGACTGAGTGGAAGATAGGAAATGTGGCTATGATCCAATTCCAGTTAAAGTTGTAAGAATTTGCATTGTAATTAGTCAGGCAGCACTAAATTGGGGCTATAATCCATGTCAATAAAATGCGTTGGCCCACTGCGAAAGAAAATGGCACAGGGAAATACACTGGGCCATGGAAAGATGAAAGAAACTGGTAAAGGATCAAAGGGATAATAGATTCTAAAGTGGATGCATGTGGTTTGAAGTGACTATCCCTAGTGTGCAAGCTGAGAAGCAGATAAAGCAGAAGGAAAAAGATGTAGAGGGCATATGAGAAGGACAGAAAGGCTCTTGGGGAAAGAAATAAATGAGTTCTTTATGAGCGTAAGATGCAGTCTTCATAGAAACTGGAGTCAGACATCTTGGACATGGAATATGTGCAACTTAGAAGAGTACAGTCATAATGATGGAAACTTCAGAGGGGCCTGACAACAAATTATTTAAATGGGCCTTTGGGGTTAAAACACTGAGAATCAAGCCGGGCGGTGGTGGCGCACGCCTTTAATCCCAGCATTTGGGAGGCAGAGGCAGGCGGATTTCTGAGTTCGAGGCCAGCCTGGTCTACAAAGTGAGTTCCAGGACAGCCAGGGCTATACAGAGAAACCCTGTCTCGAAAAACCAAAAAAAAAAAAAAAAAAAAAAAAAAAAAAAAAAAAAAAAAAAAACACTGAGAATCAAAAAATATGAGCGCCGCATCTCCAAATAATGGCAGACAATGCCACTGAAGCAAGCAACTCTGTTTCTAGAAAGAGAAGTGTCAGTAAAGAGTCTCTCAGCTGCAAGACTATCAGGAAACTGATCCAGAAACAGACTGACATGAACAGGAATTGCAAAGTTCTAGTCCCATCTTGGGTAATATAAGAAGGCAGAAGATGGTTATCAAAGTGATACAGTGGGTAAAGAGACTTGCCACAAAAACTAAAATTGCGACTTTAATACAGGGTCCACATAGAAGGAGAAGTCCAGATCCTGTGAGTAGTCCTCTGATCAGATATACAGAACATACACGTGTGCCTGCCCACCAAAAGTAAACAGATACATGTAATTTTAAGAGAAAAGACAGAAAAACATCCAAGAAAAAGTTCAATTTAATGATGAACTTATCCCCAATTTAATAAGACAATCACATAGTAAAGCGAGGATACATGAGGGAGAGCAGCTCCGTGGGTCTGCAGGCCAGAGATGGCAGAACACAAGAAAACAGGATGATATGGTAAGAAAACAGGAGCTTTCCATTAAGGCACAGACTAATGCCCATAGTTCAATAGAGAAACAGAGAACTGAGAAGATCGAAAGACCTTAATGGAGAGGCTTTTAGTAGCAGGCACCCTGCAGGGAAAGTAAACACCTGGTCTTTTTATCTAATAAAGTGCAGATATATAATAAGTGCAAAGAACAACTACACCGTATTTTAAGATATACCTAATGAATAAATACTATTCTCTTATAACAAAATGTAATGAATATGAACTTTACATCTGAATTAAAGGTATTTTTTTAAATCTGCATCATTAGGGCACTTAAATGTTTTCTGTCTTGATTCCTAATGCTTTATATATTTATCAAACCACGTAGAGATTAAATATTTGAATGGCTCACTATATTAATATGAATGTAATAATATATTTCTAAAATTATCAAATAATGGGTATATGGATACATGCAAGTATATCTTTCAGATTTTACCTCAGCATGTGGAAACATTTTTCCTTAAGAAGATAGAAAATAATTTAAGAATGAATGTACCTTAAGATGAGACACAGCTAATCAGTTCTACAATAGTATAAATGTTTGAAATGAAGTGTATTTCACGACTAGGTAAACAAAAAAAGAGTTGAATGCTATTAACTTCAGTAGGAAATTATTTGCATATATGTACATATTCAAAGATCTAACCTACTATACCTACATATAATATATATTTAGATATAAGTATTTGTACTATAAATAATACTAAAAAATGAATAGTAACATGTATTATTGATATATAATAATAATACCATCTAAAACAATTTTAATAATGTTTTCCTTTCTTCTAAAACTTGCACTGCTTTAACTTATCTCTTCCCTCAGCGCATATGAGCATATGACTGAATTTCATGATTAAAATTCAAAACCACATATCTCTTTCTTTGCCCTGAGGAATAATCATAATATCACCACATACTTTCTATTTTGATGCTTAATGTATTCTGCTTTTTCTGTAACCTATCATATAGCATTTTTCTATAGAACAGTATTTGAGTATTATAACTGATTTAGCTTTTAATACATGTTTGGTGGCATTTTCTTTTAGATTCCCTCATACGTGAGCTGTTTGACTCCTGATAAGAAAAGCAATGTGCAGCTCTTCACTCTTTTACCTGCACACAGAATGCTTTTAGTGTCCCTTGTT
This sequence comes from Mus caroli, assembly GCF_978045245.1. Lineage (NCBI taxonomy): Eukaryota > Metazoa > Chordata > Mammalia > Rodentia > Muridae > Mus > Mus caroli. The sequence continues at coordinate 48,111,814 of NW_028227264.1, forward strand.
CCTAAACTGCATGTTTCTTTTAACCTGAGTACCTTTTCTTGAAGACCCTTTTCATACTTTGGAGACTTACAAATAAGAATGAGTCAATCTCAAGGTGATGTTCTGGAATATATTCTATTACCTCAAGAGGGATGATGAAAATGCAATCATAGAGAGCAAACAGAGAGAATAATAAAATCAAAACTATTCATGTCCAATTCTATAGGGAACATTTTAAATAAAGAAGGAACAACACAAGAAATGTGTCTTCTGTTTCCCTTGCTGTTATGAGACACCATAATTATCTTGTCTCTGTATTGCTGAAAGCCTGTCTAGATAACAGGAGGCCCAGCTAACATGCTGATTCAAATATCTGGAAAAAGTCTAGCATGAAGTAAAAAGCACCACAGTGAGACCAAATCTGCCCATCATCTAATTTTGTAAATGAAGCTATATTGTCAGCATACACAAAACACATTTCTGCCCTGTCTTTCAAGAGATTTGTCAGCAAACTGAGCAAGAACCAAGTTTCCTCTGTAGTTAAAGCCAAGACTGTCCATTTGTTGTCATCAGCAGACTTTAGAATTTCAGCCAACCTAGCTTCCTTCTTTAAAACTGTCTTCCACTCAGCCTTATCTCTAAATGTGTTCTCTATCTGAAGCACTGAAAATCTCTCTTTGCATACACCTTTCTTCGGTTAAAAGGTAGGTGGCTAAACCTTACTATGAGGAGTTGCTTTGCTCTAGTCACCAAATAAGACCAAACAGACTTGTTTCCTAGGATTGTTCCAGGCCTAATCAAAGAAAAATTATTGATTTTCCATTCTCTCAAGTGGATAAGTCATCTTCTAAGGCAGGTTATGATAAACTAAACAAAATAAACACAAAAAACCTTTCCCCTCACTAAATTCATGAAAAACATTTCTAGGAACATAGGAAACTATGATTCCCTTTTATTTCTCTGTGGTATCAAAATGGAAACAAATTGACTAACATTCCCAAATATATAGCCTGGTCCGGCAGGGTCCAACACTTCAAAAGCAAGGATACTAGATATGAGAAAAACACTAAGCTCTTGAGAATGTATCACACAGCAGGGCACAGAATACATAGTCATAGTGACTGTATAAAGGACTGAGCTCAGAGAGGACATGAAAGACATATTAGTAGCAAATCCCTAGGCTGAAATCTAACATATTACATGTATGAGTCTTAAATGTCATTCTTACAAACCTCTTTATTTCTGTGGAATTTGGCAACGAGGATAATAATTTTTCGGTCTCTATGACTTTGGAGGGCAGTAAGTCAAGCATGATGTAGTGTCATGTTGTACATCTGTACAGGAAGCTTTGATCCATTTTAAATACTAAACTCAATCTTTTTATTTTATTTTTTATTAGATATTTTCTTCATTTACATTTCAAATGTTATCCCAAAAGTCCCCTATACACTCCCTCCACCCTGCTCCCCCCTCAACGGAGGAGCTACAGAACTAAACTCAATCTTAATAGAAATGTGTGACTATGTTATACGTGGGAGAATGGCCTCAATTAGCATCTGAGAATCACTTTCAATTATTTAACTGGAAAAACTAGGGAAATATGGCATGCCTTTAGCCTGTCCTAGGTAATGGTTCCTGCAGGTTGTAGTTTCTGGTTCCTTAGTCTAGTTACTTCCTACTGTGATTAATACTCTTCCCCAAATGATTTTCCTTTAAAGTTGACTGGTCTTAGAATGGACTAATTAAGTCGACTGACTGTATGGGCATTGGTCCTAAGGTTTTTGTGGTTCCAACCCATTGGGTAAAGAAATATTCAAGGGCCTCCGCAGGATTATTGTAATTACTGATTAAGCTAAAGAACTGAGCTGAATTTCAACTTTGTTCACTTCTTTATCAAACCCAGTATTTCTCTCCAATTTTTATTGACATCAATTAACTATTGTCACCTAAGATTGGTTCTGGGAATGGCTCAATCCTAATCATCTTGGAAGTTTGTCTATTCAATTGCATCTTGGACATTCCTTGTTATTGCATTATTTTATAGATTCCTTTTCAAGTATTTTTCATGAAAATTATTTTTATTTATAATTTTTCTACAGGTGCATATATATGATCTTAAGTATGCTTTTTGGAAATTAAATTATTTCTTCTACTAACACTTTGAACATTTGCTGGTAAGTATTTTCATAGTACTAAAGTGGTCACTTGCCAATAAAAACATTGTTGTCATGGAAGTTGTATGTAAACTCAGATTTCCACTAAGATGAATAATCTGTAGGGTCTTTTCAAGGTCTTCTTTCACTAAGCACATCTCAGTGACCAGCTGAAACTAGAACAGCATCTAAATATTATCATCTAATAGGTAAACTAACTGCTCGGGTTACGTGTACAACATGAATGTGTTTTCTTATTTTTGTTATTTCAACAACGTATTTCAAATTTAATTATATATATGTTCCAGTATAAAAGCAACTTTAATCAAGGAGTTTGAAGGATTATTTATTGGAGTCAGTATCACATAATGCTTGATATATTTGGCACTAATTCCAATGCCTAATTCTATGAATTTTTATAAATTACATAGATATGATATGATTTTGAAGCCCACAATGTATAATAGAGCTTCCAAAATTATGTCTGCCTTCAGTAGCTAGATGCCAAAATGCATTGTGCCAAAAGTTTGAGACATACTGAGAATAATCCTTGCTTTCTAGGGCAATGTGAACTAGACAAGGGATTGATGCCCAACTAACAGACACATCTAAGTAAGCTTACTTCTGAGATAAATGTAATGGAGAATGAATAATAGTGTTAATCCATGTGATAAAAACACATACATACAACAAGATCCATTCTCAGAATTAAAAATACTGATTGTACTACACAGGTAGTCAACAAGCTGTAGCTACCAACTGAAAACTACTGAGCCATTAACTAACCCATATAAACTCATTAACTTGTCAGGTTTAGAAAATCTAGAAGAAAATAGGAAATGGGGTTTGTGAAACCAAGGTCAACTTCATATGTAAAACTCATTCATTCTATATCCTTATTTTATTTTCATCAAAATAATTACAAGGGCTGGAGAGAAGGCTTGGTTTCTAAGAGTACTGGTTGCTCTTTCAGGGAACATATATACGATTCTCAGCACCCAAAGGAGATCACAACCATTTGAAATGCCATTCCAAAGGAATCTAGCACCCTCTTATGGGATCGCAAGCATCAGGCATTCAAGTGATACATATAGGCAGAATACCCATACTTATAAAATAGAAATAAAGGTCAGAAAATTTAGCAGAGGATAACCAAAAACAAGATCCTCTAAATCAACATGTGGAATGTTCATATGACCTCTCTTTAAGCTCTCACCTTTCTACTTTCCCTCCCTTCCCCTTTCTCTCTATGTGTCCATGGCTGGTCTCACTCTTCCTATTTTCTCTTTCTCCCTGCCTTTCTACAATAAAACTCTAAAACCATAGACTGTCTCTGCTCATCAAGACCTGTTGTGCTTGAACGATGGGATAGGCTTTCTCCTAAAGAGCTGCATCTAACCTCCAGCTGGAAGGCCTTCTTGCACTCTGGACTAAAGACTCTCACCCGTGTGGGAAGCACCCAGTGCCCCCTCTCCCTCTGCCCTCTCCTCCCTTAAGCCCTGGGGATGACTGAGCAGCTCCTGAGCCCCCATTTTGTTCTCAGCTCTTCCATGGTGTCCAGCAGTGTCTGGGATGCTGGAGAATGAGAGCCTGTTATCTCTGGCCTCAGTGATGCCCAGAGACCTCGGACTGCCCCTTGTCTACCACCCAGCAGACTGGGTTCCGTGGCTTCCCACAGCCAGACACCAACCTGGGCCATGTGGAAAGCATGAGGCAGTCCTCCCACGTCTGCCCGCCCAGAGCACCGAACTCTGGCAGGACGCAGGTTTTCTCCCACTCCCTTTATTCCCCCAAGCCTGCTATGATCAATGTTCCACTCAGGAACGCCACATAAAAACTGATCAGTGCATATTCAAAAGATGCATTGTGCTTTGATTTAAATCTACCAAATAAAACTCATCTAAAGAAGTGAAGCAATTAATTTAATCGGCACTGTCACTTCATAACAAATTGTTCTGGTCAATTATGTCATTGTGTAAAAAATTAAAGCATTTTGCTTCACTCAGATCTAACATCTTTTTAAAAATATGTCACCCCTTGAGCAAAAAAAAAATCCTAATCATCTTCTAAAATCTATTCTATGTACTCACATCTTCCACATATTCCACAATTAAATCCACTTAATTATTCCACTTAATTAAATCCATAAGGACCACTAAGAGTTTATAAAACTGTTAGTGAACCTTCTTGATAGAATACATTTGGTATTTAATCAATGAATACTCGGTTAATCTTTGGCTAATTAATAAAATGGAGACCCAGAATGACCTTATCAAACAAAGATCTGATAGCCATTAGTGACAAAATTACACGTGTTCGAAATTTGGTATGTATAGAAGTATGGATTTCTTGCCAGTTTTCTTTCCTATTACAGTCTTTAATTATCCCTCTATGTTTTATTTCCTTGTTATTGTATGAATAGATTTGATTCTCACAATGATTTCACAAAATGGTTGAGAGGAGAATGGGATATTATAGGTGGTCTGGGAAATGTCTACAGGTAAAAGTATTATAGGTACTTTGTTAGAGGTGGCTCATGTACTCCCATTTCTTCCATTTACAGTAGTCATCCTACCTATCTCTATTTTACAGTAAGGTACAGAATATGTAAGATTTTTTTTAATGCTCAAGGTCACTTAGATGATAAATTAGACACTTTGGCCACTATAGGAAAAAAAAAGCAGTACTGTAAGCTATCGAGTATATGAAATTCAGTATGCTGCTCCCTTTCCCACTCCCCAAAGTGTTATAAACATGCCCATATTTATTTATAACACTGTATTATAAATCCTATGAAATTACATGTTTTCAAAACATAATAATAAAGAAACAGTATAATTTTTAAACAATAATATTTACACTATAGCAACTGAAAATATCAGACAGGTCTCTGAAATTACTGAAAATGGAGCAATTCTTTTTGCCCCAACTTTTGTAGCATTGCTATTGGCACGGAGCAGCCCAGTACTAATGTGAGTTGAATAAATGACAAGGTAAATCATTCTTAATAGAAGCAGAAGAGAAAAATCTAAAGGATACCAAGATATGGAAAGAGACCTAATTCAATTATTGGTAAGTAGGCTCAGGAAAAGACCCAAGGAAGGAGGGTATACATGGGATTCCCCAATTTGCTTTCTGTTGTTATGATAAAACAACTGATGGAAGGTAAATTAGAGAGGAAAGTTTTTGTACTACTTACACTACCTGTCATATTCCACTGATGTATGTCAGGGCATGAACCTGGAAGCTGGAACTAAATCAGAGACCACAGAGGAACAATGCTTACATCCTCACTCCACATTTCTTATGCAGCCAAGGCCTACCAGCCTAAGGATGACACCACCTACAGTGGGCTGTGCCTCTTGCATCGATTAGCAATCAAAAAAAAAAAAAAAAAAAAAAAAAAAAAAAAAAACAATACCCCATAGATAGCCTACAAGACTGTCTAGTAAGGGCAATTCCTCAATTAAGATGCCCTCTTCCCAGGTATGCTGGCTATTTTTCTGACAACTTGACAAAAGCTAAAGTCCTCTGACAAAAGAAAACTCCAATTGAGCAAACGCCTTCATAAAATCAAACTCTAGGCAACCTTGTAGAGCATTTTCTTGATTAGTGATTGATGTCAGAGGGTCTAGTCCATTGTTGCTGGTACCACCCAAGGCTAATAGTCCTGAGTTATAAAGAATGATCACATCTAGAATGCAGAAGGTCTTTCAGGGTTTGATGTTACTAAGTCCTGTGGTTAAAATCAATGGGAAACTACAACAACCCAATTAGGAAAGCAAACTGAGCAAGCCAATAAGAGGCACCACTCCATGGCCTTTGTCTCCAGTTTCCTGCCAGGTTTAAGTTTTGCCTTAGCTTCACTTAGTGGACTATGACTCAGAATGTGTAAGCCAAATAAACTTTTTCTCCTCAAATTACTTTTGATTTCAGCAACAGCAACTGAAACCTAACAAGGATACTAGATTATGTATAGATTTATGTTAAGTTGACAAAAACTTGCTATCAGCGGAAAAGAGAAACAGAGTCTATCTAATAAGAGAACAACAATTGCTCCAGGATTCCTAATTATGTGTTTTGTTTTCCTTAAAATCCACTCTGTGGATCGCAGAAGAAAATGAAGATTTAACTTTCCAATGAGGAATTTTCTTGTGGAATATGACTCACTGATAGTTACATCTATCCATCTGTCTGAAGAAAATTAGTCAGAACTACACTAAAGAGTGATGTCTGTATAGGAAGCTTTGCCTTTAACCTTAGTATCCAGTAGTTCACAAATGCTCCTCTCCATAAAGAATAGTCAATCGACAGTTACAAGGTATTCACACAGCTGGGATTACAAGCCTGTGTCACCACACCCTTTCTAGTACTTCCTTGCTTGCAAAGGATCAAACTGGTGTTAGACAGAAGTTATCTGAAGTGAATATAGTTATCATTACTTTGATCTCTCTCCCTTTCATTTTTACACATTCACGGAACATACAAGTAACTAAAACCCTCTTCTGTGGCGAGGTCTGATTTTTGGTTTTGTTTGCTTTTGTTTTTGTTTGTTTGTTAGTTTTGGCTTACTTGGCTGGTTAGCTTCATTTAGTCTGGTTTTGGTTTTCATTTCCCTTACCTACTTATAAGGCTGGAGACTTCTGTATGGCTCCAGACCAAGAACCTTTTCCAGGTTGTCACTGAGTGAGATGTTAATTATCTAGTTTGCACTTTCTTTTCAGGCTCTCAGCACTAACTGCTCTTCATTTCTTTGCCAGCTTATTTCTTGGTCTGTTATCCAAACCTCTAAAGCCCTTATGCTCTCATTCTAATACACAGCTGTAAATTATTCTGCCCAAAACACAAAGGAAGAGCAATGCAAATGTTGTAAGTGCATGACATCTATCTCCTAGGAGTTAATGAAACACAGGGAAGTGAGATGGCTGTCTCTGCTCCTATGTGAAAATTTCGGTGCATCTGATAGTGATTCTCCTCTGAAAGCACTACAAAGCCTCAATTAGGCATTGATTCAATTAAGCTGCTACTCATGGAATATTTTGCCTGATGATCTGGTCCCCATTAGATGTTGGAGAAATGGATAGTTTGCCATTCTCAAGGGAACTTACAATGAAATGTCAACATGCAGACAGTTTAATAGCTTGTATTAATTTGTTGGATTTTATTGTTTCTTTTTTTATTTTTGTTTTATGTTTTGATGTTTTGAAATGCAGTTGTACTATATTTTCTAAGGTGACCTGGAACTCAGTATGTAGGCCAGGATAGCCTATACTTTTGTATCTTCTTACCCCAGTTTCCTGAGTACTGGGATTAAAATCATACAGCACCAATCCCATATTTTCCACAAGGGTTTTGATTTAATCATTAGCATTTAAAACTAGTGTTTAACAAAAAATAGATTAATTAATTAATTAGAAAATAATTCAATAAAATTAGAAGCCATTAATTTGCTTAGAATTTTTTAATCTTAGAATTTGATTTAGCAATTTCTAAGAAAGAAACCGAAGGGAAGGGGCACCCAGCAGTTAAGAGAACTCACTGCTCTTTCAGAGAACCCAAGTTCATTACTAACACCCACATTGTAACCAAATCCACTTCCAGGGAATCAGACACCTCTTTCCCTCTATAGACACTTGTTCTCATGTGAGCAGATACAAACACAGACACATGCAGACACACAGACACACACACACACACACAATTTAAATTAACCACTTAGATCATTTTTCAAATTTGTGACAAAACCTAATGCCTGCATGTGGAATGAGAAGAGGAAAGGAGGAAGTAAGAAGAGGAAACAAGAGGAAGAAAAAGAAGAACAGCAGGAAAGAAAGAGTGTAATTGTCAGATGGACAAGGAGGGAAGGGGTTGTCTCCCAACTCCTAGTTCAATGTTCCTTCAGCTCCCTAGCTTGTGATCCTCCAGCTCCCTAGCCTGTGCTCCTCCAGTTCCCTAGCCTGTGCTCCTCCAGCTCCTTAGCCTGTGCTCCTCCAGCTCCCAAGCCTGTGCTCCTCCAGCTCCCAAGCCTGTGCTCCTCCAGCTCCCAAGCCTGTGCTCCTCCAGCTCCTTAGCCTGTGCTCCTCCAGCTCCCTAGCCTGTGCTCCTCCAGTTCCCTAGCCTGTGCTCCTCCAGCTCCTTAGCCTGTGCTCCTCCAGCTCCCAAGCCTGTGCTCCTCCAGCTCCCAAGCCTGTGCTCCTCCAGCTCCCAAGCCTGTGCTCCTCCAGCTCCCAAGCCTGTGCTCCTCCAGCTCCCAAGCCTGTGCTCCTCCAGCTCCCAAGCCTGTGCTCCTCCAGCTCCCAAGCCTGTGCTCCTCCAGCTCCTTAGCCTGTGCTCCTCCAACTCCCTGGCCTGTGCTCCTCCAGCTCCTTCGCCTGTAATCCTCCAGCTCCTTAGCCTGTGCTCCTCCAGCTCCTTCGCCTGTGCTCCTCCAGCTCCTTAGCCTGTGCTCCTCCAGCTCCTTAGCCTGTGCTCCTCCAGCTCCCTAGCCTGTGCTCCTCCAGCTCCCTAGCCTGTGCTCCTCCAGCTCCCTAGCCTGTGCTCCTCCAGCTCCTTAGCCTGTGCTCCTCCAGCTCCCTACCCTGTGCTCCTCCAACTCCTTAGCCTGTGCTCCTCCAGCTCCCTACCCTGTGCTCCTCCAGCTCCTTAGCCTGTGCTCCTCCAGCTCCCAAGCCTGTGCTCCTCCAGCTCCCAAGCCTGTGATCCTCCAGCTCCCTGGTCTTTGCTTTTTTTCTCTGCACTTTCAATGCATTGTTGGACTTTTTAATTCCTTTCAAATTGCTAATCCCTGACAGCAGCTTTTCAGATGTCCTGACTAGATCATTACATTTGCATTGATTGGGGGAAAGGTGCTGTTTATTACTAGCACAGATTTTCATTCACCCTCGGTTGTTTATTAAAATAGACATCTTCAAAATACTGAAAATTCCCTTACGTACTTTCTTTTATGAACTCAATATAGTTTTCCTTATGGCTTATCAAAGTTTCCATGAGTCTTTTAAAAATCAAATGAGAAATATCCTACTGAGATTTTTAAAATTATACCACAAAGGTTAGATCTTTTTTATATGCTGAAAGCTTTCAGCCTTTTCTTCTATGTGGACAAAATGCATGCTCAATTTTGTTCCTTTTACTTAATGCTACAAAAATAGCTACCATTAGCAGAAATGCATTTCTCTAATTCTGATGTGAATGGTAGTAACATTAAAAGCTCTGTGTTAACAAATCAAAGTTGTGTTGAAGTATTCTCAAACATAGCTAGCCAACAGAGTTGACCAGGCACTCTCCAAAGTCAAAAGAACCCTGGAATTAGATTTAGATTTTCTGCTTCATTTTTAAAGTCAATGATTCTTAAATATGCATCATTGTAATGCCTGGATCATATGAAAAAAATCACTGACATATTTGTTTATAGATGATAAACTATGGACTGTTGCCTCAAATGGACAGTAATTCCTAAGCATAGAGTACAATGAACAAGACATGTCTCTAGACCTGCTTCTAAGTTAGAACTTGGAAAAGCAGTTGCAACGTTGTCTTAGTAAAATTGTCTTTTAGCCAATCAGATCACTTCAGAGACTATATAACATATAGACAATAACTTTACCTGTGAATCATTGACACTCATTGAAGGAAGAAGAAAGTGAATGAAAGAAAGAAGGAAGGAAGGAAAGAAAGAAAGAAAGAAAGAAAGAAAGAAAGAAAGAAAGAAAGAAAGAAAGAAAAAAATACAAAATTAGTACAGCCTGACAAAGGACAGAATAATCCAGGGTTATCCAGAAGGTATATCCAGAAGGGTGAATGACCTGCTTACCTAAATGAGTCATTTAATTTAGATTTCAAAACCCATTGATAAAGTTCAAAATATCATCATAATCTAAACCTAGTAATTGTTATTCCATGTTAAAAAATATCAGAAAGCCCAAGAACAGCAACAAATACAAAGGAAGTATAGAAATGTGTTGGTTCAGTAAATACAGACTGGCTAAAATAGCCCCAGACTGTAGGTACACAAATAGATATATACAACTCCTGCCTTTAAGGAGGTTTCTGATTACTCATCAATCATATACGTTCATGTAGATAAGTAACAACAAAAGGGTGAAATATGTAACTACTAATGCAGAATTATTTAAAAGGCTATGGGATTTTAGAAAGACCAAGGAACGTGGAAGTTACATTTCACCCGGGTCTTCTTAAATGTATGCTGTAGGCTGGTCTTTAGTCAGTATGCCTCAGCGCACCCATATAGGATGTTGAAAGACACAGATACCTCTATCTATATCAGGTGGTAACTGGCTTCTGCCCTAATGTTTCGCAGGGTGATCCCCTATCTCGGATGCATAAGACTCTTTCTTGGAGCCTGCCACAATAAAGGAACTACAATTCTGATGCCTACTTTCCTAAAATTCTGATTCAGCTTATGATCTATGCCCATTTGTTACAAGATAATATTTTACCTTTAAACTAGGTATCTTAAGAAAAAAAAGCATGCTATTGTATGCACAACGGGCAACTACTGGAAACAGTCCTGAAATCTGATTACATAGGACTTGACATGCCAACCTGAGAAGGTTTCATTTAGTAATTAGTAGTTGGAGGCTGATAGAAAGCAAAGACAAGAAACTCATGTACCCCAGAAAATTTCCATTTTAAGAAATGGAATCAGCTTGTCAGTACACAGTCTAGATCATAGAAGGAAAGAAAGGACTCAATTATGAGAGTCACATTTCTTGATTAACTAGTATAATACCCCATCCTAAAGACCAGAGATTTTGTTTTGTTTTGTTTTGTTTGTTTTTCGAGACAGGGTTTCTCTGTGTAACTCTGGCTGTCGTGGAACTCACTCTGTGGACCAGGCTGGTCTCGAACTCAGAAATCTGCCTGCTTCTGCCTCCCAAGTGCTGGGATTAAAGGCATGTGCCACCACTGCCTGGCTTCAGAGATGCGTTTAAGGTCACACGGATACAATATTGCAAAAGGGATCCTTCCAAGAAGAGCGAGCATCACAGGAGTGTTTGCTGCTCCTTAGTAAGTAAAGAAGGAAATAAGAAAAAGTAGAATTAGGAATTGTAACAGTAGAGTTACAGTTCCCAGGTAACTGTAACGCAGAGTTAACAGTGTGGCATTCCTAGAGACAGAAACAACAGAGGAAGTATAAATCAAAGAGCTTCCCAGTTTTCAAGTCTGGAAGAGGGGAAGTTCTCAGGATAAGCTAGTTTAGGAATAACAGATGATGGCCTCAGATACAACAAAATCCACCAATCACAAGTCAGTCAGATCCTTGAGAAGGCACAAATCATCAGGAGGCAGAGCTGAAGTCTTCAAGAACAATCAGAGGAAAGTTACTGTGTACTGGAGCAGTTCTGCCTATGCAGAGATCACAGCTGAAAACACTAGAAACATTTACATATAAACTTCTATAGCAGGACTGAGCAGGGCAAGGGAAAGTCTGAAAGTAAATCCAAGTTCAAGTTCCATTTTACCTGGGAAGCATGGGATTTATGGGATGAGTTCAATATTTCAAAATAAATATGTTCACTGTCTTTAAATTTCAAACTGTTTACTTCACGTTTACTACTTACAAAGTGAAAATTTTAAGTTAAAACTTAGAAAGTTTTTCATTTAGGTGAAAATGAAAAAGAGTATGTTAAAATACTATCAGGTACATGAAGTACTAGAGACAAGTGTGGGAACTATAGTCCTCACTGGAAATGGCATCTTACTACCTGAATTTTCTATGCTTAATGTGACTTGATAATATAAATTTATAATAAAATGCATTTTTTAAAACATAAGAAGTCAAGGTTTCCTCACATGGTTTTATACATGAAAATCTCTAAAGAATCTACCAGAAAACTCCTAGTGCTGATAAACATATTAAGCAAAGTAGCAAGATACATGTTATTTACACAAAACTGAGTGGCCTCCCTATATACAAACAACAAACATACTGAGAAAGAAGTTTTGGAAAGAATATCATTTAAAATGGCTTCAATTTTTTGAAATAAATATTATCAAAGAAAGGTAAGGCTAGATTAATAAAAAAAATTTAAGACATTATAAATAGGAACTTAAGATAACACCAGAAAAGATCTCCCATACTCACAGATTGGTGGGATTAATATTGTGCTAAAAACCATCCTACACAACATCCTAACAGCCTGCACAATTAGCCATGATTCCCATAGAAATATGGAAGCCCAAAAGACCCAGGATAGACTGAATAGTCCTAAAAGATAACAAACCTGTAAAGATACCACCATACCAGATATTAAGTAATATTATAAAACAATAACAATTCAAACAGCATAGTACTGGCATAAAACAGACATATTGATCAATAGAATTGAATTAAGGACACACATAAAACTGCACATTCCTATATCCACCTACTAATAGACAATGAGGCCAAATGCCAATAATACCTCCTTGAAAGAAGACAGCATCTTGAACAAATGGTACTAGTCAAACTTTTTATCTCTATGTAGAAGAAACAAAAAGCAACTCCAAATGAATCAAGAACCTCAACATAAGACCTGAAACTGATAAAGGACAAATTATGGAGTACACTTTAACTTGGTGGCACAGGAAATGCATTTTCATAACAGGAACCTAATGAACACACACACATACACACACACACACACACACGGCAAAAAAGTTAAATTGTATTCACCCTACAGTAGGATGAAAATGTCTCTTCAAGAAATCACAAACTAAAAATTAGTGCTAAGAATAGGTTATCTCTTTTGAAGTTATTGGACAATGGTTTCCTGAGTTCTCTAAACTTTACGGGCTATTGACAATATATAGTTGTCATGCACAATGCCAGGAGAAAAAAGTAATCATTAGCCCTACCCATCTGTGAAATCTATGTGCTACAATAACTGGCCTAGCACAGGAACTGCACAAGCTCAAGGCACACTAGTTCCCAGCATGGAGAGGAGGCATAAAGCCCTCCATTGGCCAAAAGGCTAATGCCAATTAATAGCTTCTGAAAGAAAGAGACTCAGTTCTCTTTAAGTGTGAAGCCTCTGGTATGTCAACCACATGCCAGTAGAAGGACACACATCTATCTATACATATCTATAGATATGTGTGCAGCACAATAAAACGTGTGTGTGTTTATGTGTGTGTGTCAATAGGTGTATGAATTTATGTTTGAGTATCTTAGTCTTCAACTCAATTCCATTGATTAATGTGGCTGTTTTTTATGCCAATATATTATTTTTATTACTATAGTTCTGTAGTAACTTGAAACCAGGGATAGTGAAACCTCCAGCTACACTTTAATTTATCAGGATTGCTTTAGCTATAACTGTGTGTGTGTGTGTGTGTGTGTGTGTGTGTGTGTGTGTGTGTGTGTGTGTGTGTATGATGTTGAAAGTTATCTATTTAAGAACTGTCAGATCTAATTGTGTTAGAATTAATGGAGGAGAAAATGCATGCACACAAACACACACAAAGGTGAGTAGGAACTGTGTATGGATCTGGAAAGAATTGATGGATGTGAGATGAATTTTAACAAAACATATGAAATTCAGAAAGATCTAATAAAAATATTTGTATTGGCACACAACAGAACTGTACAATATTAACGTAACAAACCTTTCTACAGTCTTAATTACACTGAATATTTCTACTGATTTTTATGCTTGCCCCCCGCCCCAATCGGATAGAGTAAGATGTACAGTGCTTTCAGACTATGTAAGACAGGCTACTGAAAATTAGTTCCCCATTTCTTTTCATACATAGTAACTATGAATGCTGCGCAGTCTTCAGAGGAGAAAACCTGCTGTGAAGACTCTCCTCTAACTCTTAAACACTCTCTCTTCCACAGCTCTCTGCACTCCAGATGTGGAAAAACTTTGCATAGGAAGAGATCTATACTATCTGAAATGTCAGAGTTTTAATGAATACTTCATTAAAAATGAAAAAGCTGCCCCAGATTGTAAGAAAGAACCTAATTCTCTACAAATGCCAAAGCCCATTGTAACCATAGACTTGTGATCTACTCTCCAAAATGTGGATAATGAGCTGTATAAGTCAGAATTTGTTCAATTTAGTTTGGCCCTAGCTTGCTCACCTCTGCTCCTACTGGGACCCAATCTCAACTGAATGTCAACCCAGAGAAAAGGTGTCTGCTCTCCAGAAGCAGTCTTTCTGGGACTCACAAACTCATCATTCCACATCCACTGGCCTGCTCTCATGTTCTTCCAATACCCTGTATCTAAGCAATTCCTTTTTCTTATCTTCTGATCCCTGTCAAAATGGGGAAGGGGGAAATCACCTTAAATAAGTCAGTAATGACCAATAAAGAGCCTCAGGAATATTTGCATTTCCATTTTCTCTTTCTTTGTGTATATTCACTTGTGCATGTAATTACATGTATTTTTCAAACATACCCATGATATGTGTATATAAGTATACATGGATTGTACCCTACAGAAGCTTTGCAATTTTATGAGGTCCCATTTGTCAATTCTCAATCCTACAGCACAAGCCATTGCTGTTTTGTTCAAGGAATATTTCCCCTGTGCCCATATATCTTCGAGGCTTTTCCCCACATTCTCCTCGATAAGTTTCAGTGTGTCTGGTTTTATGTGGAATTCCTTGATCCACTTAGACTTGAGCTTTGTACAAGGAGATAAGAATGGATCAATTCGCATTCTTCTACATGATAGCCACCAGCTGTACCAGCACCATTTGCTGAAAGTGCTGTCTTTTTTCCACTCGATGGTTTTAGCTCCTTTGTCAAAGATCAAGTGACCATATGTGTATGGGTTCATTTCTGGGTCTTCAATTCTATTACATTGATCTACTTGTCTGTCACTGTACCAGTACCATGGAGTTTTTATCACAATTGCTCTGTAGTACAGCTTGAGGTCAGGGATGGTGATTCCACCA
This sequence comes from Mus caroli, assembly GCF_978045245.1. NCBI lineage: Eukaryota > Metazoa > Chordata > Mammalia > Rodentia > Muridae > Mus > Mus caroli. The sequence goes on from NW_028227264.1 coordinate 48,126,852, forward strand.
GAGGTTCTTTTATTGTTGAGAAGAGTTTCTGCTATCCTGGGTTTTTTGTTATTCCAGATGAATTTGCAAAATGCCCTTTCTACCTCCATGTGCATGGGAGATCTTTCCATCTTTTGAGATCTTCTTCAATTTCTTTCTTCTGAGACTTGAAGTTCTTATCATACAGATCTTTCACTTCCTTAGTTAGAGTCACATCCAAGTATTTTATATTATTTGTGGCTATTGATAAGGCTGTTGTTTCCCTAATTTCTTTCTCACCCTGTTTATCCTTTGTGTAGAGAAATGCCACTGATTTGTTTGTGTTAGTTTTATATCCACCTACTGCACAAAGCTGTTTATCCGATTTAGAAGTTCCCTGGTGGAATTTTTAGGGTCACTTATATATACTATCATACAATCTGCAAACAGTGATATTTTGACTTCTTCCTTTCCAATTTGTATCCCCTTGATCTCCTATTGTTGTCTAATTTCTCTGGCTAGAACTTCAAGTACTATATTGAATAGGTAAGAAGAAAGTGGGCAGCCCTGTCTTGTCCCTGAGTTTAGTGAGATTGCTTCAAGTTTCTCTCCATTACCACCACATCATATATGCATGAGTGATGATGCCAATTCTCTCCCTGCCTTTTTCTCTTCTTTTTTCACTCCTCTCTTTGTTTTCTCCAAATATCTGCAATCTCCACAAGTATCTATTTCCTCTTCCATTTCAACATCCTTGTTAACAATCAGTGGGATTGTTACCTATATCTGGATAACCTTACCCAGGTTTGTATTTACTAATGCATGAACATAAAACAGACATAGCACACATTATACAATAACATATAATACAGAGTTTTTGTGACTGTTGAGCAAAAATATTGAACAAAAATTATATTATTTATATTTTATTTCCCACTTATCTCAATGGACAATTAATTTTGGAAATTCTTCCAACTCATTTGATGTAATCCTAATACTTTCATTATGATGTGATATATTTTGTGAATATACTATAATGTGTTCTTTGAGTATCTCGTAATGAAATTTATTTTTTGCTCCAACAAACACAAGTGAAACAAAATGTTCATTCACTTATGTCTTCAGAGATAGTAATTCTATTTCCATGAGATAGGATCTAGTAAGTATATTGCTTGTGTGTATATATAATTATTTTTGATAGATACTGACAGATTGCTTTCTAAAGAGCTTATATTGCTTCATATTTCCATGCAGAATATATGAAAGCACTCTTTGCCCTACTCTGCAGACAGTCATGGATCTGATAACTCTTTCAGACAGGCTAATGAGTGAGAAATGATATATTGCTTGTTTTCAATTGCCTTTCTCTGGCTGTTAGGAAACTTTATGGATATTTTTATATGTACATTGAACAAATGCTGTGAAAAAATGAGGAAAAAATTCACTTCTTTTCTGTCTTTAAAGAATACCCTCCTAATGTGTATTAATTTTTTCCTTTTACTTCTTTTTATTAGATATTTTCTTTATTTACATTTCAGATGTTATCCCCTTTCCTAGTTTCCTCTCTGAAAATCCCCTATGCTACCCAACTCCTGTTTCCTGGCCCTGGCATTCCCCTATACCGGGGCATAGTACCTTCACAAGACCAAGGGTCTCTCTTCCCCTTGATGACCAACTAGGCTATCCTATGTTACATATGTACCTAGAAACAGGAGTCCCACCAGGTGTTTTCTTTTATTGGTGATTTAGTCCCAGGGAGCTCTAGGGGTACTGATTAGTTCATATTGGTTTTCCTCCTATAGGGCTGCAAACACCTTCAGCTCCTTGGGTATTTTCTCTAGCTCCTTCTTGCTCTACTATGTGTATTGCAGCCTTATTTATAATAGTCAGAAGCTGGAAAGAACCTGATGTCCCACAACAGAGGAATGGATACAGAAAATATGGTACATTTACACAATGGAGTAGTATACATCTATTAAAAACAATGAATTTATGAAATTCTTAGACAAATGGATGGATCTGGAGGATATCATCTTGAGTGAGGTAACCCAATCACAAAAGAACACACATTATATGCCCTCACCAATAAGTGCATATTAGCCCAGAATCTCAGAATACCCAAGATACAATTTGCAAAATACATGAAACTCAAGAAGAAGGAAGACCAAAGTGTGGTCACTTTTCCCCTTCTTAGAATTGGGAACAAAACACCCATGGAAGGAGTTACAGAGACAAAGTTTGGAGCAGAGACTGAAGGAATGACCATCCAGAGACTGCCCCACCTGGGGATTTATTCCCCCCCCTCAAAAAAAAACACCAAAACTAGACACTATTGCAGATGCCAACAAGATTTTGCTGACAGGAGCCTGATACAGCTGTCTCCTGTGAGGCTCTGCCAGTGCCTAGCAAATACAGAAGTGGATGCTCAAAGTTATCCATCAGACTGAGCACAGGATTCCAATTAAATGAGCTAGAGAATGTATCCAAGGAGGTGAAGGTTTTTTTTTTCCTTTTCTTAATGGCGTTAGTAACCACCTTTAACTCACTCCTTACCCTCCAGTCAAATTCTTATGTAAGTAAACAAGAGGGAGATCATGTCTGTTACTGTAAACTGAGCAAACTAATCAGTACTGGTATAATCAATACAACCATTAATTTACTAACTCGTTTTTCACCCCTAACAACATTATACAAACATTTGTCCTTATACCAACAGATACCAACAGATGGGTGTAATCTTCACCCATCATCAAGGAAACTTCTCTTTGCAACAGATGGAGACTACTACAGAAAACTCTAACCAATTAAAATACACAGTTGTGAAGCCCAGTCCTAATAGATACATCTACAAACCACTCCTGTATGCAAGGCTCAGGGAACATTATAGAGAAGGAGGCAGAAAGATTGTATGAGCCAGAGTATCAGGGAGTTTGTTTTCAGAGTTTATCTCCTAGTAATATCAGAAGCTACACCCATAAAGCCTCACCAATAGGACTTTATACATTTTAAAACTGAATAATATTCTACTATGTATATATGCTATATTTTTGTCACCTGTCTATTTCCAAATTTTGTCTATTTGAAATAATGCTGCAATGAACATGAAAATATAAGTATCCCTTAGAGATCCTGATTTTAATACCTTTGAATGATTTGTCAGAAACAAGATTGGTAACTATAATGGGTTAAGGTACAACATATACAAGGAACACCTACAACTCAACAGGAAGAATAATAATTTTACTTTAGCATTGTAATGTGGACAATGAATAGACAGTTCTCCAAAGAATACATAGAAGTGGCCAATGTACATTAAAAAAAGATTTTTTTCAACTTTATATATCAATAAGAAAATACAAATTAAAACTACAATGCGATACCACCTCACACATAGCAGATTATTATTTTAAATGTTTTTAAATCATACTAAAGATATGGGAAAATTGTAAACATCATATACTGTTGCTGGATTGTAAAATGACATGTCTAGGAAAGAAAATGGTTGAGGACTCATAAAATCCCATCTACTTTCCACAATCCTGCATGGCAACTTTGTAAATGAAAGAACACTGAGGCCATGTGAATGTTTGTGTGAGTTACTGTAAGAAATCTGTAAAAAAAAAAAAAAAAAAAAAATCTCACAGTAAAAAAAAAAAAATGCAGAGAAAGTGAACAGAGAATTCTAAATGATGTCTATATATGTTTACTCATAACTGTTTTACTTGGTTGACATTGAGTTACTTGAGGAAAACATTTATATGGCATCAAAATTATGTCATTTGATTTTTTAATGGTAAAAAATATTGGTGAGGAAAGGATTAAGTTTGTATTAAAAATGACTTCTATTCAAGTGTGGGAGTAGAAGAAACAGGAAAGCCTATGAATATACTCAGTGAAATTTTTAACTTGAAGTATTTCTCTAAAAGGTCTGAACAAGAAGGGAGGACTTCATCAGGTGGGTCATAAAACTGCTCAACATTGTAGAATCACAGCTGTAATGATGCTCAATTTAGCTTCCCTAAGGAGGGGATTCTGGCCGCAGCCTTTGTTAAGTGCTGTAATGTGTACAGAATAAAATGAATTATTCATGTAATACTTGAGCATACTCTGGGAATTTCTGAAGGACTTCAGGAGGAAAAAAATACGATTTGTCTTTCAAGCAATGAGAAGTATCTGGATCCTGGATTCAAGTAAATAATACCACCCAAGGGCAGTCTGCATTGACTACATAACCTTTAGAATCCCCCCACACGCACACACACACATTAAAGCAGAGGAAATCTAACTCAATCACTGGAATAGAAGCCTCTGCTGATTATTTGAACACTGCTGAATTCTTAGAAATGGGGCATCTACTCTTAATCCCTGACATGCGTTTGAGTTGCCTTTTACTAAGTTTCCAATTACTGCTATTTGTATGTGCGAGTCATTTCTCCTGAAGCAAGGCTAGAATTACACCTGGAAATGTAATTTAAATTGAATATAATAATATAGGCAACCTTTTTCATGTCATAAAAGGTGTTATCTGTATTAAAAGGATAAATTGTTACAAAGTACCCTTCCTCTTTCTGTATATATTCAGATTCTAATGCCATTATAAATATTCTGCCAGTTTCTCAACTTAAACCAGTATTGGGGAGGATATCTAAATGAGAATCAGTACTCATTTCCTTGAATTTTTGTTAAATTCCTATTTTTACGAGACCATTCAACAGAAGATTTCTTTTAGAGACAGTGACTCAGTAATGATTTAGAAACAGTTAGGCTTTGTTCACGCTACAGGATGCGTGCTTAAATGTTGGTTTGAGAAATGTTGTCTAGAAAGAATTTAAAAATATGAACCTATGATCATCAAGACTTCAAAAATAATGCTTAGAGTTCCTCAAATTTTCAAGAATTGTGAGCTTTGCTGAATGCAAGAGTATTAAGAACATCTCAGGTGTTTTTTTTTCCTTTAGGAGTAATAAGGGAATAATCAACATAAGTTAAAGGACATAACTCCCCTTCATACCCATTGAACCCTGTTGCCATGACTTCCTTCAAGGACTAAACTCCACTGTAACCCCTGGACTACAAAAAGCAATAGCAGCAGCCACCCCATACTAAATGCCTTATAAAATGAAGAAAGTTTAAGAATGAAGTCTGTTCTGAATCCTTGCCATCTGCCAAACAAATGGAGCTCATTGGTACAGAAAGTAGCAGCAGTTGGGTAGCTAGCTGATCGAACCAGATGGTAGAGGCTGACCAAACCTCATTTCAGTACTCTAATTGTAGTGTTCTTAGACATGGACTTGCTCCTCTTTATTATTCCAGCATGTTCCTGAGGCGAACAGAACTCAATGGGAATAGAATGATGGAGCACAAAGGAAGGAAGAACAAAAAGCATGCATGTGATGACACTAGCACCTGAGCACTTTCTCTATTTTATCCAAAAGCCAGAATATGTGCATAGAGAAAAGCAGAGAACAGTGGCTCCACAGCCAGAGAAAACTACTGATATTCCGAGTCTGATAACTTACCAAAAGAGAAATATGAAGTGAACCCCTGCCTTCCTGAAGTCTTAGTTTCCTCGCTCTCTAAATTGACAAAAAAGCAATCGCTTTGAATGTTAGTTGAAATAATGTTTTAAAACTCCATAGTATCTGGCTTGTGAGATACTTCAGAAAGTATAATCATCACCATTATTAAATTTATCATCAGTGTTATCATTTTGATACTGGCCTATGCTCTAGAGATCAAATAATGCATACACATCTATGTATTTTCTGCATGAAAGAAGTAAACCATAATTGGAAAGGGGTTTATTTGGGATTTATTTGTAAAGGTCTCTCATATTGCTAAGGGTGATAATCTTGCTACATGGACTAAGATGTAGGCAACATTTATTCTTGTTGCAGCAGAGATTCTATAAAACCTCAAAACCAAACAGTAGTGAAGTGCAATAAAGTTCAACTAAAATGAAATGAAAAGAGCACAGGACAGTATCAAAACTCTAAAACAACTTCCAAGGTCTTGAGATTTGGGACATTTGGAGGAAGTTACCTTTCTCAACTTTGATTTCCTTGGATGTAAAATGAAGCTAATTGCAACTACTTTTGCACAGTTATGATATAAAAAATTAAATACTGCACAAATGTTATTTGATTATACAATAAAGCAGTGTATGTTGTAATGACACTCTTTTATTGTCCTCCTAATTCACCAAACCAGCCATATCTGTGTGTTGATTTAGGGCCTAAAATATGGTCTCTGCAGCTGCTGCAGCCATACTTGTATGTCATCAGAGAGTGTCCAAGTGCCCAACCTGGCTCTGCACTAGCCTGTATGCCACTGTTGAATTAAGCTACTGACTTACAAAAGAGGGAAAGAGCAAGGCTCGGAAAGGATGATGTTGGGCATAAGTAAGTGAGAAGCAGAGTAAAGGAAGGTGGAGGCAACCAAGGAATAGATGAAGACAGGGCATGTGCCTACCTTAAGAAAGACAAAAAATGGTCTTTATATAGCTGTGTCCTCTGAGGCTATGACAGTACCTGGCAAATACAGAAGTGGCTGGTCACAGTCATCTATTGGATGAAACATAGGGTCCCCAATGAAGGAGCTAGACAAAGTACCCAAGGAGCTAAAGGGGTTTGCAGCCCTATAGGAGGAACAACAATATAAACTAACCAGTAACCAGAGCTCCCTGGAACTAAACCACCAATCAAAGAAAACACGTGGTGGGACTCCTGTCTCTAGGTACATATGTAGCAGAGGATGGCCTAGTCAGCCATTAATGGGAGGAGAGGGACTTGGTCTTATGAAGATTCTATACCCCAGTATAGGGGAATGCCAGGGCCAAGAAGCAGGAGTGGGTGGGTTAGGGAGCAGGGAGAGGGGGAGAGGATAGGGGATTTTCAGAAAGGAAACTAGGAAAGGGGATAGCATTTGAGATGTAAATGAGGAAAATATCTAATAAAAATATATTTTAAAAAAATAAAGATGAAAAAGTCAAGGCAATGTATTTGTTTACCAGAATGAATAAGAAAATATAAGTCAAAGAGAATCAGTGTAAAATACATAAATATTTTCATCTTTCCTGCCCTGGATACAGCTATCTAACATTTACCTCTGTTCCTAAACTCTAGGTAAGTCATATGGGCATGCAAATGTTTTTTAAAAAAATGGCATACTTAATAAATTCTGGAAAAGTTTTTAAATCTCCTTATCACATCATTCTGACTCTGTTGCTGGAATTCTCAACTAAAGGAAGGGAAATGGAGTTTAGCGTGAGTTAAGGAGATCAATTCCTTTTGGCTTCATAAATATCATTTTGCAAATGCTTTTGAAAATGGGTCTTCCCACTTAATTGATGTTGAGCATAGAATTCTGTCATAATGCTTTAGAGAAGTAGGAACAAATAGATTAATTGCTGAAAAAGGATTCTCACTAAGAATAAACTGGTACTCGTACTAGCTTCTATCACCTGCACCATTATTAACCTCAAAGGAAGTCCAACTATCCCAAAGCAGCTCTTAGATAGACCAAGTGAGCAGATATGATATGACCAATCCTGAAGAAAGGAACTGAAAAAATAAGATAATCATTTGCAAAGCATAGAGTCTTATAATTCTATAGAGTAATATTTTTAATCATGGATCCTCAAATCTAAGATTTTGCAAATGTCAGTGGAAGGAGCAATCTTCACTGCATCCCTCCATGCATAATCTAGTAGCATCCATAAAAGGGCCGTTACACTCTGTACATATCAGTTTGTAAAAACGGATCATTTATCTACAACAAAAGTACCCCTGCACATCTGTGGAAATTCTCGGCTTATTTTAGGATGGATAATAGAAGGAGAAACATGTTGTAAACTATTGCCTATTACCTCCAGAATCACTCCAGCAATACCAAATCCAAGTAGCACAGAAAAATCCTCATGCACTATGCAATTCAGCTGCAGCTCATCACTGCCAATATAATTACAGGTGCCTGCCTGCCTTCCTCCTCTCAGATCTGTGGATAAAAGCCCAAGGCTGAATTTGTATCTCAGCTGCACAGAAGCTGAAGCTGGTAGTCAATAAACACATAGAACAGAACCTGACAGGCAGGCTGCTCTTGCAGAATACAGAGCTACTTGCTGTTCAAAAGCTCCTTCAACCCCAAATTTTCAGAAGCGCAAAAAAAAAAAAAAAAAAAAAAAAAAAAAAGAAAGAAAGAAAAAGAAAAAAAGAAATAAAGGAAAAGAAAAAAAGAGGGAATTTAGATTTTTTTCCAAAAAGAAGAGATTTTATTTTGTATAATACTAGAACAAACACATACGCCAGTGATGATTAATTTTATTTCTCAAGAAAGAGCTGTTACTCAAGGTTTGAGTAATTTGTCTCAAAGTGATAGAACTGGTCCCAGCAGCACAATTTTCTAGCCACACTTTCTGAGGCTTTTCTAGCTTCTGAAAAAGTAGATTGCTGACAGTTGTGCGTTCTCTAATTTGAAAATGTTTCTGGAGAGCTAATACATGGGACAATAATCGAGGGAGAATTCTGTTGTTCTATGACTTAAGAGAGGATACAGTGTTTAAATTCATTATATTTGTGTACCAGAAAATCAGGAAATACTAAGCTTGAAAGAAAACTGAAAGGATTAAAAGAATTCCTAATAAATATAGAGGAGTGGGCATTCAGAAGGCACAGTGTGCCTAGCAACATCTCCCAAGAATTACTGCCTTATTGAAATAGAAAGAAAAACATCTGTGCTGAGATTGTAGATTCTACAGGAACTACATGTAAATTCACCTTCTTTCACATGATCAGGTTGGCCATGGCAGCTCTATTGTATTCACACTGAATGCACTTCTGTGGGCAAACTGAGACCTTGGTTGCAATCTCCTTTCCGCAATTGTAAGTACTCGTCTGTCTCAAACACTGAATCCATACATTGCATATTGTGTCACTTTACTAGACACTTGTGAAGCTTCAATACCCCCAACTTTTAAAAATAAAATCTCAAGTTAATTGAACAAATAGATTCTCTATTTAAAAGAAGAATTCCTAAAGGAGGGGGTGGGGGAAGAACTGAGTAAACTCACCAAGCAAGAAACCCTGAGGAATTACCCATTTCAAAATGTTAATTGTTATGTGGAAGTGGCTTTTGAAGTTCAATTTAATTTCCTGGAAACCTCAAACAACTCTATTTCCCTACAGAAAATAATTAAGCATCAAGGATAATAGTGTGATTAGCAAGTAAGCATGGAATTTGCTCAGCAAATCAGAAATGGAAGATTCCTGTTCACAGGACCATACCACTCCTTGCCCCATCATATCAAAGCCAACATTAAGCAAGAATGGAGAAGTAGGCTGCATGCCAAAGGAGCAGTCTGGCATACACTTGGATTACAGACATTGCTTTATCTGCCTCATAAAAGGATTCTATCTCTTCTTCAGTGGTGGAGAGACTCTGATATCTATATGTCACAATTTATGTCCCCACAAAAAGCCTTGTCTCTTGGTATCTGACATGGCCTGAAGGTTCATGTATTTAGGGCTTGACTGCCACCATATGGGCTTTTGGAAAGTGGCTGTATCCTGACATCTCTGGTGTAATCAATGGATTAATCTCTTGGTAGTTTCATGAATTTGTGACATTACTGAGAAGTTGTGAAGATCAGGAGTTGAGATTTAGGTGAAAGGTGTGGGTCTTTGTGAGTCTCTCTCTCTCTCTCTCTCTCTCTCTCTCTCTCTCTCTCTCTCTCTCTCTCTCCCCCCTCTCTCTCCCCTCTCTCTGCTGCACCTTTCTATGAAGCCAAACAATGGGCATGTGCTCTACTATGCTCAATCTCCTACAATGCTCATTCTCCCATGATGTACTTCTTTTTTTTTTTTAATATTTTTATTACATATTTTCCTCAATTACATTTCCAATACTATCCCAAAAGTCCCCCATAGCACCCCCCACTTCCATACCCACCCATTCCCATTCTTTTGGCCCTGGCATTCCCCTATTTGATAAACGCATGAAACTCAAGAAGAATGAAGACCATGATGTACTTCTTATCCACAAGTACATGGAAATAGGGCCAGAATACCTTGGACAAAATTTTCTGCAACTACACACCAAAATCACATTTAAGAAAATGTTTGAAATTTGTTTCTCTCAGGTATTTCTCACTGCAACAACAACAAAACATAGAGTAGCACACACACACACACAGACACACACACACACACACACACACACACACACACCACAATACCAGGAATGAGGTCATGAAGTTATTATCCTTGACAATGTAATTCAGAAGCATTTAGAAATAGTTTGGGGGATGAATTTAGGAAAGAGTGAAGAAGGCAGTAAGAGAAACCCAGAATACTGATTTTAAAAAAATTATGAATAGTATGTTACTCTGACAAAAGTTACTTAAGGGAGCAAGGGTTTACTCTTAGCTCACAGTTTTCTGTAACATTTCATCATAGTAGGAAACTCACAATGACAGGAGTTTGAGGGACATAATAACAGAAAATCCTTAATGAGCCACATAAAGGAATGAATATATGAATTCAGTACAGCTCCCATCTATACTTATATAGTCTATGATGCTAACCACAAAATGCACTATGGTAGGACTTTCCTCCTCAATTAATGTAATCAAGACAACTGCCCTCAGGCATGCTCACAGATCCATCTCTTAATCGATTCTAGATCTTGTCATGTTAACAATTATGCTACCTATCATAGCTGGTGAGCAACACCTTCAGGAGATTTCAGGAAGGAATGAGGGTCCTATGGGTATTGTACCAGAGACCATGTAAGTTATAAACTGTCAAATAAGCTATTTACATTTTATCCATCCCCTAAGATGGAATGAATGAATAAACTGTAAGAAAATTAATTAATTAATTTGGCAAAGAAAATTTCCAGAAAGTTCACCCTTCAGGCTGTTACATAGTTATTACAATCTGTTTTTATAGTGCTAAGAGTGAGAATCAAAAGCTGAAAGCATTTCAGAAATATGAAACTTTGCAGTGTGATTAAATTGCCCAGTATAAAGTCATGACAAAGGACAATACTATTGATCAAAAAATTAAAACAACTGCAGAAAGCCAAGCACTGGAATACTTTGCTGTGAGAAAAGAGCAAAAATGCTTTGAGGATACCCCAAGAATCAATGACCAACCTATCACACTGCCAAGGATGAAAGTGTAGGCACATTCGAAAACCTCTTACAAGAGAGCACTGCTGCACAGGGCCTCTCTTGAGTTGCCCGGAGGTAGTCAAGTGTGCAAATGGATACTGCCATCTCATGAGCTGTCACTGGAGAGCTTATCAGTATTTATGTGATGCTGACTTTGGAAACATATAGAGTGCAAGTGTTAAGGGATCATAAGAGTCCCATTCAGACTGCAAGGAAAAGCCTTAAGAGGCCAGGAATTACATAGCAGTATCAGTTTCCAATGGATGCACCTTCTATGGAGGCAATGGACAGTACTATATGAGCGAGCTAAATATGAAATAGAAACCCCAAGATGTGAAAGATGTTAGAGAAACCAGCTGCCTGCCAAGAACAGGCCAAGGAGCAAAGGTTGGGGGGAGGTAAAAGTCAAGGCTACACATCGTATGAGGCTGCCCCATTGTAGTGTCTGACATCACTTATTTAGTCAAATGTTTTTAAATGAATTGTTGAAAATATGAAACAATAAAATCTAAGTTGAAATGTTGATTGCTTGAACAAACTCAAGTATGAAATCATATGTGTATGTATCTAACAGTATAATTTCTAAGTACTAAAGAATAAATGTCTCCAAATATAAATAAACATTGTTAAATTATATTAAAGCAAATGTCTAAGGTAAAAGTTAGCAAGTGGTTATTACAAGCTTCTTTTGTGGAAAGTTGAAAAGAAAAATGTCTCACAACCATACATCATCTTAGACAATATTTATAAAACAACATCTTTTTAGGATTCCTTTGGACTATGGGGTGATATGTATAAATGTTCTTTATGCTCAGGTTTAAAGGATGAGTTGTCCCTTCAGAGACTTGCTGACAGACCAACACTATCTTCTATGAGTGATATAATATCCAATCCCCAGCTGTTTTCTGACAAGTGTCCTCATTATTTTGCATAACTTAGATGTAACTATCAACTGTCAACCCAACCTGCCAATTATAAATACAGGAAAACTTATTTAAAAATTATAAAAATCCACCTAATTCAGAAAATTATTTACCTACCTAGAAAGGTTTGTCTTGTTAAGCATAGTTACTTAGAGGGAACAAGAAAAGAAGAAAGGAAAGGCCTATGCCATAAAGCTATGAGATTTGTAGAAAATACTGAGAAATAAATTCAACCAGAAATGTAAAAAAAATAACACTACAAATTCTCAAGTACTGTAGGAAAGAAACTAAAGAAAAAAAATAGGAAAAATGTCACAAGTCCATGAAAAAGTTAAGTCATCTTCAACCACAGAAACCTCATCATTGGCATCAGGATTTAAAGTATTTATCCTCTTCCAATTCTGATATGAGAAAAATATGGAGAATTATTCACCCAAGAAAATTGTCTTCTCAGTGCTTGCATTTATGTGGCAGCACACCTGTCTAAAAATCTAGCATTTGAAGAAAACAAAACTTAGACCAGATCTTAAAATGATATTAATGTGGAATTAAAAGAAGACAAAGAATTTGAAAAGAACCAGAGATGAGTGAAACAGATAAAAAAAATCTAGACCTAGCTTAAAATTGCTTATATTTTTTATAATATTAGAATTTAGTCTATTTCTACTTTCATGTAAAAAAAACAAAAAGGAACTCATGACTGCCTCTGACATTTTTGAAAACCAATCATTTAAAAACTCAATGGCTATTATATAATTGTGGCACATCACTTTAATCCTGTCACTTGAGAGGCTGGTGAATCTCCAAGTTAGAGGCCAGCCTGATGTACCTAGTGACCTAATGAGATATGGGACACTCAAGCCTACTTAGTGAGACCTTGTCTCAGAAAAGAAGAAACCATAAGACAAATTAATTAATTAACAAATGTAAGTATTTGCAACAGTCAGAAAACTTTTCTAATAAAAATCTGTTATAAATGCTTTAAATAAACATATAATTTTCTATATATAACATCATATGTAGTTCATTTTATTTTCCAAATGATCTACTTATTCCATGTGGTATAATTTTTGAGAGAATTTGGCTGCTTATCACTCATTTCTTCTTAACAGCCTCTATGCTCATTCCTCAAGAATCAATCACCTCTTTAAATAGATAAATAATAGTACCTCAGAGTAGTCGTAGGAAGCAAAGTCTTAGGACCATGCCAGTCTCTTCACCTTAAAGAAGAGTCCTGAAATGTTGCCTAAGACAACTCCTTGTTGAAGTACTCACCAAAACCATAAAACAGGTCCTCTTGACCATCTCAAACAATTTTGCATATTAGAATGTTTGAAACTTTCTCGATTCATTATAAATGGCCAAAACACAGTCACTAGCACACTTTGAGCACTGAATAAAACTACTTTGTCACGTACCACAGAGAAACAAACATTAAACCATGGACAAAAGCAAGCACAGCCTTTCAGAAATAGTCTGTGTGTATAGGTTCTTGTGAAGAAATAGAAAGCCTTAAGCTACCTGTATCAGCATGAATTATTTGATTATTCTTTTGTTTTGATTCCTACTTATATTCTGGATATTGAGAAGAACAATTAAAGTGCTGATAGAAAAGAAGCAGAAACTATGGACCTTCTCTTCCATAAAACTAATCAACCAGAAAGAAATTGGTTCTGTTACTCAAGAAAGCATTTTCTGGTTGTTTGTAATAGATTCTGGTGCATTCCAAAAAGGCTATCAAGAGTAATTTAAAGCATTAGATTACCTTAATGTTTAGACACAGTTTTAAGAAATTGAGCAAAAAGTTCATGAGTGATAGCAAACAGTAGATTATTCCACATATACATACTAAATCACCAACATAACTTCAATTAGAATAAAACTTTACAGACAAAAATGTGAAGGTCTATGAATTTTTCTGTTAATTCCAACACCCTTGAAGCTTAACAGATGGAAAGTAATAAACATTCTCCAGAAAGGAGATTTAATTATACCTCCTAATTTATGACTACCATAAGATTAGAACCTACACTATTAAACTCACAATACAAGCTCTTGAGTTCATGTATAATTATAACCATTTCACGGAAATATTTTAAATTTGATTTTAAATATTTAACTAATTTTTAAGAATTGACACAAATTATATTCATAATGATGTATATAATCATTAATTACACAAAGAGATATAAGCTGGATGTTTCACATACTAGAGCTGTCTTAGACCAAGGCATAAAATACTTAGAATTCCCTGCAGATAATTTACTATATCCTTAAAGAAGGAAATAATACTTGTAAGTTGTCTTTCAATGCACTTTCCTTCAGACTAACTAATATTCTTCCTAGCTTAACCACCTCATCTTGTAACCGACTAAATGAAACAGCCCTTACTTCATGTCAGAATTTTGCTCCATAAGAACCTTCATGATGGGTTGTTTTCTGTGCTAATGTGAATGAAGCACAGGGTACCCAGACATTTGGTCAAACATTCTGGAACTGGCTATGATGATGCCTCTTTATAAGGTTCACTTTTTAATAATAATGAGGAAAGCAGATAGCTCTCCCTAAGTAGCTCCTCTTTCTCCAGGGATCATGACTAATGCAATCTGCAGTCTCATATGAAGAATGTTTTTTCAGTATTGGAGTTTAAATCCCTTGAGTACACTAGGTAGGTAAGTACTCTACCACTGATACATATCCCAGTCACCTAGTTTGTTAAAGATTTCAGTGATAAAAATACAAGAATGGGTCCTTCATTCATTTCAGCAGAATATTCAAAAGTCCATCTTTGCTAGGAACATGACAAAAGAAAAAAACATATCACTTGGCAGCGTGTTGCCTCAGTTTTAGTGGCTTTCCAGGATCTACACAGGTGTTCAAACCATATAACCCAGATAGTAAAGCACTACACAATCAGAGTGGTATTTATGTCACCATAGAGCCTGTCTATTAACTCTCATGAAGTTTTCCTTTTAATTCATATCTAAGTTCTTCCATTTTAATTCTTCCTCAGTTTTTCATCCTCTTCCATATATGTGTTTGTCAGGCCCCAACAAAAGTCTCATTTACTGTAAAAATGCAAAAGCAAAATAACTTCCTTCTAAGGAGACTCTGATATACTTACCATGTTAATGGCATGTAATATTCATATCCCTTTTCTCTTTAATTTTACAGCAACAAATCAGTCTTTGAATCCTAGTTCTTAACTGCCTGACCCTGTTTGTTGAATGAATAGATGTGACAAAAACTTTAAGCACAGGGAAAAGGAAGGCAAGCACAGTATGAAGAGAGCTACAAAATTAATAACCTGTAAGAATGTTCTGTGAAAGAAAAGATGGGGAAAAAAAGAACACAAATGTCAAGGGAGCTAAAGCAATCCATTCTTTTCCCTTGGAACTGATGCAAAGCAAAGGGAGGCAGAGATTACACTGAGAGAATGACATAATACAGGAAACACATCACGAGCCCAGCCTAAAATCTGCCAGACCACAAGCAGGCTGCTTAACTGTCCCAGTGGATTCATCCCTAAATTTAGACCACTAGTATTGGTCTCTGAAGTCTACTCAGTTCATGTAATTTAGGGTCCTACAGTTTTCATTTATCCTGAAAATCCCTGTTTCATTTCTTCATTCTAGGGAAGAAAGGGCCCAAATATGTGAGGAGCTGATATATTGTTCATACAAAGGCAGATGATTTAGTAAGTAAAAAAGAAAGATCAAAAAAGCCGACATCCCAGGAACTAAATGTCTATGAATGAGCTAGAACTTCAAAAGTAGAAGTTTTCTTCACTATCTGCTTTGTTTATTTTACAGTTTATAGCAAGAAATATCCCCAGAGCATAGAAGATAGACAAGCTAGAGTTGGAAATGGAAAATAGAGGCAATGCCTTCCAAATGCTCCCCTAATTCAATGAAGGGAAGGTAACCAACGGATTTAAAAGAAGGTTGGAAAATGTAAAACATTTTTTTGTTTGTTTTTAATGATTGGTAAAAATATGTCAATATAACATCATTAACAGCGTATTTAAAATAATCACATATGCTCAAAGATTTTCACTAAAAAAATTGTTTTAAAAAGACAAATTTGCAAAACACTGAGGTATGTAGCAATAAATCCAGAAATTGTGTCATTTACTTTCTGTCCTTTGTCAGCCACCAGTTGCTATCAGTGCGAAACACTCAGTATTCCCCTAGCCACCCAGTATCCATTGTAACTGAGCATCTCGGTCACATACTGAACTGATAAATCTAACAAACTCATCCTAACTACACAGTATAATCCAGAATATGCTCATCTTAAAACAAGGCCATGGGAGACAGCAAACAAGACAACTTAGTCAAAAAGAATGACTGATAAAATTACATGCACCAGTAAGGCACACATCTGAAAGACAAAACCTCAGAGAATTTTTCAGATTTTCACCCGTGGTCCCACTGGCTAGGAAACTAGCTCTCTACAAAATATAGAAGAGACTGTTCTGTTTTAATTGGAGAATAAATGGTTTACATTGATCAATAAAAATAACACAAGACCAAAATTTTATTTGAACACCACCATCACTGAGAAAATCTTCAATGTTCAAATAGAAAGCTAAAATAAAATCTAAAAAGTAAAACATTTCAGGAAGGTTTTATGAGTCCTCCCTAAGCACTTACTCAGATTGCTAAAATTGATTTTTATCAGATTAGCTAATTGTTTGGTGTAATAGATGTGAGCCAAAAGGCAAATAAGCTTCTCTGTTTATATATCAGTGAGAAGACCAAGTGAGCCTTAGGAAGCCTGAATAATAAATAGGAAGTAGGCTGGGGGAAAAAAAGCTGGTGACTTTGGGGATCCATCCTATCTGCTAATGGTTTTATTTTACCTAATTCAGATTTTTCAAAACAATTTCCAAGACTGCATACAATTAAAATGTTGGATAGTTACAAACAGCAATTGAGGTTTCTACATTTCTCTGGGTATATCCAAGGAATTGGCAACCTCAAGTAGGCAATTCCAGGTAACATGAGACTGGTGCAATGAATGAGCCCATAAGAGGCTAACAGACACAATCTAGATTTTTGTCTTGGGACTCACCACACCTGAGAATTTCCAATGCAAAACAAGAAGTTGTTCCTGTAGAACTGGAGTGGGCCAGAGAAAACTTTCGTGACTAAGGTGTTAAACAGATTGCAAATGTTGCCGTAAGACCAATGTCAATATCTCAAAGAGAGCACAAAAGGGACCAATATCTGTTACTGTTACTGTCATGAAACTACAGAAAGAAAAGATTCCTTTGCTATCTATAGTCTCCCTACCATAAGCAAGGTTGGTTTTTAACAAAACAAACAAACAGTGACCACATCAAAACTAGCAAAGAGAAGTCAAGCCTGTTTGCTTGCCTCATTTTATTTTACAACAAAGGAATGATTTATCCTGGAAACTTACCCTTTATGTGCTCTATATACTCAAAGAATTTGAAATGCTCTTTGATTTTGGAGATGAGTGAGACCTGTAATTCCATTTATTAAGTCAACTCTTAAAAATATTTCTTTATTGAAACTTGGTCCTAAACCTAGGTTCACAGTACACGAAGAAGATCTAAGGAAGACTTATTTAACCTACATTAAATCTTGATAATGCATTAATGAGTCTTTTAAAGGGATAATTTTAATTCCCCAATCTTCAACCATAAAGACTATATAGTGCTAATCTGCCTTGCCCTTTCAATTAAACTTGTTAAGGGCTTTCTATTTAGTCAGCACCATGAATGGGCCATTAAAATTCTTGTTCGGTAAGAGTTGTGCTCAGTGCTCTGTTGTTTTAAATTCCATTAAATCCAAATGGTCTTTATCGCCCCATGACCACTGTGACTTCAATCAGCCAATTTAATTACCTTACACAATTGTCAGCAGAAGCAGCAAAGAAAAACAGGAAGCCGTGTGATGTTATCAGATGTAAGTCTACCTCTCCCTTGTTTAATCTAGAGTCTTCAATATGCATCTACTTCCTTCCTTTTGGAAGACTTTTGACCTTCCCTTTTCTGCTAAGATTGAGACTTTAATATTCATTCATTAGAAGTGTACTTCTAATACTTGGATAAGTGGACTACAAAATGAAAACCCTTAGAAAACAAAAGTCAACTACTCAAATATAAAGCATGCAACAATTATATCCCAACACATGCTACCATGATAGCAAAAAGATCTGTGTACCTCAAGGAGTATGCATGCAGCAGAAATGTTTTAAGTCTAATACATTTCAAAGACAGTAGACTATATTGGACTCCTTGTGTAAAAATGGGTATTATATTTTTTGAGAAATGTATAGAAATGAGGCTACAGGAGCAGAGTAAATCCTCAATCCAGCAATTCATTTATCTATGTAAATGTGAGGTTTTAACCACAAATGAGAAAACCATTTTATCAGAAATTACGATAACTAAATACCATAAAAGACCACATTATCTTATCAGAGACAATACCTTATAATCTGGGAGCTATTAAAAAACTGATAATCTATGCCACATCCTCATTCATCTATACCAATGATTCTGAACCTGTTGGTTGTGACCTCTTTGGCAAACCTCTATCCTTAAAAATATTTACAATTCCTAATAGTAGCAAAATTACAATTATGAAGTAGCAATGAAAATAATTTTATGGTTGTGGGTCACCACAACATGAAGAAGTGTATTAAAGGGCTGCATCATTAGTGAGGTTGAGGAGTACCAGCCTATAGCATTTTCCCCTTCCTGTGAAGCAATTGGCATTAACATTCCTAGCAGAATAAATGTTGAAACAGTGTCATTTGAGCACTGGGGACTGAACACACTTGTGCTGATCACTTAAAATGAACCAAAAAGCCAAACTTCTCTGAAGAAATGCCCATTGATAAATAAACGTGTTCACTTCTTAACGACAACCTTACAAAGCCAGAAAACACATTGCGTTCCACGTGACTGGGTGGAGAGCTATTTCTAGAGGACGGAAAGATCATTTTTCAAAGTCATTTTTCTGAAATGATCGTGCCTCCCTTGATGGATCATATCAAGTTATTCTTTGAGGCTTTAAAACTAAGCCAGAACGGATCAGAAAAACGGATCTTTATAAAAAGTCGTGCCTGTTGTTGGTGATCCTTGCAAAGATTTCCCTCTCCTGCCATCCAGAGCTCAGATGAGCAAATTTTATCTTTTGCAGAGATACTGGCTGCTATCACTCCCATCTCCTCTCTCAAGAGTCAGTCCTCAAGCTCCCAGACATAAGGCCACTCCTCCTTCCCTCCCACTTTACCTCCCAAAGGAAGAAAAATCTCTTTCAAAGAACTTGTGGAAAGTGGCAGCTTCCCAGCTCCCAGTCACTGCACTCAGTTCCTCGATGGTGAAGTACATCTGTCACAAAGCATTGTCTCTGGGAGCACATGAGGTTTTTCCACAAGAACCGGCTTTGTTCCTTCCGGTGTGTGTTTTAGTGGACTGTCCCTGGTCTCCTGTCTTCTCCTAGGGCTTGTGCTTTAGGTATACAAAGGTGGAGCTGCAGCGGACTGAGGTATAGTGCCCAGAAAAATACCAGCGCATCTGGCAAAGAAGACCTAAACTAGAAAACTTTTGAACAAAACCATTCTGCCAACTGGCTTAAAGAAAAATAAAAGGTCAAAAGAAAATGTAGTAAAAACTGTGACAGCATTTCCTAGGAGCATGGAAAAGGAAGGTCTAAAAGGTACTGTTCGGTTTCAAAGTTTTGGTTAATGTCTGTGCTCCCGGTGCCCTAAATTGCAATTGAGATTAAGACTTTGAATAATAATCGGACCTCAAGATCAGAGATAGTAATCCTTTGGGCGGTGATGCCAATAAAGAGGATGCTCAAACAAGCCACACAGCCCAGAGTACGGAGGCTAACCAGAGCAGAAATGAAGCCTGTTTGCAATTTGTGCGTTCGTAGGGAGTGGGGGTGGGGTGGGGGAACACTGCAGAGCAGAGCAGAAGCATCCAAAAGAAGACCAGCTGAAGAAATGTCTTAGGCAATGCTGTTGCTCCTGAGTCTCATTCTAAGGGCAACACCCACTTGGGCATCTCCTTGGACCACTTTCAGATGCAGCTGAATAAGAACAAAGATGTCTCATTTCCATATGGCTAGGCACTGGAGTGTGGCAAGGTCTGGAGAAACGCCTGGAGGCAGTGGTGGGCTTTGAACCCAACAGGAAAGGTTGCAGATGTCTGACCTGACCTGGGCTGTGGGCCTGACTTTCTGGAGCACAATTTACCCCTGGAAAACAATTTTGCCCTCCACCACAACCCACCCCACACCCACTGAAGAAGCCCAGTTGTTTCTCAAAATCCGAGGTGGTGAAACTGAGACTCAAGACAAAAGGCCTCTAATTCCACTAGCCAATAGGTAACATGTAGCCAACACTTGAGTAGACTTTCTTACTAACCCATGTGGCCTTACAGCTTTGGGAATGTGCCCAAGGGTCTGTGCTGCAAAGTAAATTGCCTAGCAGCTACTTTCAGAGTGCACAACCTGCCCAAAGTCTGGCCTGGGGTAAGAAAAGGGGGCCATGCAGCTGCAAAGTTTTCTTGAGTATCTGAGCTTCACTGTAGCCTAGACTCAGATTGCATCAACATTCCCACCACGCCCATCACAAGCCCCGCCCACACCTCCCCTCCCCAGAGAGGAAAAGCCACAGGGAGAGGAAAAGCCACAGGGAGAAAGAGAGTGAGAGGATGGCCTAGAGAAGGCAGAAGTTAATAGGCAGGGAAAGGAAGAAACTCCGGGGTCAGAGACACCCTGGGATGTGGGAAAGCCTAGCTTACCAGAAGGTGAAAGGAAGAGAAAGGGTAGATCTATTGGCTTCGGGGAGAATACCACATAGTTTATGAGGGTGAATTTTCATCATCATTTGAGGGGAAGAAGAGGTGGGATGGCTTCAAGCCAGCTTCATGGTTGCCATAGCACCAGAAGCCTGGCAGCCCCAAGCCTTTCTCCAGGATAGACTGTTGAGCCTCACTCTAGGCTGCCTGTTGGGAGACACCTGAGGCAAGGCTGTGGCTTTCACCCACACCCAGCTGTCCACCACAGCCAAGGACAGCTGCTCAACAATTTTAATGCTTTCCTCCCAGGGCAGGAGGGCATAAATGTCTGAACTTTATAGAATGAAAGTTTAAAATAAACATTTTTAAGAGGTGCTTATAGCCATTTAATGAACCATCCAATCCACTCAGTACATTTTTACCCCAGTATAAAATAAAACTCCCACCACGGCATGAAAATAGTCTCAACAGGCAAATGTTCCAGTGATTACAACTGTTCACAAACATTCCTGGCAAGTCAGGTCAGATTTAGAGAAAATGGATCTCCAAGTGGAAGACATTTGATGCTAATGTAGAAAACAAAACAAACAAGCAAACAAAAACAGATCATCTACTAAGTAGGATGTTTGTCGAGGGTGTCAAGGGACTGGTGAGGAGATCTTTGCCTAGTGTCCTGTTTCTTAAGAACATTCTTAGAGTTTGTCTAGAAAAAAGTGTGTGTGTGAGTGTGTGTGTGTGTGTGTGTGTGTGTGTGTGTGCGCGCGCTTGCGCGCATGTGCGAGCATGTGTTCTTTGGAAAGCTGCTACACTGCCACAGATGCCAAGATTTCTTTTTAATATGAAGATATGAAATGATCAGCAAATGTAACAATCTAATGATTCAGCAATTATTGTGCTTCAAGACCAGAGCAGCAATAATTAAATCTTGAGAGTATTAGTGGCAGTTTTCAGATACCACTTCCCCCAATCACGTACATTCTTACTGATACACAGAAGAAGATATACAAGATCACTTATGTACTTTGAATCACTCAAAATAATGTGTGTGTTGGAGAGAAGAGTTAAAATTCCATAGTGTAGTACTTCCCATATTAGTGGCCAAATTGCTGTAGCACACATACTTCACACACAGTTCCCAGGAATATAAGGACTTCTTTAATCCTGTCTAAAGAAGCAAGCATTCCTGTGGATGCTTGTTGCTAAGAGCAACATGCTTAAGTACCATCTAAAGGCAGAAGAAAGCAGGAAAATACTCCAGGTAGAATCTAGCTATATTCTATTGTCTCTTGTTATTACCAGTCATATTACCTTTTCATATACATGGAAGAACATTCCTATTTTATTTCCACAAAGGTTGGGGGTGACAGTGAATTTTATCACTAAAGAAAGATCACTTGGGAAAAAATAAGAGATACTGCAAGTGTTACAGAAGGGGCAGGCAACCTCTGCTATACATCAAACAGAATGACTTAATGTGTCTAATTTTATTTCGAAGACGCATACTCTGTATTACATGCTTCCTACCCTCTCTGGCTTAAATTCCCTTAGAACTGACAGAGGCAGCACAGAGTGGGAGCTTCTGCCCTGTTGACTCTTTCCCAATGCCCCTCTTTAGGGAACTTCCCCTAATGAGTTCTGTTCTTACTAAATATCCCAGTTGGTCATCCTGAGCAGCCAAGCATTTCCTACACTTCAATTCCTTCAAGCAAACCACAGGACCAGGGAATATACTGGAAACTCACGTTTAGATTTTCCTTCAAGGGAAAAAGAAGCCCATATTCTTGGGAAAGCTATAAATCCTTCTCAAATGTGACTATCTGGGGTCTTTTATCCATGTCAGAGTGAAACAAAGATGCACTTAGACCCACACACTCAACACCCCTCCTCCTCCTGCCTCCAGTTACTAGGTTCCTTATTTATTAAGCCCCGACTCTGTGCGGGGGCGGGGCGGGGGGGGGCGGAGAGCTGTGAAAGAACTCAGCAAGTTAAAAAACAAAACAAACAAGAAACCTGTCATGATTGCGCTATTTCGCTGCGCGCTGAGTGACACCTTCCCGTTACTAATAAAGCCTGAAATTATACAACAATATTTCTTAAAGCTCTGCATATCAGAAAGACTATCGAGGAGTGGGGGGGAAATAGATTAAACTGACCAATAAGCTTCTCTTACAAAAGAAAGCAAACCGACTGGTGCCTTAGGGTTCCAAGTGAGGACCTGGGCAGGTCCCGGCAGAAGCGGACACATGCAACTCAGGGAAGAGTTACCAGACATTAACTCTTCGGTAGCACAAGCTGCAGATTTGCCAGCCCTAGATCTCCTTTTGGTTCAGACCGCGGCACCCAGACAGCTGGAGGTTCCCAGGGAGACCAAAGCAGCCTAGGCTGGTCGGGGCCCCCCATCACTGCTATACCCGTGGCGGGCTACAGTGAGGTGATGCTTCCAGCTAGTAGTACCACGCACTGGCACCTCCTTCACCCTCCCGAGACCCAAAATAAAATGAAGATAGAGAGGATAAATGAAAGCAGGGGGCGGTCTTTAAAACCCGGGAGGGAGCGGGTCTGGAAGTGGAAAGCCCACGCCAGGCAGAGCGACCGCCTGTTTACATCCGGCGCCTCTGAGCCTACACCAGGCGACTGTGAGATGCGGGGAATCTTACCGAATCTTAACACATGTGTGGTTCCTTGCGAATATCCGATCCACAACAAGCAGAGCAGGACTTTAATGGAGCGACTGAAGACTAGATTACTTAGAACTGGGGAAATAATCTTCATGATGTTTCTGTGCCTGCGCGCGCGGCACCCACTTCCCCGATCTAGCGTTAGGCTCCGGGCTTGGACGAGAAGGAGGATGCGTGGAATAGTGGCCGCAAACACAATCACGGCATGGTCACAGAAAGAGGAAGGAGTCTCCGCTTCCCAAACCCATTAGCAGTCGCTGCATGTTCTTCACTCACTGCGCCAAGGAGCAAGCTTCCACTGCAAGGGATGGTGGGACATCCATGTTAGTCTGGGAGCATCCGGGAAAAATCCAGCAAGCACAATGTCCAGCCGCGCGAGCCTGGGAGAGCACAAGAAGAGGAAAATCAAAAGGAAGTCCAGCCCTGCAAGGACTAGGTATCTAAAGCCAGCCACAGTCCCAACACAAAGGGAGCTTTGCTAGCAAGGGTTTCACCAGGCCCTTATTCCACTGCACTGCTGCACAGCTTCTGACGTTAGGCCAAGATAAAGTGAGAAAAATTGAGATAGCTGCTTCCTGCCACTGAGCTTCCCAATATATATTATGCAACCGTTCTGATAGCCCGCCTTGAGTAGCAAAGAAGGAAGATTTATTACATGATTCGGTGAAAATTGCTTTGATTTTTAGTAAGAGCCTACAGAAGTGCCTGGTGTATGCAAACAGACTTCATACAATCAGCAGATTAATTTTAATAATTGACTAGCTAAGTCAAAGTCACTTTGCCTAGGAGTTGTATTTCAAAAAAGAAAATGCTCTAAAACAGAGGACTGTGCTGTCAATCTAACTTGAGGTTCAGCTGCGGAAGAGTTGTACTTTTAAATGTTGAGTAGAAAAGAATAAATACACAGTGGGATGCAATTGGAGAGAGAGCGGAATGTGGTCTTTAAATTTGAGTGGAACATTTCTTGATTAGTGAAGAAAAATTTCTCCTGGTGGATTTTTAGGGGGGAATGAGGGAATATCTCACCTAAGACAATCTTATACTAGGCAATGGTGTTTTAGCTGCAGTAACATATTCCAAAGGCTTTGAGCTCACATTTTCTCCTTTTTAAAGTTTATTTTTTTCCTTAAAAAATGCAATATCAGATCAAAGTTTTGTCTAGAAAAATTCTCATCATTGGCTAGTTTTCTGATGAGAATTTTTAAATTCACTTCCTCTCTTGACTCACAAGTAGCAATCTATACAATAGAAAATTATAGAAATACACATTTCTTTTAATATGACTTTTTTGAATAGGCAATATACTGCCCAAGGATTATGGTTATCCCCAAATCCACTACTACCATTTACAATAGTAGGAAGAGATAATGAGGAAAGGGGTAACTACATCATTGATGACACTATAACCTTATTAAGAAGTGCAAAGGGCAAACTGTTGAACATGTATTTTACTATTAATCTCTGTTCATTATTAACAAATAGAGCATAAGTTAGATCTTATAAAATTTTACAAGTTCATCATATTGAAGACTATCTAATTTTAAAAGAGTGGTATGAATACTATTTAAGTTTCTATATTACTATGGTTATATTTTCTCTACATAGTAAGAAGACACCACAATGTATTCATTTCATCATAACAAGGCTTTTACTATATATATTTACTTAACACATTATCAGAAAATGCTGATTGAGAAAGTATACACTTTCAAATGCACTAACAGACATTGATTTTTTAAAAGATGGAGGCATAACTGCAGTGTCAAAAATAAGTATCATGAAAAGCTAGTTCTGCAGTCCAGCAAGCAATCCCATCAAACACTTCCACTATTTGAGCACTTTAAAAGGAACACCTCGCGCTGAGACCAAGGGTATCTAGCGACTCCTTCAGTCCATGTTTGAAACATCACTTATAAAACATGCTGAAGCCCAACATATCCTGTCTTGTATTTGCTGTCTCATTTTCCCCATTCTATTTGTTCATTTTACTTCTTCACTCTAGTAGAGATAATAACAACAGCCAGGGGAAAATACATATTCTTGGTTGCTTTCATTTCCCGCTATAATTGATATCTACTATCTGAAAAGAGCATGTTCTGCTGTAATCAAATTTCTGCAATTTTTGCAGTGTAGCTAGCATTTCATGGAGCCACAGTAAGCACTCCACAATTTCTTCTTCATGCATTCTTTTAACATGACAGTATTTGTCATAGCAGTTGTCATGAGCCTACTTACAACTAGCACTGCCAGGTACTTATGTGGCATCATTGTTGGTTATCTAGTAGGAAAGTAAAAGAAAAGCCCTGGGTTCATGAAATTCATGCAAAATAAACTTTACAAAGATCTAATATAAAATTTTCCCTAGTACTAAGTTATCTTCAAAGAACCAACATTACACATCTCTTAAATTGGGTTCATTTATAGTCATTAACTAAGTTCAAAAGCTTTAACTTAACAGATACCAACTCCACCTGTCCAATGGAGCTTCTGTGATACCAGGGACTAACCTTTCTTCAGGACCTTGGACAGCACTTCAGACAAATTTATTCTCAGTTATTGAAAATAATAAAATGAATGGATAGCATGCCATTTGAAGTGACAGTGTGCATATTTCTATTACAGAGTCAAGTACTTTGAATCATTGCAGAACACACAGTCAAGAGATCAGCTTTGTGAAATGTGTTTTGTGTGTCTTTCAATGTGAGTCATGTGTTGTTTAACACATCTGAGACATACTAACAGTGATCTCTTTGCAGTCAGTATTACTACAAAAGCCACTGACATTCACTTGAGACCCTCCAGGGTGACTAAAGGATTCATTTTCACTTACAAAAAAAAAATCAGCATGAAAAAATTCTAAGATGCTAAAGCATGTTGTCAATATTCAGTGGCTTAAAACATTTCTTAAATGTACTATTAGTTATCACTTTTAATCACCCGCCTCCAGATTTCCATCTGTTAAGAGGGAAAACAAATTAATAGTCCTTTCTATTAAGCTTCACTCTTCAGATCAATAGCACCAACTCAGTAAATTTACCTTTCAAACACACACACACACACACACACACACACACACACACACACACACACCACACACACACAATGATCTAGCATTATAGAAGATGCTTAATTACTATATGGATATTTTGAAGTTATTGGAAGTATCTCCTCAATACTGACACTATCATCATAGTTCTGAGGATTAATAGTTCTTAATTTATATCTTACTAATCACATTTAATTATCTTAAAATTGTGTCAGCTCTATATTTGCTTACTTCTTAATAGAAAATTAAAAAAAAAATACTTGATTCAGGTTTTCAGTGATCATTAAAATGTGTGCTTTGTCCTATGCCTTCATTTGCTTTGCAGTTATTTCAACCACATGGCAATCCTTATTGCTAGGAGCTAAAGCTCCGAGGGTCCCAAGGTCAAAGAAGATATGAAAAACGGCAAACACACACATGTGTGCTCACACAGAGAAAAGCTATGTCTAGAATAAAACCTTAAAATATCAGGGAAGACTGATACGAAGAACTATCAAGCCTGCAATGAAAAATAAAGAAGGGAAATGTATATTGTGTCCATGCAAAGCTTGTTCCTACAACAACATCAACAGTGAGAAGGACCAAAGACATTAGCTCCATCTTTCACTACACTTCTGTATTACCTGACACTAATGACCTCTTCTTCTTGGGCCCTATTACTTTAGAAGCAATTTTAGTTTCCTAGTCTCCGGGTGAAAATGAATCTTATTCTAGTTAGCTGCCACCTGCTGGGGCATGAACAAATGTGTAATAATCCTTATAGCAGAACATTTAAAAGACAATTCCTATACGTTGGCTAGAGACAGCAAATGTGTATTCTAGAATAATCTAAATTTTAAAACCATCTCAAATGTTCTTCCACAGAAAATATGCAGTGCATTTAGATTTTCTCACACAAGTGAGAGGCTTCTGCTGACCCTCTCACTGTGGTCCTGCTGTTATGGGACATTTAAGAAACCTCACTGTATAGTAACACCTAAGGTGTTATTCCATGCAAGTGGCCTATTGTGTTGAAGCTTAGCTAAAAAAACAGCCTACTCAATCATGACATTAAAGGGGAAACAGAATGAAGTCCAAGACAGAGATCAGTTGAAACCACACTGTTGCATACACATCTATGACTTCTGTTATTCCTTGGGATTCTAAACACATTACCAAATGTGGTATTAACATTCTGCTACGTTGGTGGCTAATGATATTTTTAATTTTAATTACCATTTAGATGCTGAAAGTGTATCTTAATTAAGAAATTGAACCAAAGAGACTTGTGTCGGTAAAGATCCTTTTAAAAAATCCAGCATGTGCAATCTTCAGTGGATTTAAATTTAAAAAAAAATAGATATTTTACTATTTAGTCATATTCTGTCTTTTCCTCCCCTGTGCATTTCAATTCTTTAACTCCTAAGTTTCTAAGGACATTGAGAGCTCATAAGCTTACTTGATTATTGCAGGAGTCTATTCTGCAAAGTTATAAAGTAAGGAAGTAAAACAAGACCAAATTAAAATGCAATTGCACATCTTCCAGCAACTAAACTGCAGACTTATTTAAATGAATTAGTCATATTCTTGTGAGATGAAAAAAATCAGTCCATAAGGTAATTTTGATGAGAGATACTTACAGTATGAAGATGAAGAAATGATAAACGGTAATCTGTTCGTTTCCTTACCAGAGGGTAGTTTCTAATATCCTCCAACCCCCAAATCCAAAATCATCTTAGAAGCATTAGTCCTGTTTGATTCTCTCTCTCTCTCTCTGTGTCTCTCTCTGTCTCTCTGTCTCTCTCTCTCTCTGCTACTACTGCTACAGACAACACACACACACACACACACACACACACACACACACACACACACCCTTCTGATACTCCTGAAGATAAAAATATGAGGAAATGTGGTTGGTTAAAAGTTCTGAATCTTTATGATCCACCTCAATGATGCAGTTAGTCCTTACCCCTGTGGGATGCCCTGAGAGTTTTTTTTTTTTTTTCTTCCAGAAGCTTTTAATACTGTCCTCAGTTAAAATAATCTCAACTTTCTCAGCCCAGAGTTATGAATCAGGGAGATAGTGGGACTGGTGGACGAAAGAGGGATGAGGAGTTGTTATGGCACAAAGATACACAGCTTTCCTGCGTCTCTTCGCCTTGAGCGTTGAGTCCCGGTAGCTGAGTACTCATCTGACAGATCGACTTATTCAAATATTTTACGTGGAGAACACCAGCGCGCCAGGAGCCAAATGAGCCACTTTCATCCTTGCGGGGCACTGGCTGTAGCAAGTGAGACAAAGCCCTCCAAGAGGCTGCATCCAGCAGGTGCCTGGAGCGCACGAACTCAGCCGGGCAGCGGTTCCCCTCTTCCTTTCCTGGCCGCGGCCAGCGCTCCTCGCGGGTCCGCAGTGCCTCCGGACCCACAGCGAACGCCCTGGGATTGAGCTCCAGGGAGGGTCCACCGCTGGAGAGTGCTTACCTGCCGCTAGGGTGAAGAGGGAGGGTAGGGACTGGAGTAGTCCTCTCAGAGCTGCGGCAGGAGGAGGTTCAGCGGGAAGTCCCCGGCTCCCAGCCTCGGCCACGCAGCCGCCAGCGAGAGCGCAAGTGACGGCGGCGGAGACCGAGACCGCGGAGCCGCAGCGGTGGCGCTGGAGACAGACACGCCTCCTGGCGGGGGTTTCTCTCCTCTTGCTTTAAAGGCGCAGCGCTTCTTTCCCCGCTGCTGTTACTAGCTCCAGGGCACCCAGGCCCACCCAAGAGCGCGGTGCACTCTTTATTTCAAGAACTCCAGGGAGAAAATTCCGGGTGTTGACCACCTAGTGCTTCCGGAACCCTCGGCCCTGATTTCGTCTCCTGCTAGCAAGCACATCCACATCCAGGCATAGGGGAACAGGGACAGAGAAGCTCTGAATGATAATGGGTAAGGCAAAAGGGACAAGGATTGATTTTGCCTGCTCTGAGAAGCTACACTGGGTATAAGGACTCTTAGCCTCTGCTTCTGGGTGGCTGCTTTTTTGCTGCTCTGAAACCATGGCAACGAGACTTCTATGTTGCCAGCATCTGGGAAGCAGCTGGTTGTCTCCAAAGTGACCCTTTTGGTTCAACTACTGCATTTCCCATTCAGGTTGGTTGAGGATCATCTTGGTTTCTGCATCTTCTACTTCTATCCTGCTTCTCAAGCTAGATGGGTTTTGGTATCTCCTGGTGTCCATTAGCAAAAGAAATGGACTTTCAACATGAAGAGGCTGTCAGGAAATCTCAGCACAGGTCTAGCCCCTTAATATCAGATTTTGTTCTTCTGAACTCTGAGGGAATTTGAGGCCTGGCAAGCACAGAACCTGGAGTCCTAGCTGTCATGGTTGGGAAAATGAGCATCTAGAAGTACTTAAATATGAGATATTGAAAGACGTTTTTAAGGAAAAGTGGGAGGAGGAGGGTGCCTAAGTCCTAGGGTCTTCCCAAGGGTTTCTTCTGGAATCAGGGGTGGGGACAGGAGGCAGAGAGCACACTAGACTCCTCAGGCTTCTCTGGAGGAGCGATTAGCTTCTGCAAACAATCCAGGATTTGCTCTCCTCTGGGTCAGAAAAGTCAACATGTATTCAATACCTTTGCTACTTTATCCTCAGCCCTGCAATATTAACTAGAGTGGAGACTTAGCAGTTCCCCCCAGAGTACATTGGTGAGCTACTATTCTCGAGGAGGTTTAAGAGAGGCCAAGCTTGAACAGGCTCGGCATATCAGCCCAGGAGACAAATTTCAAAGGGATTGTAATAGGAAGCAGGCCAGGTGGAATTCCTAAACTCAGTGGAGCCTAGAGGCAACTGCAGTCCCAGGAGCACTCCAGTCTAATTCTGAAGGGCTGGAAGCAGAGGCTTCTGTTCACCCTACAGCAGACCAACAGGCTGCAGAGAAGCGTTTGTTCTTTTGCTGTATTTTGTTTGTTGTTTGTTTTTGTTTTACCTGCAGCCATTGCTATCCCAGAAGAGTAAAAACTTTCCTGAAACTGTCTCTGTATTGCCACACATTCTAGGCTAACATCTGACTCAGTCCTAGCCAAATCTTCACTCTTTACTACTTTGTTCACCATCCTAGGCTCTCTACACCTTATCACACATACACCACACATTTACTGTGCTTAGCTGCCTCTGGGAGACATGGGCTTAAGTTAAGAGATGAGTTGGTGGCATGGAGTGTCCGTTTGTGGTTTATAGATCCCAGGAATGGCTAGAAGGTTCCTGTAATTAAGGCAACAGCAGCCTTGTTGTACGAAGAGAATAAATAGTCAATGACTGTATTGTGCATCCTGGACGGGACAGCACAGACGCGTGACCAGCTCCAGGCGCCTGGGCTCCAGCTGCTGTGACCTGCAGCCTAATAGGCCCTCCAAGAACAGCGCAGTTCTGGCCAGGCTCAGGAAAAATTGCTCCATTCAGCCTTATTGCCTGATGAGAGTAATGAAGACAACTTGTCTACTAGCCAAGGACACTCTCCATGTCATCTTAATATCCACACACCCCTTTTCAGCGAGAGAGACAAAACACCTGCCAGTAGATGCAATGGAAATCCCTAGGTGAAGGCATCCAGCTGCTTTATGGTGATTCTGAGAGTGTGGCGCAGGGAAGGTCTTATTATGCTGGGATCAACCTTCCCAGACTGCTGGACTCTGGCCCTTATTGTATCTGGGGAGGGAAAGCTTAAGGAAAATCTCTTTTAGTGTATGTTTGTTCTTAGGATCTAGTTATTGATTTCTTTTCCAAGACAAACTTCACACACTTATAAAGAACTATACAACTATAACAGGGCCTACCAAGGAAAAGGGGGGAGGGGAAAAGAGCTGAGAGAAGAGTGGTACAAATCCAAAGTACGAAATCAAAATGGAGACTGGCAAAAGAGACAGCATTATAGTGTGCATTTTTATTTAACCCTTCCAAGCCCTCTCAACTGCTACAGAGATATTTCTTATAATTTATTTAAAGATCTATGAGTTATACATCTAAAGATTTAGAGTCCTTCTGAGGAAACCATAAATATCTACACCCTCAGTCACCTTAAGGGCATGTTCTATATTTGAAAAAGTCACCCCATCCCTGAGTCTTCTACTGGAAACTGCTATACCCCTTCTTGACTATTCAAGGTGCTGGACTCTTGGGACCTTAATAGCTCCTGAGGCAACTGGGACCACCTTGAACTGTCCAACTCATTGTTGGGATTTGTTGTTTTCAGCTTTGTTTTGTTTTAACCTGTCTCTGTTGAGTTGGGTGCAGAAACAGCAAGTGCTACGTTGAATTGTCTGACTCAGTGCTATCATTTTACAAGTAGTAAATCCAAACTGACTGGAATAAGGGTGACTTGCTCAGGCTGTGGCAGAAACAAGACTGTCTTCTAGCTATGTACAGCTACACTGGAGCATCTTCAATACCTGAGTTTAAGTTTCAGACAAATGTGAAATTAGGATTAAAAGAAACCTCAATGGGATGGGGTATACACTAGCCAGAAAGTGCTTACCCAAAACTCACAAGACAATGGGTTTGATCTCTTGTGCCAGCCTCCCAAACCAAAAGCTCCTTCAAGAGCAGTTTTTGTTTTACAGCTCTTTTAAATGACTCAGCATATAAATACATTTCCATATGGCGTCAATTTTTTGCATACAATAAAAAAGATACATACACTCTTTGAAGCCTATAGGCTATCAGTAGACCCCAGATTAAGAATTGCTTGTCTAGTCAAATAATATCCCTTGACAAATGAGAAAATTTAAACAACAACAACAACAACAACAAAATATGTTTAGAACCAGAGTTGGTTAATGACACTTCCAAGACTAGAAACTAGCTATTCTGATTTCCACCTAATTCTATTACCTTGAAGTATGTGTGTGTGTATACACAAATTACATGTAGCTATTAATGACTTACAAAGGCCTAGTTAAATATTTCCTGAATAGATAGGACTTCTGTTTATTTCTGAATGCTGTTGGATATATTTGTTCATTATATACTATTTACTATGCACTATTCTAATGTTCTAAAAACAAATACAGTGAAGAATTTTTTTTTTTTTTTTTTTTTTTGGTTTTTCGAGACAGGGTTTCTCTTTATAGCTCTGGCTGTCCTGGAGCTCATTTTGTAGACCAGGCTGGCCTTGAACTCAGAAATCCGCCTGCCTCTGCCTCCCGAGTGCTGGGATTAAAGGCGTGCGCCACCACGCCCGGCTTGTGAAGAATTTTTAAAATGTGGTCCTCAATAAGAATTGGAGCTGTGTAGCAAAAGAGACAAAAAGAATGTTAATGTCAGATACTAAGGAGAATTGCAGAAAAAAAGTAGGAAATAGTAAAGAAAATAGAGCCTGGTAGGGAGACAAGGGTAATGAATACATTATCTTGTGAAACATAGGCTATGTCTTCCTGGTTTGTTGACATTACAGAAGATACTTGAAGATTGGTAAACGTGTATAGCTGGAGAAAAGGGGTTCTAGATGGAAAAATAAATGAATACAATAAAGAGCTGGAGGTTGAACCTGGTATAAAACTTTTAATGAAGAACAAAGAAGTAAAAGATTAGGCAGAAACTGCTGGGAAATCCAGAGGTGCAGGTCATGCCCTGGGCAGTCTGTGATTTTTCTCTGGTGGCAACATGGAGGAGAGGTACGATCTGATACATGAGATGAAATGAAACATCTTTACTGTTTTACTTAGGCAGGGTAGTCATAATAAAGTTCAGGGTAGAAGCAAAGGAAGCAAACCAGGGGACACTACTCTAATAACCAGCTGAGACCTATTATGGATAAAACTAAGATAATGGTATGAAAATAAAGATGGTGACTATGTTAGGTGTATTTTTAAGTAAAGCTGGAAAAATCTGCAGATAAGTCAAATAAAGAATGACTATAATTTTTAATCTAAATATTGTTATTATTTATTTAAATAATGAGAACATAAACAGGTTTGGCAGGAATCTGCTGAATAATTAGTGAAGATGTGGATATACTTTTGACTGGCTTTTGACAAAGATATACTAAAAATGGGAGATCTATTCTATGAACTGGTTGTTCAGAGATTTTACATATATACATATATGTGTGTGTGTGCATATATATCAATAATATCAAAGAGATGGCATAATAGAGAAGATAACTGTAGACAAGAAACTGAAGAATTTTAAGAATAAAGATAGAACAAAATATTTTGAAACACATGCATTGAAGAAACAAGAAGAAAGTGTACAAAATAGCAGCCACTATAGTAAGCTAGTCAATGTGCTGGTGTAGCCACACAAAGAAATCATTGCTCAGTTGAGCTAAATGTTACTGAGATTAAATACCAAGAACCGACCCTGTGACATACTAGTGTGGTGTTACTGGGGACCTGGTTAGGAACAGACATAGAGTATGACAGGTATGGATTAAAACATGTGTGAAATAAAGTTTAAGAAAGATAGGAGAAGAACTGAAGGAGGATAAAACTATTGCTTCCAAGGGATTTTGCTCTCAAGAAGAGGGGATAAATGACAGTGCATCAGGAGGACTAGGTAAGATCAAGGGACCTTACATCTGAGGACCTTACAAGTGAGGAAAAGATCGCTCACACAGCATGGTAGTATCCTAACAAGAATGACAAGCTGTGGTGACCTTTGAGTATTAAGAAAGAGGGAACACTAATCCAAACAGAGGAGAAGGGTCAGTTTATCTGAATGATTAGAAGATATGTAGCATGTATCAATCAAATGTCAACTGTTTCTATGTGTGGTGTTGAGAGGTCTCTTTTCCTATGTGAACACTAATACCCCACGGTAGATGACTTTACTCCAAGACCACCTTAACCCGTATTCTATTATCTCTATTCTTTTTTCATTAATTTACTTATTCATTCACTTTGCATCCCTATGGCAGTAGACCCTCCCTCCTCTCTTCCCAGTAATACCATTACAAATCCCTCCTCCCATTACCTGCTCCTGTTCTCCACAGGGTGGTATTAATTCCCTTCTCACAGAGATGTTACTTCATTTTTCCCACATCATCAATTCAGTACTGAACTTCACAGGAAGAGAAAGTGAAAAATAAAATAAGAACAGGAAGATAATATGAGGTATTCTTGGTGTGTGTGTGTGTGTATGTGTGTGTTTGTGCTTGTGTGTGTGTGTGTTTTCTTCATATAGTAAGAATATAAAACAAACTGAAAGTCTTAAGGGAAGAAGATATTAGATCTGTAACAAGAATAAAGTGTGGCATTTTTATCTAGAAGCATGGAAGTCTGAAAGGATAATGAAATCTAGCTGGATTCTTGGCCAGCACTCAGGGCCACTCTATTTTTATGACTTGCAAGTATTTGAGTGTTCCAACAGCTCAATCATGCTTTCTGTAAGTGTAATAGCTAGACTCTGAGGTTTTTTAATTCTTTGCACTGTCTCTCCTCATCCATCTCATTATTATTGGTTCTACTCTCACTGACTCACAAACTACTATGTCTTATTTCAACTGCTAGCATAATTTATTTATTCTTTTAGCATATTTTTACCAAGTACCTTAGTGTAATACAGAAGTAAAGACAGTGTATAGAAAAATCTGAGCAGTATACTTTGGAAGATATTTCTGAAGGCACATGGTAAATTTTGTTACTAGATTCTGACACTTCCTGGTCTACATTCTACAGAAAGCAGCAAGGAAAACCAGCAGTGTATTGGCAGAACATACAGAAGTGCTATCTGTTAGAGAGGTATCTTACACTAGAAAATATTGTTATGCTAGAGTCCCCATCCTATGACAAACAAAAAAAAATGAAAGAGGCTGTTAACATTGTAAAGAATATAGAAAAGTAGACAGAACCTCTCACTCAAGTAGGGTAGGCTGTCACACATGTTAGAAGTGTACATTTCCCAACATCCTCCAGATACAAATCTCTGGGATTGCTTCCTCATTCACCCTGGCTCTCTTCCACAATCTGGAAGAAAAATTCTTGGAAAAGTATTATTTATCTAAAATGTTCTCTACTTTATGCATATTTTCACACAAAATGCTGCATGCAATTCTTTAAATGGTACTGTCCCGCAAAACTTTTATCTTAAAGATAAGAAAGTTAAAAACAAAGTTATATAATTTTCCTATCAGAGCACTGCTTATGAAGAGACAGCTAGGATTTAAGACTTGGTACATGGAGAGGGGAGGTTGGAGGAAAGAGGTATCTTTTCCAGATTCCTGTCAGTTCTAATAAAGGGATCAGATGTTTCTAGGATTTGAGGGATAATTCTCTTCAGAACATCTAGGACTATGAAGGCCACAAGAGAATTTGAAGCAGTTTAGGTTGAACAAAACTGCTTCCTCTACTATAATCTGAGTCAAATCTGGAGCAAAACAAGCAAGCAAGCAAACAAACAAACAACAAAGAGGCAAGGCCTTTGAATGAAAAGAAAATGGAGGTCTTCCTCTCAATCTTTGTGAAATCCATGGAAATCTCCAGATTATGACCTGAATGCCTAAGAGACAGTTTTCTTCTTGTTGTTGTTTTTCTTTGTTTTGTTTTCCAACAAAACATAAAAGACAGACTTTGTTAATAGTGTGTTTTTGGTGAGAACTCACTACGAACCTACCTTTGACAGTATCTCTTTAACCATCACAGTAGTGCTCTTTTAGGCATCAGTACTTTTTACTACTTCATACTCCAGTAAAGACAAAACAGGACATGGAGATAGTTTCTGATAATATTGTGTTGATAGATTGTTTTAGTAATAGTATAGAATTCACTAGCTTATGTCACAGGATTCAAGAAAGGAAAACTGCTTCAGAACACTTAATATAATTTTATAAATTTTTATTTGAGCATATTTAAGGGATTCTACATGCTGCTTTGATATCCATGCACAGGATGAAGTGAAAGACAACCACGACTACCCTTTACACAGTTAGCTTTTCGTTGTAATTAGGGGATCACTTAACATCCACTTTCTCAGTGATTTACAGACTTCACAACAAAGCAAATTGTTTCAGTGCAGAAATAAAAATGAAATGCTCTGCAATAGGCCCTTTCTGAAGAGGTTACCTGTGCTTTAGGAAGCTGCTGTGATGGACTTTAGAAGCTAAATGACAAGAGTGCTAATTGATTTTCTTCCTATGACTTAAAAATAGCAACTCGAATCAGACAGTTTCAAATCTCTTATTGCAGGTAAGCTCAGCTTTAAGGGCTGATTTTCATTAGAAGATGGCCACTCTAATGGCCATCTACATCCTACATATTCTTCCTGTTGAAGAATCAGGGCAGCCATGGCTTGGCACAGACATACACTGCTGGAAAGTACACAACAGAGGTAATCGAATTCTGTTACGGTTCTTAATTCTGTAAATTAATGGATGAGGGAATGAGTTTGAAATGAAAGGGAAACAAACAGAGAAGAGGGTGGAATAAAAATGTAGGCTCATACTCTGTATGATAATGGGAAATTTGAGTGAGAAAATAAGCTTTTATTTTGCAATCTGTTGTCCTAACAAACTTTTAATACCTATCCATTTCAAGCCACTGTTGGTCAGCATCCCTTTGTAAACACATGCTAAACTGGAGCAAAAGGAGATGGCAACAGCAGAGCATCACTTACCTGCATCAATAGTTTAATGTAGTTGACCATGTAAAACTCAAAAACAGATTTATGCTTTTGTGTGGACTGTAGGGACTAAGAGTTTGTTGACTGCATTTTCACTTCATGAACAGAGCTACCCAACCACGACTTGTTTGCAAACTAGAAATGTTTAAACACATTGTCCCTGTGCTCTTCTGAACTGACAAAGTTGCACTTTTACTGCTATATTCTTTCTTTTTTTTTTTTTTAATGAAGTCAGTTTTGATGTTTTTCTTCTTTTTTTCTCACTTTTTCTTTTATTGGATTATTTTATTTATTTACATTTCAAATGTTTTCCCCTTTCCCAGTCCCTCTATTCCATCCCTGCTCCCCAATATTTACATATAATTAAAGCAGAAGAAAATGATATGCATATTGAAATTAAAATGTCTATATAATAGAAATTGCTATTTTCATGGTTAAATAAGAAGTTTAATTATTATATTTCAACATTCATTCACTGGAAACAAAACATTACAATTTATACTTACATGCATTCATTTTGCGGTGACACAGCAAAGGAATTAGGAATGGAGGTACAAATAAATCAAGGTTTATGATGACGTGTAGGTGGGTAGAAACTAGCAGTTATAAAACTTACTAAACACACACACACACATATATTCCTCATTTTGTAAATTAGAGGAAGTCTCAGATCAAATTCATAGCAGAGAAAGAATAGCACAGGACTGAGGGTCCTGCCAATTGAGTCTCTATTCAAATGTATTGCTTTTGTAATTCAGGCAGAATCTTCTGTGTTTCTGTCTTCTCAATTCCACAGTCAGGACCAGAAATTTGTTTGAAATTCTGTGAGATTCCTGAAGTTAAAAAACAAAACAAAACAAAACAAAAAAACCAAAACAATGTTAAGAATTTATTTTCAGCTGAGCGTGGTTGCGTGGGAGGCAGAGGCAGGCAAATTTCTGAGTTCGAGGCCAGCCTGGTCTACAGAGTGAGTTCTAGGACAACCAGGGCTACACAGAGAAAACCTGTCTTGAAAAAACAAAAACAAAACAAAACAAAACAAAAAAGAAGAATTTATTTTCAGAACTGATATTATATTGTGGTCTCCTTTGAAATGAAGTGAGTCTTTAGACCTCCTTACTTTCTCTGTTGTTTTGATGATAAAATCCAGAGCTAAGCCACAAAGGCTGTTGTTAAAAATCAGTAGAGTACTTGGCTCCCATTTGGGAAAGCCCTAGGTTTCATGCTGTGCACAAAAGCCAAACCAGGTAAAATATAGAGCTTTTTGTTTGGGGACCTCATTTAAAACAACCAGAAATTAAAAAAAAAAAAAAAAAAAAAAAAACTTCAACTGAACTTAAAGTAACTTTGTTTAAAAGATTGATTCATCTATGAACTTTTATGTATGAGTGGTTTATTGACATGTGTGCCTGCATGACAGAAGAGGGTACCAGATCCTGTTATCAATGGTTGTATTCCATGTGATTACTGGGAATTGAACTCAGGACCTCTGGAAGAGCAGCCAGTTCTCTTAACCTCTATGCCATCTTTCTAGGCTCCAAAGTAACTTCAAAAAAAAAATATAATGAGTCGTGTATACTAAAGAAGTCACTAAACTTTTAATTTAGTCATTAAATGTCTAAAATTAATAGTTAAAAAAGGTCATAATGCTGTTTAATATAATGAGTATTACACCAATTAAAGCCAAACATCCTCTTACAACTATTTGTAACCAAACAACTGACCATTTTGGAGAGAACGAAACAACTGGGGTATAGTGTCTTAGATCAAATCTATCCAGCACCTGTGAATATGAATGAAACATTATTTGAAAAGATGATCGTTTTAGTATTATCAAAGAAGAACAGTTCCATACTGGGTTATGATGAATCCTACAACCTACATGAATATAACAATATAATCAGAAATTTAGGTACAGTCATACACAGGGAAGAATGCTAAATATTAACATTAAAAAAATTGCTAGCACCACTGGGTGTGGTCACACAGACACACACAGACACACAGACACACACACACACACATTTAATCCTAGGAGGTAGGCAGCAAATCTCAGTGTTTCAGGACAGCCTAGTCTACTAAGAAAGATTCAGGAAAGCCAAAGCAACACAGAGAATCTCTATCTTAATACCCATGCCCCACCTGCCAGAAAACGTCAGAATCTAGGAAAAATATGGCCAGACTTTTATGTTTGTATAACAGTTTTCTTAAGGTACTAGCTCCCTAACAGTTTAAATTTCTGACTTCTGGACTCTAGAACTGCAATAAAATAAATATATTCTGTTTTCAAACACCCCACCCACATAGTAATACTCTGTTTTGGCAGCCTTAGGAAAAATATATAGATATTAACAAAAGTTAACACTAATAACTGCATTCAAACTGTTTTGGCTTGGTTCGTTTTTGACATTTAGGCATGTAATTCACCTTTCTTTTCTTCCCCCACAAAACCTCACCTCCATGTATAAGATGCCTCCTTTATACTTGAGATTAAAGGGGCCATCTAATGGAATTCTTTAATCTGCCATAAGTAAGCACATTCCCTAGTAACAACTTTGCATATCACGATGCAAACTTAGGCTTCCAAAGGCTTTCTCTATTAAAGTCATCCTGCAGGGCTGGATAAGATGTTGAGTAAGTGATTGCTATGCAAGCTTGTGGACCTTAGATTAAGTTCCCATAACCCACATAAAAATCTGGGTGGGAGTCAGGCCTCCTATAACTCTAGTGCTATGAGGAATGGACATAGGTAGTTCACTAATGTTTTCTGACCACCAGCTTACATCCCAGTTCACTGAGAGATCATGTCTCTTAAGAATAAGTTCTTAAATAGTAGAGCAGTGTGCAGAATATTTTGTTCTAGTTTTCCTATAAACAACCACATGCATATGTATATGCATGTATACACACACAGACACACACAGACACACACAGACACACACACAGACACACACACACACACATACACACAGACATCATTTTAATGGTGATCTGGATTCATATTACCCTATATCTCAAACAAGTCATTTGGTCCACCTCCTTTTTTTTTTAAAGGGAGAAAAGGAGGAATAATTCATCATTATATGGTAACTCCTTTTAAACTCCATTTATATATTAGGAAGCTTCTACAGCAGTAGGCTTCCATATGGATTTTCAGAAGTTCTTTTGTGCCCAGTACCATTTATTCCTCCTGTTCTAATGTCCTCCATTATGCCTTTAGATTACTATGTTCTATTATCCCTAACAGACATGCGCTCAAATAAAGCTCCAAGTATCAAGAATGGGTTACATCTCTGAGTTATGACTCCCTCAAAAACATTAAAAGCTATTACAAAAGCTCCGAGTTACCCTCCACAACTTGATTGTAAGATATTACACTACATACTAACATTGTAGAACATCAAGAAATTAAGCTGGCACTGAACTGGAAGCTTTACATCCACTGACTAGTGTTTACGGTGCTGAAAGATACAATACATACTCCTGGAGAGAAAAAGTAATCATCGGTCTCACTCAGCTGTGAACCATAAGAGCTATTTTTCAACATGCTTGCAAGACATAGCAACTGATGCAATTGTGGTACAAATGTTAGGGGAGTAACCAACTGGTTTTTTGGTTAGATTTAAGGTACATTTTATGATATGGAACACAGGTATAACACTGTTAATGGGGACAAGAATATGAGACTAGACAGATCATGGGCCTTAGAAGAAAACCAACTTCTATTATTATGTTAAATTAAAATGACAATAAGACAACTCCTAGTTGTACATATTGCTGTACCCATAAATCATTGCATTGCTCAACCCTCATCAGAAAAACTTCTTCTTAGAGTACATGGTAAAGCATAGAGATCCATACTGGATTGTGTGAAGAGAGCGAATGACTTCAGAGCACTTAGCCATAAATGGTTTATATTTAACACACTTTTCCCCTCAACACTCGGGGACATTTGCTGAAGAGGAAGCAGAAAGACTCTGAGAGCTGGAGGGGATGGATGAATCCAAGGAAACAGTGTGTGTGTTCAGAATTCATTCAGTGTGCTCCAGAAACAACAGGGATGATGCACATATGAACTCACAGTAGATTATGACAGCATGTCCAATACCTGCAGAAGTTCAAGCCAAACCCCAGCATGGAGAAGAGGGAGTGAAAACAGCCCTAGCCAAGAAGCTGTTTGCAGCTGATGGCTCTTGGAAGAGTGAAAATAAATTTTCTTCAATGGAGTGGCACTGGGTATATCAAGCTCAAACACACTCTATCAGTCTTCATGTAGAAGAAATAATTAGCTAATATAAATTAGACTTCATAATTTTAGTGTGTTTGTGTGTGTGTGTGCATGTGCACAAGTACACAGGCACATTTTTTGTTTTGGTTTTGCTTAACAGAGTAAAAGAACAGGGATTTGGGTAGATAAGAAGGTAGGACTATTTTAAAGAGGTTAGGGAAGGGGAAGAAATTTTAAAATGAAAATTAACAAAGGTTTATGAAAATTTAAAACATAAAACAAGATATAAGAAAGGAGATAACCCAGGTTGGAGAGATGGCTCAGCAGTTAAGAGCACTGACTGCTCTTCCAGAGGTCCTGAGTTCAAATCCCACCAGCCACATGGTGACTCACAACCATCTGTAATGAGATCTGATACCCTCTTCTGGGGTGTCTGAAGACAGCTACAGTGTACTTACATATAATAAATAAATAAATCTTTATAAAAAGGAGATAACCCTTTTCATGTCTCATACTCATTTTAGCCATCTTTCATAATCTTCATAGCCAAACCCCATTAGTGGGATATGGTGTTATTTTAAGTTCTTTACTTCACCTTCTAGAAAAATATATCTTTGGAGTTGAACTCAAGTCACCAGATTTGGAAGCAAGCACTTTATCTGCAAAGACATACCATCAGTCCTCAAGAGCAATTCTTATATGCAGAACAACTCTACTTTCTAATAAAGCTTTTAATATTAATGTTTGCAATACCATATTTTATACCTTTCTTTTTTCAATATTCTTTGGGAGTTCTTCCTTGTCTTCTTAATACATACATGTTGGAACTATCAAGTTTCATATCTTCTCTTTTATTGATAAGGGAATTAGTCTAGTGTCATAGCTTTTATCTATATACCATAGATTGTTGCTTAACTCAAAAGCACTTATTCTCCTTTGCAGGCCAGAGAGGACATCTTGAAGAAGGTAATAACTGAACGAAGATTGTAAAGTGAGATTAACTCAACTCCAGACAGATTTAGAATGTATAGTAGGGCCAAGTCACTAACAGAGCCCTAAAGACTTTCAAAGCCTCTTTCATATCTGTAAGTGGCAGTAAATTGGTAGCATTATTCCATTATTCAAACTCAAATTCCCAGTTACTCATAATTCTCCTTTGCTGATTATCATCCTCAGAATATTCTTCACTATATCTTGCATATTTTATGTTTAAAATATATCCAAATTCTGAACAAAACTCCACATGTGTTTGTTATTTTATTAATTCTTTGAGGATTTCATACAGTATATTTTGAACATATTCTCCCTCGTCATATATCTGATTCCACTTCCCTACTCACCTAGATGAATGTCCTTCTTAAAATATTTTATCAATTTATTTATTTATTTATTTATTTATTTATTTATTTATTATTTTATGTGTGTGGGTGTTTGGTTTAGCTGTTTGTCTATGTACCACATGTATACAATGCCTGTGGAAGCCAGATAATGGCTTCAGATCCTCTGGAACTTGGGAGTTATATTAAGATGTTAGCCACCATGTACGTGCTTGGAAATGAACTCTGGTCTTCTGGAAGAGTAGTCAGTGCTCTTAACAGCTGAGCCATTTCTCCAACCTCTTTGGTTCTCTCTCTCTCTCTCTCTCTCTCTCTCTCTCTCTCTCTCTCTCTCTCTCTCTCTCTCTCTCTCTCTCTTCCCAACACATCTAATTAGTGATGTCAAAATATATGTGGGTGGGAGGTTCATCCTCTGGAGCATGGTTAATCTCTCCTCCAAGGGTTGTCCTCTCAAATAAGGCTGACTATTTCTTTTCCAGAAACTATCAATTGCCAGTAGCTCCTCACATAGCAATTGCTGCCCTACCATTTTCATGCTAGGATTTTCTTTGGCTTGAACTTGCACAGGTTTTGTGCATACTAATACAATCACTGTAAGTTTACATGTACATTTGACATGTTGAATCTTGAAAATGTTGTTTCTTTCTAGTTACCCTTTACCTCTTTGATCCGGCTTCTTCAATGATCTCTGAGACTTGGGAGGAGGATGTATAATACAGATATACCACCATGTTCTAGCTCCCCTCCCCTGGGAGCACTGCCAGTACATCTTACTAATTCCCTAATCTCTCCAAGTATTTCAAGTGAAATACAGATAGCTAAAGACTCAAATCTAACTTCCACATACAAGAGAAACAAGAAAATTTCTTTTTCTTTCTGGCTCTGCTTACCTGATTTAGAATGGCTATCTTCAGTCTCATCCATTCACCTGCATATAAATCTAACTTCATATGTGAAAGGATTGTAAAATGAAAACTTTAAGACACTGAAAAAGAAATTGAAAACAATATCAAAAGTTGGAAAGATCTTCCCTGCTCGTGGAATGCTATGATTAATGTGGTGAAAATGGTTGTCCTACCAAAAGTAATCTCTAAATTCAAGACAATTCACATCAAGACTTCAGTACATTCCTCATGGACATTGGAACAATAACCTTAAATTTCAGATGGGAACAAAAAAAGACCCGGGATAGACTAAACAAACTTGAATTACAAGAGAAATGTACTGGAGGTATACCAGATTTCAAATTATATTATAGGGCAATTGTTACAAAAGCAACTCAGTATTTGCATAAAAAGAGACTCAATACTTAATGGAATAGAATTAAGGATCCACATATGTGTTCACATGATTGTTTACAATTAGGTCAAAGTATACACTAGAGAAAAGAAAGATTGTGCCTAACTAATGGTGCTGGTCATGTAGAAGAAATGAACCTGGATGTTTACCTTTCAGCATACACTAAACTCAACTCCAATGGATCAAAGACCTCAACATGCACCTGATATCTCAAATCTGGTAGAGGAAGGAGTAGGAAATACCTTTAAACTTATTGGCATAGGGAAGAACCTCCTGATCTGAACCCTGATAGCTCATAAGTTAAGAACAGTCATTGATAAATGGGATCTTAGGAAGTTAATAATTTCTGCAAAGCGAATGTCATCATCATTTGAGTTAGGAGGCAGCCTACAGAATGAAAAAATATTCTTTAACAGCTATACATACTACAGTTCCCTATTGTCTTATATGTTGAAGGCGTGATGCCCAATTTGTGGTTTTATTCTGTGATGTCCTTGAAACCTTAGAAACTGGCACCATGTGGGAAAATTAGGTCAGTTGGATGTGTCTGTGACAATTTCACATACTTTTCAACCCTTCCTCACTCTCTTTCCT
The DNA here is from genome assembly GCF_978045245.1 of Mus caroli. NCBI lineage: Eukaryota > Metazoa > Chordata > Mammalia > Rodentia > Muridae > Mus > Mus caroli. The sequence goes on from NW_028227264.1 coordinate 48,171,443, forward strand.
GTACTACATGAAGTGGAGACCCTGATTTTTCCATAGGCTCCTGATGCAATTTTTTTTTTCCTCAAGCACATATATGGTTGGGAGCAATCATCTGTGAACTAAAGTTTTTGAATCTATGAACAAAATCAATCATTAATTCCTTAAGTTGTCAGTGCCAAGTATTGTGTCACAATGATGCAAAAGTCATTAATACAGTTATCAGGAATTTAGCCAAGTCAAAGTCACCTATCTTTTAGGCTACCGTCACAACATATTAAATTATACTCAACTCTTCTCTTGCCCCTTTGATCAATTCTCCACATAGCATCAAATTGAACCCACATTATTACATCTTCCTGCTTAAAACCCTCTGTACCTGCTTCCCTTTAATGAATTCTTGTACTTTTTGACCTCTTTAAGTAGTTCTTCAAAGCCTACTCATCTGTTTAACTTAATTTCCTACCAGTGGTCCAGTAAAAAAAAATAAATTTTATTCCTTTTCCGGAATACAGTATGATTCTTCTGACTTCATGGGCTTTATGCTTACTGTTCTCTGTGCTATATTTTCTTTCTTTTCTCTGCTTGGAGCTCTCTTGCTCTAGATTTTCATGTAGTTGAGCTATTTTTACTTCGAAGGTCTTAGTTGTTACCTTCTGCAAGATAGCTTTCCTGGACATTCAATCCCAGCTATATCCCTCTCGCGTCTTGTTCGCTTTTATCTTCTTTTGAACATTCACTGCACTGGAATTTCACTGAAAATTTTTCTTTTCCTAAGATCCTGTCATTAAACTTGTAAACAATAGACTGGCTAGGTGGTTAGTGGATAAAGATTTTTCTGGTCAAGTCCAAATTCACACCAAGGTTTGATCTCTATAAGCCACATCGTAAAATGAAAGAATACATTCTCATAAGTTGCCCCTTGTCTTTCATATGGACATTATGGTACACATACTGTCCCCCAATATGGTAAAAATTATAAAATGATAGAAAATAAATACTCACTGACAGAGACATTGTTCCATAAGTGCTGTATCAAGTGTAATTAAGTTAATCACAAAAGATATTATTTCTGGTTTTGTTTTGCTTTTTTGTTTTTGTTTTCCGAGACAGGGTTGTCCTGTAACTCACTCTGTAGACCAGGCTGACCTCGAACTCAGAAATCTGCCTGCCTCTGCCTCCCAAGTGCTGGGATTAAAGGCGTGTGCCACCACAACCCGGCAAGATGTTATTTCTAATTGCACTCATCATGTTTTTTGTACATTTGCAGTTTTCAGTTAAGATATAATTATACTTAAGATCAATTTAAAATAAAGTTATTCTTTTAGCCTATAAACTCGAAATCTGATTTGCTTCTTTTATTTCTAAGGATACATCCACTTTAGTTGCATAAAATGAATAAGGTGGCCAGTACACAAGACCATGTTTTAGATATAGGCCTGTATTTCTGGTCCTTTGATAACAATTTTAAGGATTAAAATCCCCTGTGTTTGTACTCAGAAGAGCCAAAATGTCTAGTAGTTCTTTGACATATTTATTGATACTAAATTAAAATTGTCAATACATTACCTATGTCTTATTTATGTTCTTTTTCTTGAGATTATTAATTTATGTCCATTTAGGTCTCTGCCAGATGTTCAACATTTAACTTTCTCCTATCAATTATAAGTTAATAAAGGAGAAAAGAGGTAACTTATTATTTAATGCATTCTTGCATCTCATTTCTTCTAAACTTCTAAAGATGTAAGAAGGGATGGGTCTCTAATGAATAAGCATTGTATTAAAAGACTGTTAGGTTTTTTTTTTTTTTTTTACACATTTCACCCCAACTCTCCTTACACACTCTCAAAGAAGACATTAACAGTATCTCCCCAGGGCTTCAGGTGCTTAGCCTGCTCATTTGTTGTGAAGTGTGGCTGTGTTTACTTCCAGAGTCTATATTCTTTCACAGTACTTGCTCAAAATAACTCTGATATCAAAGGAATGTCATTTTTAAAATTAAATCTAAGCTAGATAGGAGAAGCCTCCTGTCTGAACATACATTTTGATACCATACTTGGTTTCAGATTAATACCACAAGGAATCTTCAAAGTAGTATTTTCCTATCTTCTATAAAACTTGTTTTTATTTCATAACTGTGTAAAAGTAAACTAATTTTCAGGGCTTTATCTAAGGATATTGTTGAAATGTCATGTTTCCATGTCAGTTTTCTCCATTTCTAAAGGACAACAAAATTGTGGCTGATTTTCCCCCTTCTTGAAATAGCTTTTAAATAGAAAGGAATCTCAAGTTCAAAACTGATTTTAAGTTTTTCAGTTTCTACTTCCTGCAATATAAAGGTGAAGGAAATCTAAGAACAGACCTTCAAGTGTTGGGAGGGTACAATTGATAGACTTCAGATGGTATGAATTTCAGCTCACTTCTGCAAAATCCACTTTAAGTAAAGACATTTTAGAAGATTGAAGATATTGAAAAACTACAACTGTGATTCAGATGCTTTTTAATGTATTAATTAACATAATTCTTGTGTGCTCTTTCATGCAGAATTAAAACATATAATCTGAATACAGGACAAGGTAATTAAAATCAGATAATTTCCTAAATTTTAAAATTATGTTTCACAGACAAATGCACATTTCTTCTATAATGCTTTCTCTATCTAATCCTTAAGCTCCCCTGCTTCTTTTAACAGTACACAGACATACAGTGATTTGTTTCTTTTTGTCAGCAAAAGTGCTACAATTTCTAAAGCTGCCCATTGAGTGTTTCTGAGCTCTAGCCAAGAGCTATTTCAAAATGAGGACAGATTTCTTTTCTCCCCAGAGACAGACAGCATGATGCTTCTTCAACCCTGCATGCCAAGCCTTTCTGTGTTAGATCTTGCCCAGTATCAGAAGCAAAAGAGATTACTGCTATAATGATGACAAAAATCAAGGTGGGATTAAATCCATTTCTATTTATTTCATGTTAAATGAAATCATCAGTGGCTTTATAACACTGAAGTTAGCCATTCCCTTACAGCGAAACAAAAGAGATTGAACAACTCTATCGGAATGGAAACAACCACCAAACTGTTCTCGAAGATGGATTAACAACAAACCATTGTTAATGCAGTTAAACATAATTCTGACAAACATTCATAATCCTGGCACTGTCTCTATTCTCATCAAAGAACATTCAAAGAGAGTGCTGTGGCTGCCAAAGGTTACAACTGTCTCATTTTCCTGCCACATCTCTGTTACTCAAGCCTGTTCCCCTATCCTTTCATTCACACCTGCTGCAGTAAAAAAATGAACAGTGGAACTTGGTACTCTTGTAAAGTTTTTCAATACAGAGAGAGAGACCTTTTCATATTTTAACAGGACCTAGACAAGTCACAGATGAATTCCCATGTCCTTTTAGAGATCCTTCATGGACTCAAAAACAAAATGCAGTTGTGTAATTTACATCACTAGGGAGAAACCAAGGAAGATCCCAGTGCATTTTTCTGAGTCTTTTTGGCATAATACCATCTTATTTCCCTGAGAGGAAAAAAACTCAGTCACAGATAAGACAAAAGAGCTGAATAAGCAATATAAGTAAGATATTCATAATGCCAGGCAAACCTTGGCTGTCTTGTTCTCCCTCACTTGCTGGATTTTGAATACTCAGGAAGCTACTAGCAGGATTCTTCACTTATTTAACCCGAGGTGGGAGAGAATAGGAAAAGACATAAGGGAGAGTGATACTCTGTGTGTGTGAATTATTTGCTCAAAAATGAACAAAAGCTAATAGATACGTTTTAAATAACCCTATAACTAAGACCAGAAAATTAAGACAGACTGTGTTATTATTTTTCTATTTTTATATATTTGTTCTGATTATGTGTCTGTCTGTATGACTTTCAAAAACATTTAATTTTTATTTTTACGTGAATGTCTGTTTGTATGTGTGCAGAAGCTTGAAGGGGACATTAGATCCCTTGAAGCTGTAGTCAAAGCAAGAGGAAGCTGCCCAATTTGAGTTCTGAGAACTGAACTCTATTCCTCCAAGCAAAGTGAACTGAAGTTCTCTGAGCACTAAGCAGCAAGTCTTCTTAACCGCTGAACTGTCTTCTAGCTCTCATTTTTGTATAGTATATCCATTACCTACTACAGAATTATCTTGTTGGGACTAAGATTCTAGTTTACTAATTGCAATAGGCTTCAGTTTTACAAAGAGCAGAGATTTCTCTAGGACTATAGCTGCCATCTGCTTGGCAGTCTCTATACCAGCTCAAGGATGGATGGAGTATTACAAAAAGAAAGGCCAAAAGGATATGTGGGGTTAAACATAAATGGGGAATTTACAAAAACCATAGTTGTTGATGAGATGCCAAGTTGGATGGGTAACCATGTGTCTAAGAGCAGCCAAAGAAGTAAAGCAAGGAGTGTGGATTCCAGAAACTGAGCAGCACAGGCAGAGATTCAAATACATCAGGGGAACACCTACAAACAAATCAAGGTGCCAAGACTCATAAGGTCAATATAGGACTCTAGACAGCTAAAGATGGCACTGTATTCAGGTCACAAAAGCAATGAGCTACTGATGACAGAAAACTTAACTTTTGTTTAAAACTAAGTGGCAAAAGACAATATGAAAACCTATGTACTATGAAATTAGCTACATGACATTCTGAAAAAGGCAAAACAGTATTGAAAGTAAAGAGATTAGTATTTGCTGAGGATGCATGGGAGAGGGATGATCAAACAGAGCAAAGATAATTTTAGGGTACTAGGGTGACAGACACATGATATGATATATTTGTCAAATCTGTCAAAATGCACCTCAAGAGTTAACCCTAATATAAACTCTAACATAATATAAACTCTTACCTAACATAAACACAGGTATGTTAGTTACAGTGACTGTACCACTCTTACACAAAATGCTAACAAAGGAACATTGTTATGATATATGGGTGAGAAGCTATAAAGTAGCTATTTATATACTATGCCCAAATTTGGGAGCCTAAAACTGCTTTTGAAAAATGAAAACTGTTCAGTATAATGGTGTCATCAAGATGAGAACAGAGCCAGCAGCAAATTAACTTCATCATGTCACAGGTGCCTTGCTGTCCAAAGCTAAGACTAACGTTAGTAACAAACTAGCAAAATGCCATGCTAATGCTCTGAGTGGTATTCTCTATTCAAATTCCTGTCCCCCATTACAGTAGTGTTTGGAAATGTGGTCTTTGGGAGAAAGTCAGGGTCAGATTAAGCCACAAAGCATACAATATGTTTTAAAGGCTTCTTGAAAAGACCAAGACAAATTATATCTTCCTGATTCCACTCAACATTAAGCAAGGCCCCTAAAGCTCAGTGGAAAAATTGTGGTTGGTAGATGGTCAGATCACTGTACTATTTGAAAATGTCTAGGTCTTTCAGTCTTTTTTCAGGTAGGAAAATTTAAATCTCCCATTAGGCACAGTAGAAATTGCTAAAGGGTTGAACAAGTTTTAAATATCTACAGTTCAAGTTGTTTTGAGAATGAGTACTCTGATACTCTTGTGGAATATCTATTCTTTGGTATGAAAGATACAGAAATCATTAAAATTATAAATATAACTGCAGGAGTGAATACAGTTAAAAATGACATGGGGCTCTTCTGTGGTAGATGAAAATGCAAAGGGACATAGAAAAATATAGATATATATGATACTTTATTTTGTCTTTATTAAAATCACTTCAAAGAAGACTTACCTTCAATATTTTCCTAGTTTTTCTGAATAATTTTCCATTTATAAGATATGCTCTCCTGTCCCTTCCAATATTTTTCTGTGTGCCCCCTTTCCCCTTTTCCTTCCCAGGTTCCTCCCTCCCTCAACTTCCTGTGTTTATTTTGTTCGCCCTTCTATGTAGGATTGAAGCGTCCACACTTTGATCTTCCTTCTTCTTGAGCTCCATATGGTTAGTGGGATGAATTGTGGGTTTTCTGAGCTTTGGAGCTAATATCCATTTATCAGTGAGTACATGCCATATGTGGTCTTTTGTGTCTGAGTTACCTCACTCAGGATGATATTTTCAAGTTTCATCCATTGCCTGCAATTTCATGAAGTTCTTGTTTTTAATAGCAGTGTAGTAGTCCATTGTGTAAATGTAACATATTTTCTGTATCCATTTTTCTGTTGACAGACATCTGGGTGGTTTACTGCTTCTGGTTATTATAAATAAGGCTGCTATAAACATAGTGGTGTGTGTTTGTCCTTGTTATATGTTGGAGTATGTTGTGAGCATATGCCCAGTAGTGATATAACTGGGTCTTCAGGTAGAAGTATTTCCAATTTTCTGAGAAACCATCAGATTGATTTCCAAAGTGATTTTACCGCTGTAGTCCCATCAGCAATTGAAGAGTGTTCCTCTTTCTTCACATACTCGCCAGTATCAGCTATCACCTGTGATTTTTGATCTTAGCCATTCTGATTGGTGTGAGGTAGAATCTCAGGTTCCTTTGGTATATCCCTGGTGACTAAGGATGTTGAACATTTCTTTAAGTGCTTCTCAGCCATTCGATATTCCTAAGTTGAGAATTCTTTGTTTAGCTCTGCACCCCAGTTTTAATAGGGTTACATAGTTCTCTGGAGTCTAACTTCTCAGGCATTGGAAAGGACAGGAGAGAAGTACAGAGGATTCAGAAATTTACTAGAAAAATGCAGCAGTGAGAGATGGAGAACTAGTCACTAGAAAGTTCCAGACACCAGGGAAGCAAGAGGCTCCCAGGACCCAACTGGGATGACTTTAGCCGAAATATGCAACAAAGGGCAAACAGAACCTGTAGAAACCACCTCCAGTACATAGGCACAGCCCCTAGTTGAAGAATGTGGCCACCCACCTATCTCAAAATTTTTACCCAGAAATGTTTCCATCCAAAGGAAAGACAGGGACAATAAATGGAACAAAGACCAAAGGAAAGGCTAGCCAGAGCTTGTCTTATCTAGGGATCCATCCCATCTGCTTACACCAAACCCCCACACTATTGCTGATGCCAAGAAGCACTTGCTAAAAGGAGCCTGGTATAGCTGTTCCCTGAGAGGTTCTACCAGTACCTGACCATAGGAAGAACAACAATATCAACCAACCAGACTACCCAGAGCTTCCAGAGACTAAACCACTAACGGAAGAGTACACATGGAGGGACCCATGACTCCAGATACATATGCAGCCGAGAACTGCCTTATCTGACATCAATGGGAGAGGAGGCCCTTGGTCCTGTGGAGAACTGATGCCCCAGCAGAGGAGGATTGTGGAAGGGTGAGGTGGGGGTGGGTTGGTGGGTGGGGGAGTACCCTCATAGAGACAAAGGGGAGGGGGAGAGGAGGAATGGGATGGGGGTTTGTGGAGGGGTAACTGGGAAAGGTGATATCATTTGAAATGTAAATTATTAAAATGATTAGTAAAAAATAAATAAATGAAATGGAATCATTCTTAAAAGGGCATAGAAGTTTTAAAAAGGCCATTCTCCACATATGCAAGTCCCTTTTCTAGAATAACTTAATAGTTATTCTCAAGTATTGTGCTCTCCCCTAGGAGCAATGGGTATATTCTGGGTTATATTCCAGGAAATTGTGCTCCAGAGGCCTCAGAAGGACTGTGTTGCAGCTTTCCACACTGTCTCAGTGAAGGCAAAGAAAAAGGAAGCAGTATGAGGTGAAGAGTCTGCCTCTGTGATGACAGACATCCACATGTTCAGGAGAAAGCAGTTGCTACTTGCAGCCTCAGAAAGAAAAGAAAACAGAAAATTCTGATTGCCATGATGCTTAAAGCAACAACTATAATAGGAACTAAAAATGTCCTTAATTTTAATTAAAAAATTAAAATTTCCACAAGCATTCAAAGAAAGAAGTCTGAGATATCAAGTTGGCATGGAAAGTGGAAGAAGGGGTGTTTCTGGGCAGGGGCAGAAGTGAGGAATTACATTAACCACTTGATAACCTACTGTGACACTAAAGTGAACCTAAAATGTAGGTGTCATACCTCCCGAGCATGACAGAAGTTCAGAGTGTCTCCAGAATTACTCTCATGTGTCATAAGATCTCTGTAAGAAACTACTTCTTATTAACAGTACAATTCCATATATATATCTTCTTGTAACACCATTTAATTCTTATCCATAAGTGCTATGTATATTCTGTCATTTAATATTTAAACATCATTTTTCCTCTTTCAGTATAGAATAAATATTCAAAATTGGTAACTAATCCAGGCATGGTGGCACATGCCTTTAATCCCAACACCCAAGGTCAGAGGCAGGCAAATCTCAGTGAGTTTGAGGCCAGACTGATTCCCATAGCAAGTTTCAGGACAGTTAACTACATAGAGAAACCCTATGTCAAAGAAAATACAAAGAAATTGGTAGCTAATTCAACAAAAGTCTTGAAACAAGCACAGATGATGGAATTTCGTAATTTTGAAATTACAGTCTGTTCATCCATAATTGTATGATGTTGCATTTCTCACAACTACTCAGGAATTGGTGTACTAAATTTAAAATAAGAATAAATTGATTTTTACATTATTATTTTTCTGGCAAATAAGTTTTTAAATTTCATTTTAATTTTATTTTGCACTCCAAATCCCATTCCCTGCCCCTCCCATCCACCTTCCGACTGCTCCACATCCCACACCTCCTCCCCACCTCACCCCGACTCCACATGGATGCCCCCATCCTCCACCCCACCTGACCTATAAACTCCCTGGGTCTCCAGTTTTTCTAGGGTTAGGTGCATCATCTCTGAATGAACACAGACTCAGAAGTCCTCTACTGTATGTGTGTTGAGGGCTTCTTATCAGGTGGTGTATGCTACCTGGTTGGTGGTCCAGTGTTTGAGAGATCTTAGGGGTCCAGATTAATTGAGACTGTTGGTCCTCCTACAGGATTGCCCTTTTCCTTAGCTTCTTTCACCCTTCCCTAATTCAACAACAGGGCTCAGCTGCTTCTGTCCATTGGTTGGGTATCTGCATCTGACTCTTTCAGGTGTTTGTTGGGTCTTTAAGAGGGCCGTCATGATAGATCCCTTTTGGTGAGTACTCCATAGTCTTAGTAATAATGTCAGGTTTTGGGACATCCCACTTTGGGCCTGTCTCTGAAACATCTTTTCCTCAGGCTCCTCTCCATTTCCATCCCTGTAATTCTTTCAGACAGGAATAATTATGGGTCAGGGATGTAACTGTGGGATGGCAATCCCATTCCTCACTTAATGTTCTGTCTTCCTACTGCAGGTGGGCTCTATAAATTCCCTCTCCCTAATGTAGGGCATTTCATCTAAAGTTCCTCCCTTTGAGTCCTGGCTATCTCTCACCTCCCAGGTCTTTGATGCATTCTGGGGGATCCCCCCAACCTCCTATTTACTGACATTTCCTGTTTACATAAATTCTGATGGTCCCCCAGGCTTCAGTCATTTTCCCTCACCCAATTCCAGATCAAGTTTCCCTCTCCATGCCCCCACTTCTCCCCCTTACCCAATCCAATTTCCTACCAGGTCCCTCAATTCCTCCCCACTTCTGATTGCATTGCTTTCATTTTTGCTTTAACTTATAAGTTTATAAGTTTATAAGTCTGTTAAGTTTATAATTGCCAGCTGTGCGAGCACCATTTGTTGAAAATGCTGTCGTTTTTCCACTGGATGGTTTTAGCTTCTTTATCAAAGATCAAGTGACCATGGGTGTGTGGGTTCATTTCTGGGTCTTCAATTCTATCCCATTGGTCTACTTATTGATAGGCCTGCCTTTATATGTAACTTGACCTTTCTCCCTTTTAATATTCTCTCTTTACTTAGTGCATTTGTTGTTCTGATTATTATGTGTCAGGAGGAATTTCTTTTCTGGTCCAATCTCTTTGGTGTTCTGTAGACTTCTTGTATGTTCATGGGCATGTCTTTCTTTAGGTTTGGGAAGTTTTCTTCTATAATTTTGTGAAGATATTTGCTGGCCCTTTAAGTTGAAAATCTTCATTCTCATCTACTCCTATTATCCGTAGGTTTGGTCTTCTCATTGTGTCTTGGATTTCCTGGATATTTTGAGTTAGGATCTTTTTGCATTTTCCATTTTCTTTGATTGTTGTGCTGATGTTCTCTATGGAATCTTCTGCACCTGAGATTCTCTCTTCTATCTCTTCTATTCTGTTGCTGATGCTTGCATCTATGGTACCAGATTTCTTTCCTGGGGTTTCTATCTCCAGCGTTGTCTCACATTGGGTTTCCTTTATTGTGTCTACTTCCCTTATTAGGTCTTGGATGGTTTTATTCAATTCCATCACCTGTTTGGTCGTGTTTTCCTGAAATTCTTTAAGGGATTTTTGTGTTTCCTCTTTAAGTTCTTCTACCTGCTTAGCTGTGTTCTCCTGTATTTCTTTAAGTTAGCTATTAAAGTCTTTCTTGATGTCCTCTACCATCATCATGAGATATGCTTTTAAATCTGGGTCTAGCTTTTCGGTGTGTTGGGTTGCCTTGGACTGGGTGGGGTGGGCGTGCTGCGTTCTGATGATGGTGAGTGATCGTGGTTTCTGTTAGTAAGATTCTTTCATTTGCATTTCGCCATCTGGTAATATCTGGAGTTAGTTGTTATAGTTGTCTCTCGTTAGAGCTTGTTCCTCAGGTGATTATGTTAGCCTCTATCAGCAGACCTGGGAGACTAGTGCTCTCCTTAGTTTCAGTGGTCAGAGTACTCTCTGCAGGCAAGCTCTCCTCTTGCAGGGAAGGTGCCCAGATATCTGGTGTTCGAACCTGCCTCCTGGCAGAAGTTGTGTTCCACTCACCAGAGGTGTTAAGATTCCGTGGAGGTTCCTGTGGGGACCTTGCGAGTGTCCGCAGACTCCATGCCCAAAGTACCCCGGTGCGGTGTGGACCAGAAGGGACTTGTGACCCTGATCAGGCTGGGTTCTCTGCTTCCCTAATTAATGCAGTCTCAGGTCCTGCGTGATTGGATTGGAGCAGATGCTGTGTTTCACTCACCAGAGGTCTTAAGATCCCGTGGACGGTCCTGTGGGGACCTTGCAGGTGTCCGGAGACTCCATGCCCAAGGAACCCCGATGCTGGAGTGGACCAGAAGGGACTTGTGACCCCCTTACTGCTTTTAATATTATATCTTTATTTAGTGCATTTTTTGTTCTGATTATTATGTGTCAGGAGAAATTTCTTTTCTGGTCCAGTCTATTTGGAGTTCTGTAGGCTTCTTGTGTGTTCATGGGCATCTTTTTCTTTAGGTTTGGGAAGTTTTCTTTTATAATTTTGTTGAAAATATTTGCTGGCCCTTTAAGTTGAAAATCTTCATTCTCATCTACTCCTATTATCCGTAGGTTTGGTCTTCTCATTGTGTCCTGGATTTCCTTGTTTTTTTGAGTTAGGATCTTTTTGCATTTTCCATTTTCTTTGATTGTTATGCTGATGTTCTCTATGGAATCTTCTGCACCTGAGATTCTCTCTTCCATATCTTGTATTCTGTTGCTGATGCTTGGATCTATGGTACCAGATTTCTTTCCTGGGGTTTCTATCTCCAGTGTTGTCTCACTTTGGGTTGTCTTTATTTTGTCTACTTCCCTTTTTAGGTCTTGTATGGTTTTGTTCAATTCTGTCACCTGTTTGATTGTGTTTTCCTATTTTTCATTAAGAACTTCTACCTCTTTATTAGTGTTTGCCTGTATTTCTTTAAGTGAGTTATTAAAGTCCTTCTTGATGTCCTCTACCATCATCATGAGATATGGTTTTAAATATGGGTCCAGCTTTTCGGGTGTTGGGGTATCCAGGACTGGTTGAGGTGGGAGTGCTGGGTTCTGATGATGGTGAGTGGTCTTGGTTTCTGTTCGTAAGACTCTTAAGTTTCCCTTTAGCCATCTGGTAATCTCCAGAGCTAGTTGTTATAGTTGTCTCTGTTTGGAGCTTATTCCTCCCATGATTCTGTTAGCCTCTCTCAGCAGACCTGGGAGACTAGCTCTCTCCTGAGTTTCAGTGGTCAGAGTACTCTCTGCAGGCAAGCTCTCCTCTTGAAGGGAAGGTGCACAGATATCTGGCATTAGGACCTGCCTCCTGGCAGATGAAGGCCTGAAACAGGGCCTGTCCCAGAATCTGTGTCGCTTAGGTAGCTGGCACTCTCACCCACTCAGACTAGTCTCTGAGAGATCCTGGACCAGAGATGGCTCCCCAGGTGCTCTGGCAAATCCCTCTCAGGCGGGGCGTACATCTCTCCTCTGGCAGGGAAGGTGCCCGGATGTCTGGAACTGGAGACAGGGTCTGCTCCAGAAGCTGTTGTCCCAGAAGCTATGTAGCTTCTGCAGTCCACACTCTCACCTGATCAGACTAGTCTCTGAGAGATCCGGGAACCAAGGTGACTCCCCCAGGTGCTCTGGCCCTTTTTCATTTTTATTATTTATTTTTATTCATTTACACCTCAGATTTTATCCCCTTTCCCATTTTTCTTTCCACAAGCCCCCATCCCCTCCTACCTCCCACTGCCTCTATGAGGGTGCTCCTTCACCAGCCCATCCACTCCTGCCTCAGGGACCTACAGTTCCCTTTTCCTGGGTCATCAAGCCTCCCCAGGACCAAGGGGCTCCCCTGTAGATAAGGCAACCCTCTGAAAACAGAACCTTTTTTCATACAATATAGCTGATTGGAGTTTCTCATTCCACTTCCTCTAATCCTTTTACTTCCTCCACAGATCTTCTCTCATCATGATCCACTAACTTTCTGTCTCTCATTAGAAACAAACAGGCTTTTAAGACACAACAACAAAACACAACGTAATAAAATATAGTAATATTTTAAAAAACCACCTTGAAGTTTGACAAAAAAAAAAAAAAAAAAAACAACAGAAGGAAAAGAGCCCAAGAAAAGTCACAATTATTAGAGACGCACTAATTATCACATTTAGGAGTCCCCTAAAAATACTAAGCTGAAAGCTATAATATATACACAAAATACCTGGTACATACCCATATTGGCCCTGTGCTTTCTGCTTCTGTCTTCATGAGTTCAAATGAGTCTTGCTCCTTAGATTCAGAAAGTCTTGTTCTCCTGCTATCCTCTGTACCCTCTGGCTCTTATACTATTTCTGCTTCCTTTTCTGTGGGAGTCCATGAACTCTGTATGAAAGCATCCCATTTAGATCTCCCTCTCCTTCTCTCTTTCCCCCTCTCCCTTCCTCTCCCTCTTTCTCTCCCTCTCCCTCTCTGTTTCTCTGTTTCTCTGTTTCTCTGTTTCTCTCTCTCTCTCTCAATCTCTCTCCCTCTCCTGTGTTTGTGTTTGTGTGTGTGCGTGTGTGTGTGTGTGTGTGTGTGTGTGTGTGTGTGTGTGTGTGAGAGAGAGAGAGAGAGAGAGAGAGAGAGAGAGAGAGAGGTGACTGTGAGTTTCTGTATTTGTTGCCATCTACTGTTGGAGGAAGCTTCTCTGATGATGGCTAAATAAGGCACAGGTCTATGAGTATAGCAATTGAAGTTATTTTATCACTACTCTTTATATTTTCGACAAGTAGCATTTGTTTTTATCCTAGATCTCTGGGATATCTAGTTTTGTTTCCTGATTACCAATGCAATATCTGGTATGAATTCTCTCTAGGGGAGTGGGACTTAACTGGTTGGTTACTCTCACCAGCTTTGTGCCACCCATTACCTTAGCATATTTTGCAGGCATTATAGGGTAAATGTTTTGTGGTTGGATTGGTGTTTACTTTTCTACTTTGGTAGCCTTCACAGTGAGTTCCTAACCAAGGACACTAGGATGTAGCCACTAGCTCGACCTCTCTGAGTTCAATGAGTTGTTTGGGCATTGTCTTCAACAATGTGTTCTTGCTTTCAGTTTATAGAGAGAAACCTATTGTCTTGGCAAATGGCTGGGTAATTTCGGGAGTTCTATGGGACTTCTTTGACCACCAATGCAATTGGCTGTAAGAAATGGCCTTTTGGGACTTTGTCTCTGTCATTGGAGACTTCATTTCAATCACCTCCATATATTTGATGAAGTCTCCATTGCACTAGGTTTCCATGTAATGCCCTTCAATTGTAGCTGTCTTTTCCCTCATTTGGATTTTTATATTATAGAATCATGTTTATAAGAATTGTAAGATAAGACCTGACACTCCAGAGAAATATCTGTATATTTGGCTATAATGGGATATGTTACAAGACTTTTTTCAGTTTCATTCCATAGATATTTTTGAACTAAAAAATGAAAGTTCCTTACTTGCAACTTCTTCTATAGGACTCTTTGTTGTATTACTTATAAATAAAATTTCTTAGGAGATAGAATAGAATATAAAAATGATATTTAGTAACATTTCTGTTTATATTGGTGTAAACCTGCACATTTGCAATGTGAGGGCCAGGAATGTATGCTTGAAAATTCCATCCTCTGGGCTATTCCATGTTGTGGTAATCCTCTTCTGGAACACAAACACTATCCATTTTCATTTCAGCCAAATATAAATACTACCTTCACCAGGTTTTTAGATGGCTTCTCTTTCCAGTCTAAGTGAACAAAAGAAGCTGGCCTCCTAAGCATGCAAATGATCCCATTCTCTGCTACCTCATCCAAAAATAATTCCCATCTGATGGGACTCTCAGCTAGGTTATGGCTACCAGTACCTGCTAAAAATATTGTATTCAAGGTAGACAATTTTAATCAACATGGTTTTGATTTTATATGAGGTTTCCAGAGTCAATTCTAAACAGAATACTTTTAAGTGCACATAGAGTTTTCCAAATTGGAGCCAAGATCTCTATTCTCCCTTTATCTCTTTTTACTTACTCTCCTGTTTTCCATGCTCTCACCAAAACATCTAGCTACTGAAACAGATTCTACAAGAACTTACAAGATCTAGTAAACAAAAAATGAGATTAAATTTTCTTCTCAAGCATTAAGACATAATGATTCAAATGAATCCCCATGGCTGGGTGGATGGAAGAGCTCCCAGTATGTGTTCATTGTAGTGCCCCACCCCATTAGCCTTCTATCAACCAATGCATCTGGCAACAAAATTCACACAATTGCAGTGCCACCCACCAGCTCTCCTTTACAATCAAAACCATCTCCATTTCCATCAAGGGAATAGTAAAATCATCTTTCAAACATAATATGGAGAGTATCCAAATATAGGATTTTTTTTACCTTTTTTTTCCTACTTTTGCTTTACAGTACACTTTATAATGAAAATCTGGAATGAAACAACTCTTCATTGTTCTTACCTTTTCCCAAATGAATCTGTAAATATTCTGGCTTCCCTTCCATCACAGTACCACCAGAATTAAAAGACTCCAAGATACAATCCAAATTCTCCACATTCTGCTCCAAAAGGATCATAGTTTTGCATTTTTAAGTAGAATATGACTTTGGTGAAGAAGTTCTTTATTTTGATAGAAATCTCTTTCTGCCAGAAAACACAAAAAGTCAGTATTTCCTCCTGTATCATATTGTTCATCTACAATAACCAATTTATTCAAACAGATTTATTACATTACCACCAGCTCCTGTTTGCACTGTCAAATCTGATAAAAGAAAAACTGCTATATTTATTAAGCTATTCTAACTAGGTAAAAATAAAGTGTATATAAAGATGAACCATTGAGTATACTCTTGCATAACTGTAAATGACAGCACAGGGCTGTAAAATAGCCACACGAACCTTAAGGAACCACATGCTAGCAAACTGTGACTGAGATTCATCAATGCAACCCTTTTAGAGCACTTCGTTTTCTTAGAGATTGTATGAAAGTGTTCACTCCTTCATATCTTTGACAACTGTCAGTGTTACGGTTCCATTAAATGCAAATTTGACCTTTTATAAAAGCATGTTTAAAGTTAATATCACAGTGCATCAATTAGACTTCATATGCTCTTAAGAGGCTGAATAACTGCAGTCATTTAGAAGCTACCTTGTGAATTTTTTTTAAAAGGAGTGTCACCAAGTTTGCTAATTACAATGAAAGTAAAATTCCATCTCTTAACTGTAAGTAAAGCTGTCCCACTATTTACTTCCTTGCTTGGTTCCTTTTCTCCAAGAATTCTGCTACTTGAAATCAACAGCACCTGACATTTTCTGCAGTACCGTTCTAGTTGCCAGGCATTAGGAATGTGGAATGATTTTTTAAAAGGGAAATTTAAGGGCATTTTAATTAGTATGCTCAAAGTTTAGAAATCTTAGTCATAGCAGTAAACTTTTCCAAATATTTTATACACTTTAATCATGCAATGAATGTACATTATTTTAATCTGATTTTGATCCTCTCCAGGACTGTACAAATTATGAGGAAGTGGTATTTTCATCATCTAAAGCATGTTGAATTTTAACTATTTCTCTAGAGATATTAAATGTTGTCAGTTGAAGACAGTACCAGAATCCAGGGCTTCAGATTCTACAACACATCTTCATTTTGTTTGCAAAATTTCAGGATAAACCTAAAAAGGCTTTTGAACTGCTGACAAATGAAATTTGCAGCCATACATTGTTATATTCTGTAACATATTGCTTTTCCCAAAAGCTTTACCTGTTAAGGATACCTGGAGGGTTATTGAGCTGTGGTTGTCCTTTCAATAAAGGCTCCCAAGAGAATTATGTGTATTGAGAGATGTTTTTCTTTTTACTTCACTCATTGTCTGTAGATTTTTCCATGACTGTCAAGTTGTACCATTATCACTTTGGAATTCCCAGTGGTACTTCAAGCAACAGCTTTTTGTTTTTTGTTTTGTTTGTTTTGATTTGATTTGATTTGATTTTTTGCTGTACTAAATAATCCTCCATGTATCAACCATGCTCATGCGCTCATACTGAACGTCCAGCAACCACAATTTCCCCCATACTTCTTGATGATGTGAATACTTACCTCACATTTTCTGAAAAGTTTTCCTGTTTCCATCATTGGTTATTTTCAGCATGTTCTCCACCATTAACACTGGATATTTGGAAGGGTGTGTATTCATTTTGTTATGAATCTGCAATTGATCAAAACTTATCACAAATCTAAAAAGATATTGCTGCTCTAAAAATAACATTTTCTGAATACATACCACTTACTGAACAATAAAATTAAAGAAAGTAACTCTCAGTGGGACAACTAAAATAACGTCAAGGACAGATTTATTTATGGTAATAATTGTACAGGTTTTTGAACTTCTGTGTACTGCTTAATATATATATATATATATATATATATATATATATATATATATATATATATATATATAGTAAGAAACAATCAGATCAGTATGGTTAACATGTCCATCCCCTTAAGCTTTTTTTTTTTGAAGAACGCTTTACATCACTTTGACTTTTGGTGTGGCAAATAGAAAATGAATATTGTGGAATAACAACCCTTTCTGTAACCCTGATGTTCTACACCTCTCTATAAAATCCCTATATAGAATAATGACTTCCATCATGAACTTCCTGAAACAAAAGCTACAATGCAGCCCCCATGGATTTAAGCATGTAGCCATGAAAATGAATGTGATATTACAATAGGTAGCATCTTGAAATTAAAGACAAATCTTTTATTTGTTTTGTTTTTGTTTTTTTGTTTTTTTTTTTTGACTGGACCAAAATTCATTTTAATCGTTTTATTTCAAGTATATTTAAAAATCATAAATGGGGTTTTAAAGTACAAATCTTTATAAGACTTTGTACATTGGAAAAAATATCATTTTTAAACCATATCATTTGGACTTCATATAGAAAGGTACTACAAATAAGAACCCAAATCTTTGTGTAGCAATTGAACACAAGATTGATACAAAAATAGTGTATCTAAGGTCCCAAACACATGATTGCAGTACCAAGATGAAAATCATCATCTCTGAATCCACTGATATATGAAGTATATCATTCTCTTTCACCAAATACTAGAGGAATACTGATGAAGTAGCTCAATTGATAGGTTGCCTTGCATGTAGAAAAGCTTAGGGTTCATCCTCAGCAACAAATAAAACTACATATTCTCACATGCCTATCAATCCATACTTGAGAGGTGGAGGCAGGAGAAACAGATATCCAAGGTCACTTTTGACTATACAATGAGTCTGAGGCAGTGAAATAGTGTTTCCCAGAACAACATGGTAGTTGCCCATATGAAGTCAAAGCAGTTGTAACAGTGTCCATAAGACCTGTGGAAGCTCAAGCCAAACAAAATCCCCAGTATTGAGGGAGGAGTCAAGAATGTCCACTCCTACCTAAGGAGCTATTATAATTAACTGCTACCACAAGAGGGAGAGTTAGTTGTTTTGAAGGATGTAGATCGTGGGAGATTAACTACTATGCCACATTGGATGTTCACATACCTAAAAGTACATACTCAGCACTAATTGGACTCATTAGGTTTAAAAACAAAATGACACAAAGTTAAATGGGTCTGGAATAAGAGAGCAGGTGTGGGAAAGTTGTGGGAGAAGTGAATATATTCAAAATATAAAATATAGACTCCTCAAAGAATTCATTCCTAAAAGTTGTAGAAAAATAAATAAAATTCAAACTGTTGTCTTTATTAGATTAATACATAATTTATCTTAAAATCTTGATTGTGTTAGTTAAAACTATGGAAATACACTAATTCTGAAATTAATACCCAATGAGAATATTTTGTCAAAAGGACTTATTCAACAGATCAAAAATAATTAAAATCTCTCAAAGAACTTGTTAGCTAAGCACAGGGCATGGATGCCTGATGACCTGCGTTTGATTGGAAACCTGCATACAAAGGTTTATGTGATGGTACATGTCTATAATACTAACGCTCTTAAAAGGAGACGTGAGATAGTCAGAAGAATCCATAAGTTTTCAGGCCTGTATGTGGTGCATTGGCAGAAACAAGAGAGTATGCCTCAAAACAAAGTAGAAGGAAAGAAGTAATTTCTGGAAATTTTTCTTTTGACCTCCACAATATGGCATGGCATGCATGTACACACACACAGAGAGAGAGAGAGAGACAGACAGACAGACAGACAGACAGACAGACAGACATAGAGAATATCTTCCTTTAAACTATAATGTAGCTTTGATACAGGAACAAAGTAATTCCCAGATGCATGGATCTCTATATCTCTATATCTCTATATCTCTATATCTCTATATATCTATATATCATCTATCTATCTATCTATCTATATATATATGGGTTTTATAAGCACAAAATAGCAGGTGGAAATGTGAAATCATTTTAATAATTATTTTATATGTTTGTATTAATTTACTTTCAACTAAATTGACTGACATGATTGGTACCACCAAGAAATTTTGCTCATTAGGCACTTAATAGTCCAAAGTAAACAATATAAGAATTGATGTTTATAGTAACTTAAAGAACGTACCTCTATCAAGCAAGTAAAATTTTATGAATCTTATCCATTGTAGGATGTTCCTGTAAATGCACACAGTTGGCAGAAAAATAATTTCCAAGAGACAAGAAGGACTTAGTTGGTATTGGTTCATATTCATACTGTCAGACCCTAGGCAGATAATTTTAGCCATATTTAACCACAGCACAATTTTGGGAAATGTTTCCTGACGACCATTAACTCAGGCCTGTATATTCACAGTTTAAGACATGTTTACATTGAAACTTTTAATAAAGTATATATGGCTTCTTCCATAAGGATGGTTTTGTTGACTCAGAAACAATGATTAAGATAATGGTTGAGGGCAGTGATTATAAATCTTTCTGATGCTATAACCCTTAATAGAGTTCATATTGTGGTGACCCCAACCTTAAAACTATTTTCAATGCTATTTCATAATTTTCCTACTGTTATGAATTACAATGTAAAAATTTTTGGAGATAGAGGTTTTCTAAGTGAGTTGCAACCCACAGGTTGAGAATCACTGATCTAAGGAAGAATGTCTAAGGTAAACAAAGTAGTCTGTGGAAATTGGGGCTGGCTTAGCCTTGAGATATCACAGAAGTTACTTAGGTTGTTGTAAACTACAGGTAACAACTCTCATAAGGTTGGGTTTTATGGCATGAGAAGCAATGTTCAAGATCTATAAGGGAATATCTGGGATAGGCAAACATTTGGGTGAAGCCTACCCCAACTGATAGAAGAAATTACTAGGTTGTAAGTTTTATCCATTCACAGAATTCTGGGTGGAAGACTGGTAAACTCCCATTTCTTTATGGAGACAATCATTTGTGTTTAACTTTCCTGATTTCTCTAATGCTTATCTCTGAACACAAGAATCATAAAGCTATATAAAATTAATCAAAGGTGAAAATTTACAAGGTTCTCTACATCATTTTAATGCTATGATTTAATTTCAAGAGTATATTTTGTTATCTTTTAACAATTGGCATACTTTTAAGTTGATGTCTTGATATTTCTCACAGATGACTCTGAACTCTCAAACCTAACTGAGAACAAACTACTTAAAATACATGGCATATACCTCATATTTTACAAATGGTTAAATTAAGTAAAAATTGAATTTCACATAGGTGGAGGGATGAGAAAATATCCTATTCTTTACTAGATCCCTAAGTACAATCCTGTGCTCTATTGGTGCTTACCGTCCTCTATTGGGTGGGTACTGAGGATGTTCATAAAATGAGATGCATTTAAAGAGCTTCTGTCACATGTCATGTGGTTGCTAACTACAACCTTCTTTTTTAACATAAGGTAAACAATGCTTTAACCAGTCCAGTCATCTCTTCTCCCCCACACCCCCCCCCCTTATTTTTTAAAGGAAGTAAAACTAAGACATGACTAGAAAACAATCAGGGCAAAAAGATCCTGAAAATAAAGCAAAAAACAATAAAACACATTCATAAAACCCTACTTAAATGAGTAACAGACATAGGCAGATGCTTGAACTGCATAACAGTTGCTTGAACTGCAATTTTGTCTGCAATTATTTTTAAAATATAAAGAAAGAGAATAATCTTTAGATAGGCAACTTTAAATTGTTTTCAAAAAGCAAAACCAAATCCTGAAAGTTGAACACAAAGAAAGAGTTAAATAATTTTTTTGGAAAACAGATTTGGTTTTAGCGAGTTTCTTTTCTTCACACATGTTTGGGAATTCAGAATATGCTTAGTATAAGAAGATTTAAATGTGGAATGATTTCATGTCCCAAGTGTGCAACTAAAATATTTAATGCTTCACAGCCTATTTATGCTAAGTACTTTGAACTTAGAGATAACCATCATCCACCCAGACTAGACACCAGCAGTGGTCTAGTACAAGAAATGAAAAGGAAGAAAACCTTTGCTTTCTTCAGACTCCTAAAGAAGTGACCAGTTAGAAACACTTGGAATTGGATTTACTAAGGGAACTTTGCCTTCCAGTTAAGTCATTATGCCACGAAGTTCAATAGAATAGATTTTATTTACGAATTATCTGCTTAACAGTCTGGTAATGCCTACTGATAGGATTGCGAAAAGTAAAACATAATTAAAACATCATCTCTGCCCTTCACAATAGTCACAAATAATATATATATAAAAAAAAAACTTGGTGTGACTCAAACTAAGGAAGTGAAAGATCTTTATGATAAGAACTACACGTCTCTGAAGAAAGAAATCAATGAAGATCTCAGAAGATGGAAAGATCTCCCATGTTCATGGATTAGAAGGATTAATATAGTAAAAATGGCTATCTTGCTGAAAACAATCTACAGATTCAATGCAATCCCCATGAAAATTCTAACTCAATTCTTCACAGAGTTAAAAAGGGTAATTGGCAAATTCATATGGAATTACAAAAAACCTAGTATAACAAAAACTATTCTCAACAATAAAAGAATCACAGGTGGAATCACCATGCCTGAACTCAAGCTGTACTACAGAGCAGTTGTGATAAAAAACAAACAAACAAACAAAAAAACAAAAAAACAAAAAAAAACAAAAAAACTGCATAGTACTGGTACAGCAACAGACAGGTAGACCAATGGAATAGAATTGAAGACCCAGAAATGAACCCACAGACCTATGGTCACTTGATCTTTGACAAAGGTGCTAAAACCATCCAGTGAAAAAAAGACAGCATTTTTAACAAATGGTGCTGGCTCAACTGGTGGCTATCATATAGAAGAATGCAAATTGATCAACTTTTATCTCCTTGTACAAAGCTCACGTCTAAGTGGGTCAAGAACTCCACAGAAAACCAGAGATCTGAAAATTATAGAGGAGAAAGTAGGGAAAAGCCTCAAAGATATGGGCATAGGGGGGAAATTTCTGAACAAAAGAGCAATGGCTTGTGCTGTAAGACCAAGAATTGACAAATGGGACTCCATAAAACTTCAAAGCTTCTGTAAGGCAAAGGACACTGACAATAAGACAAAAAGGCCACCAACAGATTGGGAAAGGATCTTTACCTATCCTAAATCCAATAGGGGACTAATATCCAATATATACAAAGAACTCAAGAAGCTGGACTCCAGAAAATCAAATAAGCCCATTAAAAATGGGGTATGGAGCTAAACAAAGAATTCTCAACTGAGGAATACCAAATGGGTAAGAAGCACCCTCCAAAAAGTTCAATGTCCTTAATCATCAGGGAAATGCAAATCAAAAAACCCTGAGATTCTACCTCACACCAGTCAGAATGGCTAAGATCAAAAATTTAGGTGACAGCAGATGCTAGTGAGGATGTGGAGAAAGAGGAACACTTCTTCAATGCTGGTGGGATTGCAAGCTTGTACAACCACTCTGGAAATCAGTCTGGTGGTTCCGAGAAAATTGGACATAGTACTACTGGACGATCTAGAAATACCACTCCTGGGCATATACCCAGAAGATGTTACAACTGGTAATAAGGACTTATGCTCTACTATGTTCATAGCAGCCTTATTTATAATAGCCAGAAGCTGGAAAGAACCCAGATGTCCCTCAACAGAGGAATACAATGGAGTACTACTCAGCTATTAAAAACAATGAATTTATGAAATTCTTAGTCAAATGGATGTATCTGGAGGATACCATCCTGAGTGATTTAAACCCAGTCATAAAAGAACACACATGATATGCACTCACTGATAAGTAGATATTAGCCCAGAAATTTAGAATACCCAAGATACAATTTTCAAAACACATAAAACTCAAAATGAAGGAAGACCAAAATGGATACTTCGTTCGTTTTAGAATGGGGAACAAAATACCCATGTAAGGAATTACAGAGACAAAGTTCTGAGCTGAGATGGAAGGAGGGACCATTCAGAGACTACCCCACTTGGGGATCCACCCCATAAACAACCACCAAACCCAGACACTATTGGATATGCCAGCAAGGTTTTGCTGACAGGACCCTGATATAGCTATCTCTTGTGAGGCTATGCCATTGCCTGGCAAATACAGAAGTGGATTCTCACAGTTGTCTATTGAATGGAACACAGGGCCCCCAATGAAGGAGCTAGACAAAGTACCCAAGGAGCTAAAGGGGTCTGCAACCCTATAAGAGGGACAACAATATTAACTAACCAATACCCCCCCCCATATCTTTTGTCTTTAGTTGCATATGTAGCAGATGATGGCCTGGTCTACCATCAATGGAATGAGAGGCCCTTTGTCCTGCGAAGATTATATGCCCCAACACAGGGGAATGCCATGGCCCGGAGGTAGTAGTGGATGGGTTGAGGAGCAGGGCAGGGAGAGGTGATAGGGGACTTTGGAGGTAGCATTTGAAATGCAAATGAAGAAAATATCTAATAAAAAAAAAAGGTGAGAGCAAAAAGGGTTCAATTGAAAAAAATGGGAGTCTTTTGCAAAAAACAAAGCAAAATAAAATAAAACAAAACAAAAACCTGTTATCTCTGCATAGAAACCTAGGGGCAAAAACTGGTAACTTCATATATTTGCTGAATATTGACTCAATCTGGACATATTAGAAATACATAAGCCAAAAAAAAAGAAAGAAAGAAAGAAAGAAAGAAAGAAAGAAAGAAAGAAAGAAAGGAAGGAAGGAAGAAAGGAAGAAAGAAAGAAAGAAAGAAAAAAGAAAAGAAAAGAAAAGAAAAGAAAAGAAAAGAAAAGAAAAGAAAAGAAAAAGAAAGAAAAAAGAAACCAAATCCCTAAAAACCTTGTACTTAAGATTGCAGCAGTCTCTATCACCCCCTGATCATGGTGCAGCTCTAAGACTGAGAAACTGAGTTTCACTGGAAAGTGTAGCAGCAAAGGACGAGTCTGCATAGCACAGAGTATCTCCTGAACAACTAAAGAGAAGGGAGGGCAGGTCTTATGGGAAGATGCTTTCAAAAAGTGGAATTATAAAATAAAAGGAAAGATAGCAGCCTGGAGCCTCAAGCTTAGCTGTGAATGTCAAAACTATACACATGGCTGGAAAGGATATGGAAGCAATAGGCTGGGCAAACAAAGAACAAGTAAGTACTCAATAGGGCTGCCAGTTGGAAGCATGGAGTCACCTCTGCTGCAGCCCATACTGTTAATCCTGCTGGAAGGATTGGAGCACGGGCCACTGCACTGCCCACAGACTACAAGAGCAATGGTTGTACCAGGTGAGCCTCAAGGTGGCCAGCACAGCAGAGAGGTGTGGTGTGGCCTGGAGCTCTCATACCCCTTAAACTCCATAAGCCCTGCCCAACCACAAGAACATCCTGCCTCTAGGCAACAGCAGGATATCTTAGATGAGTTTCCATGATGGTCCAGTATTTATGGTGCTTCAGAAACAAGAAACCTTAAATCAGACAAATGTCTTGTTGCAATGAGTATTTGCATGTAAAGGTGTTTGGGCAAATGCACGCCACCCCCCCAAACCCCACCCCCACACTTTATCACACATTGCAGTTTACAATTCAACTTTGACAACACATATGCAATGGAGAGGTAGGAAAGATGGCGGGGGGGGGGGATCCAAGTGACATGTGGGAGGTGGAGAAGCAGAACTGGAGCTGTAATGGCTTTGCCAGGTATGACAGAAGGCTGTTGAGTAGGGGCCTAGAGGGTGCTGTGCAGCATTGAGAAATAGAAAGTCTAAGATGGGGAAAGGTTCATTTTCGGGAATGAGCTTCCTTGAAAGATCCCCATGGTCCATGCTATCCTGGAAGCCATGTTAATGTCAATGGTCAGTGACCATCTCAGGTTGATGTCCATGTATTATATGAATTATATTATATGAATGTTCATGGTCTGTGCTGCACCTGAAACAGTATGATGGGTCCATGGTCTATGCGGCAGCTGAGGGTCATGTTGATGTCTGTGACCTGTGTTTCTGTTAAGGGCCATGATGGTGTTATTGTATTATCCTCAGAGACCGTTTTGAAGTTTGTAGTCCATGCTGTCACCAGAGGCCATGTGGAAGTCCATGATCTGCTCTGCTACTATGAACGACAAAGAAAGTTCTTCTTCAGTGTTATCTATGATTGCAGATTCACAGTTGAGAATGAAAGACAGAAAATTCTGTGACAACCTCTCCCCACCATGACCGACCACAAAGAAACTGTCTAGACAGGAAGCCTTTGAAGACAACTTTTTAAAATTGTGATAGGTTTGTTGAAGTGTAACTCTTCACAGTTGATGGCTTCTGGCAGGGGATGGGGTGAGGAAGGATCAGTTTTCTTTAAGGGTGTAGTAATAATAGTTTAATAAATCCCAGTACAGGGTTGCTTCCCGCTTCAATGGTTTATGTTTCCAATTGAAAGACACACATATGCACGTACACACACACACACAGTCTGTATATTTTAATATGCCTTAAGCAGCTCAATAGCTGGGTAACTGCCTAGCCTTCATTCTGCTAGAATCTACCTCCTGCCGATAATTCTGAGTTATTATTTACTGATTTCTATGCTCCATCTTGGCTGCTCCTGACCCAATTAAGCAGCCCTCTGCGTCATGCTCTCCCAGCCCGTTTATATGGTGACTCTGCCTGCCTCTTTTTGCTGAACTCATCTGCAGAATCTCTCCTCTGCCTTATGGTCCCAAGCGTTGGAAATCTAAAACCCCGCCTCTTTCTCTTCTCCCCAATTATTGGCTGCTGGAATCTTTATTTACCAACCAGAATTAACTGGGGGGGGGGGTGGTGGGGGAGGAAGGGGAAGAGGAGGTTCCCAGAAGCTTTGTGCAAACCCTCTTGTGTAAAATATTTTGGAGGACTCAATTAGCATTAAAATACAAGCGGCTACAAAGAGGCTGGTCATTGGTAGTTTGACCATGCTCCACTGAGTATTTGGACAACACAAGCTGGACTTGGTGTATTTTCTTTTCTTTTTGGAGGAGAGGTCATAGGGGTCAAGGGAGGCCCTGGGAAGACTGATGAGGGCGCATTATGTGAAATTCCCAAAAATCAATAAAAATGTTATCTTGGAAAAATATCTAAGCCAAATCTTTGTAAAGCCCAAATTCCTAACTGAATTTAAAAGACCACAAAACCAGTGCCGATAGATGATACTAATTTGATATTAGTTTGATATTGATACTTACCTTCGCATACACTGTTTTGGAGAAAGGATCCCATTTTATAGCCCAGATTGACTAGGACTGACTTATATAAGCCCAGGCTGGCTTCAAACTCATTATGTAGCCCAGACAGTAAATCTCCTGCATCACACTCTAATATGTTGGTAGTCTAAATATGTACCAATATGCCTGGTCACAGTTTTTTTCATTAATATCCACTTTTTATAAAGGCTCAAAACCTTAATTTCTAAGTAGTTTAAATATTACTCAGATGTAGGTTTACTAATACTTATCTTTATAGAAAATATTTCTATTAAGCATGATAGAAATCTAGTCCCTATTCAACTGTCTAGCTCAAAATTAATTTATAATCCAAAAATCAATATTGATATACAGTTATTTTTGAGATTATTAATGCTAAACGGTACTTTTATATCCTTTGCTCATTGCTGTCTCCAGCACCAGTTTGGGACATCTGATGGTTTCTACAAATTAGCTGAATGCTGAATGAGCATACTAGATTCCCTGTTTTTCTGCAGGATATTCTTTAGTTTCTCACTCCCTCTGTACCAAAGCTTTTAACAGCCAGGCTGGGTAGTTTGACTTTGCCATATAGTTCATGTTGTCTTTATTTAACATTTTTCTCGTTCAAATGCGCTGCTATCTTCAGAAATAAGGTTTCAGTTTCATTATAGGATGTTGCTTTTAATCACATTAATTGCAGAATCTCCAAGAATGTATTAATTCACTTGCGGTTGTTTTTTTAAAGCTCCTTGGTAACTTCCTCCTCAAGGAAGTTAACTGGTTGAGTACAAATGTTCCAGTTTATTCAAGGTAACTAGGAGACTGATGTGTGCTGCAAGGATTAAAATGTTCCAAGCATTAGCATTTCAAAAGAGATGTATTGCTAAGTCTCTTCTTAATGCTTCATGCATTGATCATACTTCTCCAATATTAGGAGATATAGAAATCTCAAAGAACAAAATAAACACAATCAGAACCATTATAAAAAGTATCTTTTCTTCTAGCATTGATAGAAAATAACAAGCAAAACAATAGCTGGGGTGTGGTGGTTTACAACCGTCATCCCTGTTCTCATGAGTCTGTGGCAGGAGAATAACCAGGTATGTGGGGCCAGCCTGACCTGCAAAGTCAGATGCCTGCCTCAAAACAAAACAAAATAGAACCAAATGAAACACATGCTCTAGGGGATTGTCCCGAGCTATCGTTCTCACCAGCAAGAACACACTCGGACAAACGGATTCTTCTGCAGCAAAAAGATTTATTGCTTCTTCAGGAGGGAAGACCCTGACCCCGGAAAATGGCATTGCTTATATAGCCCTCAGCCATGGCGTTTCAGCACCTGATGTGGCATGTCAGCTCTTGATTCGTTGCTCGCCCATCGCCCCATTGGTGATGGGCAGAGAGTTCACTCTCGCACTTGCACACAAGGCTTGTTTACTAGTTAGGCACAGCTGAGGCCAGCACCATCTTATAATGCCAATTGCTCGAGTCACGGCTCTACACATCTCCCCCTTTTTATTTTATTAAAATGAGGCTGGACTAGGTCTGTGTAATTATGTCCATCCACTGTGGCTCCTGTCTTAGGTCATTCCTCTAATATCACAGCCTTTCCTGTGATAGGGTAACCCTATCACTACCGGGCCCCGTGTCTTAGGTTGATCTGTGCATGAGGAAAGTTGCCTGTCCCTGGATACAGCAGTGCGATGTGACAGTAACTACTAAATGACCTAGGGCGAACTCTACAAAAGAGGCCAGGCACCAATGTCAACTAATTCTTGAGCATAGATAGCCAGATTTCGGGGGAGGCCCCTTGCTCAATGGCAGCAAGTGCTTGAGCTATCACAACCTTGTCATTTGTTTGTTGGGTTCTGAGCTTGCAAACCAACCAGAACATGAACACAAGTCCACAGCAAGTGGCAACACCAAATAAACCTACCCCCACCCATTCCTTAAAATAAGAAAATGCAGATGAAATCCAGGAGGAGAGGCCCTCTGTCAATAACAGGTCCACTCACGTTGAGTTGATCTTTAAAACTGCCACCCCCAGGGCCTCAAGAGTCTCATCGAATCCTTCGGACCAATTTCCTGCAAGATACAAGGAAAGCTGTCTAGACAGATTAGCTGCATGAGTAAAATTTTCATATTGGACACTGGTAATACACAGAGCGCCCAATTTTCTTTCACAACCCAACTTGGCCAACTGGTATAGGATGCCTATCTGTTCCTCCACCAGGTCAAGATGCTGATTCAAAATGATCAGCCCTTCCTTTAACTTGGTACTAGGAGAAGTTTGGACAGTGATGGCAACAGTCAGATCTGCTGAAAGCTGATTTAATTTTGTGCCTGATTGAACCGTACTAGCCATAGCATACCCTGCAGCTGTAGCAGAAGCTGCACTGGCTGAAATTGCTATGATTACAGCAGCAGTAATGCCAAAATCTCTTTTTTGTTGAAACAGGGATAAGGTGGAGGGTGTTTCCACCAGAACAGGGATCCAACGTGGGATCCATGCCACGATTGGCACGGGTGTCCTTTGTTACATCCCAACATTGAGAAATCCAACAAGAATCATTGAAACAGACTTCAAATGAATCATTTGAAAGAATAAACAAGAAAGGGGGGTAAACACAGACTGGGGTAGGTGGATAATTAATCTGGTTTACCAAAGTTTTATTGAACCCAGTGATCTCTACACTGGTATTAATGTATCCATAAGAGTCCAGGGAGGCAGCATGTATTCCCCAATACTGAGCAAATCTTGAGATGCCAGTAAAAGAAGCCTTTCCAACTGCTCCTCCCTGGATAACGATCAAAGGATTGAGTTCTGTACAACTGCCATTGACTCCATAAAGCACCCACTTGTGAAAGGGATGCATTCTAAAGTCCTCTATGAAAAGTCCCTTTTTCATAACAAATTCCTTCTCTGGGTCAGCCATCATGTTGGGAGAAAAGGAAAAGGTTTTACTCTGATCTGCCCAACGAGTGATGGAGGATTGACAATCAGACCAAGGCAGGATCAGCCCTTCATCTTCCAAGCTACAATGAGGGGATATTTTTGGTTGGGGGGGCATTCTTTGTCTGAAAATTTAGGTGGTAGAAATGTACCATTAACCCAAATTGCCTCCTGTTAGAAGGTCCGATTTGTAAAGGTTATATCTGCGTTGGAAGTATGTTGGTTTGTACTCACCCAACCTCCTCGGTGCTCATTAAACCTCCCCAAAGCTCGGGCTGTGAGGTTAATACATTTTCCTGGTCCATTAATTTGAAAACGTAAAGAATCCTGTTCTAGTAAAGAGTGGTTTTCTCCTAATGGTGCTCGGGTGGGATCATAGGGTAGATATGGTAAATCTAATGTTTTATTAGTAGTAAAGAATTTTGGAAAAACTATAGCATCATGGCAAACTGGCATTGGTTTAGGGAAAGTCGAGAGAATGGCCCATCTCTGTTCGCCCATCATACTAGGAACCTAAGACAAGTTCAGCATTGTCAGGATCAGGAGCAGTCCTCGGGAGGTCAGCATCTTCCACACCATCCTTGATTACTATCTTGTGGGTGAGTTGTTCCGGCAGCCAAAAGCTGGAAAGAACCCAGATGTCCCTCAACAGAGGAATGGATACAGAAATTATGGTACATTTACACAATGGAGTACTACTCAGCTATTAAAAAGAATGAATTTATGAAATTCCTAGCCAAATGGATGGACCTGGAGGGCATCATCTTGAGTGAAGTAACACAATCACAAAAGAACTCACACAATAGGTATTCACTGATAAGTGGATATTAGCCCAATATGGAGGCACTCAGAGCTATGAGTTTTCCTCTTAGAAATGCTTTCAATGTGTCCCATAAGTTTGGGTATGTTGTGGCTTCATTTTCATTAAACTCCAGAAAGTCCTTAATTTCTTTTTTTATTCCTTCCTTGACCAAGGTATCATTGAGAAGAGTGTTGTTTAGTTTCCACATATGTGTTGGCTTTCTATTATTTATTTTGTTATTGAAGATCAGCCTTAGTCCATGGTGATCTGATAGGATGCATGGGATAATTTCAATATTTTTGTATATGTTGAGGCTTGTTTTGTGACCAATTTTGGAGAAGGTACCATGAGGTGCTAAGAAGAAGGTATATCCTTTTGTTTTAGGATAAAATGTTCTGTAGATGTCTGTCACATCCACTTATTTCATAACTTTTATTAGTTTCACTGTGTCCCTGTTTAGTTTCTGCTTCCATGATCTGTCCATTGGTGAAAGTGGTGTGTTGAAGTCTCCCACTATTATTGTATGAGGTGCAATGTGTGCTTTGAACTTTACTAAAGTATCTTTAATGAATGTGGCTGACCTTGTATTTGGAGCAAAGATATTCAGAATTGATAGTTCCTTTTGGAGGATTTTACCTTTGATGAGTATGAAGTGCCCCTCCTTGTCTTTTTTGATAACTGGGTTGGAAATCGATTTTATTCGATATTAGAATGGCTACTCCAGCTTGTTTCTTCCTACCATTTGCTTGGAAAATTGTTTTCCAGCCTTTCATTCTGAAGTAGTGTCTATCTTTTTCTCTGAGATGAGTTTCCTGTAAGCAGCAAAATGTTGGGTCCTGTTTGTGTAGCCAGTCTGTTAGTCGATGTCTTTTTATTGGGGAGTTGATTCCATTGATATTAAGAGATATTAAGGAAAAGTAATTGTTGCTTCCTTTTATTTTTGTTGTTAGAGTTGGCATTTTGTTCTTGTGGCTGTCTTCTTTTAGGTTTGTTGAGGGATTACCTTCTTCCTTTTTCTAGGAAGTGGTTTCCATCCTTGTATTGTTTTTTTTCTGTTATTATCCTTTGAAGGGCTGGAATTGTGGAAAGATAATGTGTGAATTTGGTTTTGTAGTGGAATACTTTGGTTTCTCCATCTATGGTAATTGAGAGTTTGGCTGGGTATAGTAGCCTGGGCTGGAAATTGTGTTCTCTTAGTTTCTGTATAACGTCTGTCCAGGCCCTTCTGGCTTTCATAGTCTCTGGTGAAAAATCTGGTGTAATTCTGATAGGCTTGCCTTTATATGTTACTTGACCTTTTTCCCTTACTGCTTTTCGTATTCTATCTTTATTTAGTGCATTTGTTGTTCTGATTATTATGTGTCGGGAGGAATTTCTTTTCTGGTCCAGTCTATTTGGAGTTCTGTAGGCTTCTTGTATGTTCATGGGCATCTCTTTCTTTAGGTTTGGGAAGTTTTCTTCTATAATTTTGTTTAAGATATTTGCCGGTCATTTGAGTTGAAAATCTTCATTCTCATATACTCCTATTATGCGTATGTTTGGTGTTCTCATTGTGTTCTGGATTTTCTGGATGTTTTGAGTTAGGATCTTTTTGGATTTTGTATTTTCTTTGATTGTTGTGCAGATGTTCTGTATGGAGCCTTCTGCACCTGAGATTCTCTCTTCCATCTCTTGTATTCTGTTGCTGATGCTAGCATCTATGGTTCCAGATTTCTTTCCTAGGGTTTCTATCTCCAGCATTGCCTCAATTTCGGTTTTCTTTATTGTGTCTACTTCCCTTTTTAGGTCTTGGATGGTTTTATTCAATTCCATCACCTGTTTGGTCTGGTTTTCCTACAATTCTTTAAGGGATTTTTGTGCTTCCTCTTTAATGTCTTCTACCTGTTTAGCAGTGTTCTCCTGCATTTCTTTAAGTGTGTTATTAAAGTCCTTCTTGATTTCCTCTACCATCATCATGAGATATGCTTTTAGATCTGGGTCTAGCTTTTCCGGTGTGTTGGGGTGCCCTGGATTGGGCGAAGTGGGAGTGCTGGGTTCTGATGATCGTGAGTGGTCTTGGTTTCTGTTCGTAAGATTATTACGTTTACCTTTTCCATTTGATAATCTCTGGAGTTAGTTGTTATAGTTGTCTCTGTTTAGAGATTGTTCTTCTGGTGATTCTGTTAGCCTCTATCAGAAGACCTGGGAGACAGGCTCTCTCCTCAGAGATTAAGTGTTCCGAGCACTCTCTGCAGGCAATCTCTCCTCTTACAGGGAAGGTGCACAGATATCTGGTGTTTGGTCCTCCTCCTGGCCGAAGATGAAGGCTCAAAACAGGACCTTTCCCAGAAGCTGTGTTGCTTTGGTGGGTCACAGAAGCTGTCAGCTTGTGTGGTGCACACTCTCACCTGTGCAGACTATGTTCTGTGGAGTCCCAGAACCAAGATGGCTTCCGCAGATCCTGAGGCAAAGGGCTCCCGGGCCGGGCAGACACCTGTCCTCTGGCCTGGATGGTGGCTGGATGTCTGGGGCCCAAATAGGTCGCTGCCTCAGAGGCTCTGTGGCTCCCGCCTATCCCAGAAGCTGTCAGCTTCTGTGGTGCACACTCTCACCTGTGCAGACTAAGTTCAGCAGAGTCCCGGAACCAAGATGGCTGCTGCTGATCCTGAGGCAAAGAGCTCTTGGGCCGGGCAGAGACCTGTCCTCTGGCCGGGAGGGTGGCCAAATCACCTGAAGTCTTAAGATCCCGTGGCTGGTGTTGTGAGTAGCTGGCGGGTGTCAGCTGACTCTGTGCCCTAGCTAGCCCGGTGCTGGTCAGACCAAAAGGGGCTTGTACCCCTACTCAGGCCGGGTTTTATGCTTCCCTAACTAATGCAGTCTCAGGTCCCACGTGATTGGATTGGAGCAGACCCTGTGTTCCACTCACATGAAGTCTTAAGCTCCTGTGGCGGGTGTCCTGTTTAGCTGGCAGGTGTCAGCCGACTCTGCGCCCTAGCTACCCTGGTGCTGGTCAGACTGGAAAGGGCTTGTGCCCCTACTCAGGCCGGTTTTCTGCTTCCCTAACTAATGCAGTCTCAGGTCCCGCATGATTGGATTGGAGCAGCAGCTGTGTTCCACTCACCAGAAGTCTTAAGATCCCGTGGCAGGTGTCCTGGGTAGCAGGAGGGTGTCAGCCGACTCTGTGCCCTAGCTACCCTCCGTGCAGTTTTTAATATGCACAATTCAAATGACTTTGACTCATCAAATGCGTTGTAATTGAGCATCTTGTAAGGCCTTTTCTATAGTTTGTAAAGCTTGACATGCAGCTTTCACTACAGTCATTCAATCATTTCACTACAGTCATTGCCAGAGTCGCAAGCCTTTTGACTTGGGCTACAGTAAAGTTGGCATTGACTCCATAGTTACGGACTGACTCAGAAGTTCTTTAATCTGTATATACTCCACCGGGGCGTGAACATGTCCGCCATCGGTGACTTCGAAGACTGGGAACGCTTGCTGCACTTTTTTCTGTTCCTCTTTTGAAATGAATGTGTCTGAATGATACCTCTGCACATAGGGCAGAGGTGCACTAGGACCCAGAGGTCGAGGGCCTGGAGACAGCGCAGCGATTTGACATTTGTCTCTAGCTGCTTTCATGTTATTCTGTAACTGATTAACTCGTCTTTCATCTGGCTGGTATCTTTCTCCCTCATAGCCTGCTGCTTCTTCCTCTAAGTCTGCTTCCTCAGAGGAGCTAAGTTCCTTATCCGATTCTGAGCTACTGACAGCTAGTGCCTTGAATTCATCTAATGGTGGGTAGAGGCTCCTTTCCTTATGTGCCTCCCCAGCTCAATCTCTCTTCTTCTCTCCCTTTCCATCCCTTTTTCTAAGCTCTCCCAGGGCATTCTGTCCCTTATTTCTCTTTTCCTCGGGCTCAAGGCCCGTGTAAAGGCCTTTATTCTTCGGTGCACCTTGTTTCCTCTCAGCTCTTACTCTCTCTCCCCACTCTGTCTCTGATAGACTGTCTTGTGTGAGGAGCCGCCCTCACATTCGCCATTACAAGATGGTGCTGACACCCGTGTTCTAAGTAGTAAACAAGCAAGCTGCGCATGTACCGGGGTAGTTTTCCACTACCATGTGCTCTGCCTTCCCCGTGACGACAACTCCGGTCAATGGGCTGCAGCCAATCAGGGAGCGAAACGTCCGAGGCGGAGGACAATCCTCCATAAAAGGGATGGGGCTCCGCCATTTTCTCTCTCTTCTCCACTGGCTCCTGAAGAAGTAAGCAATAAAGCTTTTGCCGCAGAAGATTCCGGTTGTCCTGAGCGTGTTCTTGCTGGTGGGGATGAAAGCTCCGGATAGTCTTGAATTTTGTCCAGGATCTTCTGCCCTGCCTCAACCATTTGCTTACAATCCTTGTCTGTTAAGCACGATCTTACCAGTTTCCGCAATGGCATGGTCCCTGCTTTAAGTTTGCTGTTCTGCTGTTCCCTAACTAGATCTCCTTTCAGTTTGTCCCATGAGGCGATAGTTAATGACCCTGAGCAAGCATACCATGGTGCCACACGGTCTATCTCCATGACAAATCCCTCTATAGTCTTAGTGGCGATTTTCAGGCCACACTGCTTCAAGACCAACCGTAAGGCCACTACTACAGAGTGGGAGATTCCCATACTGCCGCTGTCCAGGCCTGACTGCGACTGAGACTGGTCGCTGTCCAGGCCTGACCAAAACTGAGAATCAGTCAGCAGTTCCAGAGGTGGAAGAAAAATGAAACCGAAAGGGAAGGAATAATCACCGTGAAAACAATCAAAAGGGTGTCTAACTCTGGAGAAATTTCAAGACTGTATATACCTTACAGAGCCTTAATGTCCTGCCGTTCTGATTCCGCCCCATGAACAGGAGATCTTCCTTGTGCTGGTGTGATGGTATAAAGTTCCTGGGTTCCTCAGTGCCACTTGTGTGTGCCCCTATATTTAATTAATAAAACCTCCCATTTTGGATGCAGAGTCTGGTGGATCTCTGTGAGTTCTAGGCCAGCCTGTCTTATATACTGGGTTTCAGGAGCCAGAGCTAAGCAGGGAGAACATGTCTTGAAAATAATTCCCCCCACCCCGAAGGAGAAAATATTCTCCCAAAATAATGCATATTGAAGCATATTAGCAACAACAAATATACTTCCATTTTTTTTACTCGGTGTATAGAAATGTATAACTGTGTTGTGCATTTTGACAGATAACTATGTGGATATATATTTATAGAACCAGAATAATAAGTATATGCTAAAAGATATGCTGATGCTTATTGTTTTCATAAAACAATGCCTTTCAAACAGTTCCAATTAGTATAAATAAGATATTTCTTTTGTAAGGGAGCAGTACAGCCCTTTATATCTATACAATGTGATGTGGTTTAATTGGATCGGTAAATGGTTATTCTCTTTTCCCTCCTCCAAATGAGCATACCTGAAGGAAGGAAGGGGTGTGTGTGTGTGTGTGTGTGTGTGTGTGTGTGTGTGTGTGTGCGTGTGCGCACGTGTGCACGCATTTCTATAAAAATAAAACTTCCAGATATTATAGTAGTATTTTAAACATTTTACTAGTCAAATTTTTATGGAAAAACTAATGGTTCCTTTAAAAGACTAGTTATTGGTTTTCATTATCTATAACTAATTTTTCCTTATGTTTTGAAAAGCTGTTTTTATTTTCTATGAAATGTACATTTACTGATGGAAAAGCCTTTTGTGAAGGCTCTGGCCCGCAGTCAGGATCAAGTGCTTTCTGCACAGGAACAAGCTGGTAGGAGCAGAATAGAAGGTGAGGCCCTGGGGCAATGCCTGGAGCACTTCATTCTGTGGCCAATCCAATTCTCAACCTCTGAGTGATTTTATTGGTATGTGTACATTGATGATGGGATGGGGACTATAACAGAGCACAAAGGAAGGTCAGACAACTTTGTGGAGTTGGTTCTCTCTTATTTTTGTATTGGGCTATGAGGATCAAACTCAGGTCCCTAGGCTTCTGAAGCATGTGCCTTCACCTACTGAGCCATCTCGCTAGCCCTACTGGCTTCCTTTATCTTGTTAGGTCTTTGTTATTATCTAAATATACAAACTGATCATTTTTAGTCTTTTTTTCCCCTCATTTCATTCTCTTATTAAGTTGCCCTGCCCTTTTAGATCTCAGTGTCTTATTTGATATCTAAATATTCTCTAACAATTTATCTGAAATGATAAGAAATTCATTTATTTACAGAGCTAATCTAAAGTTACTAACTGGTTTTAACTCATTGATCCTACCAATGTGACCAATTCCATTCGAATAGTACCACTGTGCATAAGTGAGACACAAGCTCTTCTCTCATCAGGCAGGATGAAGAGATCTAGACTTGTGGATGATTACAAGCAAAAGGCAGGAGACCCCATGCAAAGTCTGGGGAGAAACTGCAGCAGGGAGAAATTAATTGTGAGGGAGGATCAATGGAGGCAGTAGGGGATCACTGCCTTGCTCCAGCAGACTGCTCAAGATATCAGCTCACCACTGAGATCAGTAAAGATAACAGTTGTCAAAATGTGTAGAGTCAGGCCTCAAAGTAACACAAGGCTTGTGCTATGAATGTCATAGTTTGTATCATAACCCCAAATATTTCATTCTATATATTTTAGTGCATATTTTCCTATCACAAGTTATTGAACTATTTATTGCATGATAGCAACACCACAAACTGCACAAATATACATAATTTAAAACACATCTTAAAGGAATATATGTTTGCAACAATGAGCCTCTGAAATCATACTGATATCTAGTAAGAAACAAAAGGCCATTAGAAAGGAAAAATAAGATTTTGTGAAACAAAATAGGACACTTTTCTTATATCCAAACAGGCCATGATACTCTAGGGATAGTGGTGCTCAGGTGCTGAATAGCAAACCTTGATTTGGCAACAGAATGTCAATAAGAGTCCAATAATATGCTATGTTTCATTAATGTAAGCATTTTTACATTTCTACTCTGTTTCATCCTTCATTATGCCCAGATGCTTTCAACTGAAGCCACTGTAAAAAAAATTTCACCACCACCCTAGGAAGAAAAATATCCTAGTGGTATGAATTCATATAAAAAGTATTTTTAAAAACTGTGTTTAAAGGGAAAGAGAACAAAATTACACAAAAGGAAGTTTCATAAGTATCTAAAGCTATCACATTTTAGCACTACTGCAATTCCAATACAGGCTTTTGCAAAGTCATTTTTGCTCCAAGAACTAAGGCTTCGGCTGACTTGAGGGACAGCAAAGCCACTCTCAGGACATTCTTTGAAAAGCCAGATAAAATGATCACAACACTTCATGCAACGGTTTAGTCCATGCAAGCCCCAGACCCTGAGATTAACTTTGATTCTCAGAATCCCTCCTCCATCTATAGACATTTTCTTTTCCATGGCAGTGTCCTCTTTGCATAGACATGCTAGTAAGCGAAGCCAATCAACCCACGAGAGGATATCAGGGCTCATGACAACTATTCTACTTCTAGGTACCACAGTCAGAGCTCACTCTGACATGGAGACTACAATGCAGACAATGAGCTAACACCAGCTTTCTCAGACCTTAACACTGTTCTGGAACTGACTCTTCTAGAAAACGCTTTCTGTAGTGGTATCTGTCTGTTTCAAAGGGATGTTTCTTTAGTAACGGTGAAGACTACATTTATCTGGGAGTGTAAGGACCAAACTGCATGGGGAAGAGCCCAGGAGACTTCAACTGTACATAAGAAACCCTAGGAAACTGGATAAAACTGGAAGTGGGAGATGTGGCTGAAGAGCACACCAATTGGTCATTCAGTGAAAGTCAGCCCTGAAAACATATGCACAAATCTCGTTATATGGACTTAACAGTTATATTAGGGAATATATATATATATATATATATACATATATACATATATATACAAATACAAATACATGTATGCATGTAATAACAAATGATGATTAGAGAGGCCATGACTTTGAAGGAGAGAAGGAGGAATATTAGGTAGGATTTAGAGGAGAGGAAAGACGGGGAAGAGATAATGTGGTAAATCTCAAAATACAGTACAATCTCAAAACTAAGCTAAAAAATGCTTTTAAGACCATGGATTCTGGAAGTTGTGATCTTGCTTTGTCTCCTCACTAGTGATATAGAGACAGCATGTCCCTTCATTTCATAAAGGTAAAATAGAAGTGCTTAGCACTCTATCTCAAACATATATGAATTCAATATAAACATGGTTAATATTCACATTATATAAGATAAAATCATAGAAATTCTTCAAATCCCCAAATGAAAACTATCAAAAACTAAGTATCAAGCTAATAAGTCAATACTCTGCAAATGTATACACATAAAAGCATATTACTAAGGATTTTTCCTACCAATACACATGTCCTTGTATTATATATTTATATCTTATAATACATAATGTTAATATTATAACTGGTAGTCATTTCTCACTGTCATGGTTATAGTGGGCTCATATACCATGGCATATTTAAATTTTCTGTTAAGTGACATGGATATTCAAACCTTTAGTGTCTGAAAAATGATAAAATAAATACACTTTTATTCAAATACTGAACTGAATTGATTTTTATTTCCCAGGATGTGTTCTTGAGCAGTAGGAAGTATCCTCGTGCCTGTTCACACATGACTTGGCAGAGCTTGTCCTCTCTTCATTGGAGAGAACTGGTCAAAGCACATCCCTCAGCATTGAGTCTCTCAATGATTAGGGAATCAGTGACAATGTACAACTAATATGTAAAATTGAATATCTTTGCTTATGATGATTTGTGGACTTCTTTCTTACAGTTTGTAGTTTTTGTTTCTTCTATGAGTCTATACTTTCTTTGATCATATTTATGACAGTGTTTTCTTCATATTTTAGCACATTCACCTGGCAGTTTGTTTTCATTCTTCACTCCTGTTTTCCAGTGATATTTTTCTTATTTCCAAGTATTTATCAAATGTCAGACATGATTTAGCCAATGCTCCAGACCCTGAAGAATTGAGGCATGCTCTCAAGAATTAATACAGCATATGATACAGAAGGCTGGCTGGTGCAAACAACAGAGACGAATATCAAATAAAAGAAAACAAAAAGAGCTAGTGAACAGTATAAAAATGTAATCTATCATATTAAAAAAAAAGTTGAAAGCCGGGAGGTTGTGGTGCATGCCTTTAATCCCAGCACTTGGGAGAGAGAGGCAGGTGGATTTCTGAGTTTGAGGCCAGCCTGCTCTACAGAATGAATTCAGGACAGCCAAGGCTACACAGAGAAACCCTGTCTCAAAAAAACCAAAAAAAAAAAAAAATAATAATAATAATAAATAAATAAAAAATAAAGCTGAAAGAAAAAATACGTAAGAACGTGCCATTAGATACTGAAAAAGTCTTTCTTTGACAACATTCAGCACACCTTTATTTTAAAAGTCCTGGGTAGATCAGAAATATTCACAATAAAGGGGGAGAGGAATACAGCAAGCCAATGGCCAACATTAAATTAAACGGAGAGAAATTTAAAGCAATTCTAATAAAATCAGTGACAGGAGAGGCCAATCCATTCTCTCCTCTCTTCAATATAGCATTTGAAGGTCTAGCTAGGGCAATAAGATACCTAAAGGAGATCAAAGGGATACAAATTGGAAAAGAAGAAATTATAGTATAGTTACTTGCAGATTATATGAAAGTATACATAACTGGCCACAAAAATACTACCAAAGAACTACAACAGTTGATAAGCTCCTTCACTGAAGTGGCTAGATACAGAATAAATTTTAAAAAATCAGTAACCCTTTTTTATACTAATGATAAATGGACTAAGAAAGAAATGTGGGAAACAACACTCTTCACAACAGCCACAAATAATATAAACTATCTTGGTGTACTTCTAACCAAGCAAGTTAAAGACCTGTAAGACAAGATCATCAGGTCCCTGAAGGAAGAAATTGAAGAAGATATCAGAAGATGGAAAGACCTCCCATGGATCAGAAGGGTTAAAATAGTAAAACTGGCCATCTTACCAAAAGCAATCTACAGATTCAATGCAATCTCTGTCAAAATTCCAACACAATTCTTTACAGTCATGATATAATAATTCTCAACTTAATATGGAAAAACAAAAGACCCAGGATAGCTCAACAGTCCTGTATAATGTAAGAGCTTCTGGGGGTTCCACCATAGGTGATCTCAAGCTATACTACAGAGCAATAGTACTAAAAAACTAAGTGGTATTGGTACAGAAAGAGAAAAATGGTATTAAATTTTAAACCCAAAAATAAACCCACAATGGAAAAAAAGAAGCTTCTATAAGGCAAAGGACACTGTCAATAAGACAAAACAGCAGCCTACAGAATGGGCTTCATCTTATGATGAACTTCATCCACCATACATCCAACAGAAGACTAATTATCCAAAATATATAAAAACTCAAGAAGTTAGACTGCAATAAATCAAATAACCAAATTAAAATGGTGTCCAGAGCTAAATAGAATTCTCCACAGAGGAATCTCAAATGGTGATGAAATACTTAAAGAAATGTTAAATATCCTTAGTCATCAGGGAAATGCAAATCAAAACAACTATACCTTATACTCATCAGAATGGTTAAGATGAAAACTTCAAGTGACAGCAGATGCTGGCAAGGATATAAGCAATTAGAGTACTCTTCCATGGCTGGTTGGAATGTAAACCTCTATAACCACTATGGAAGTCAACTTTGCTGTTTCTTAGAAAATTAGGAGTAGTCCTACCACTCCTGAACATATACCCAAAGGATGCTGTACCATACCCCAGTGACACTTGCTTCACTATGTTCATAGAAGCTTTTCCTGTAATTGCCACAAACTGGAAACCACCCAGATATCCCTCAAATGAAGAATGGATAAAGTAAATTTAACTGGGTCCTACCCAGTCACTGACCAAAACAGATGCAGACAGAAACCTACAACCAAACATTAGATGGAGCTTGGGAGTTTTGTGTAAGACCTGAGGGAACATTTGAGAGATCCAGAGGGGATAGGGACTCAGAAAAAAAAAAAAAAAGAGTCAACCATCCTAGACACTTGGGGACTCCTAGAGACTGAACCACCCACCAAAACCAATACATGGACTGAACCTAGGCACCTTGTACATATATAGCAGATGTACAGCTTTCTCTTCATTTGGGTCCCCCAACAGCACAGAAACAGGTCCTGTCTCTGATTCTGTTGCCTGCCTGTAGATTGTGTTCCCCTACTTGAGCTGCCATGTCAGCCTCGGTGACAGAGGATATGCTTAGTCCTGCTGTAACTTAATATGCCTGTGTGGGTTGGTACCACGGGGGCCTCCTCAAAGGAGGAGAAGAAGGGAAGGAGGATGGGAGGAGAGACTATGTGAGTGGCGGACTGAAGGGGTGTGTGTGATCAGGACATAAGGTGAATCAATATGTAAATAATTTAAGTTTCCTTGACCCAGTGGTCATTGAGTAGAAAGTTGTTCAGTTTCCATGATTGGTCAGCATTTTCTTAATTAGTGATTGATGGGGAAGGGTCTAGCCCATTTTTGATGGTGGCATCCTTGGGTTGGTAGTCCTGAGTTCAGTAAGAAAACAGCATCTGGTTCATAGCATCAGAAACTCTAACTAAGACAACCATGGAAGGAAATCACAACAGAAACTAAAGCCAAGAACCTAGAGGCAGGAACTCAAGCAGACATCATGGAATAATATTTCATAGTGGCTTGCTCAGAATAACCAGGACCGTCTGCCCATGGCTGGCACTCCCCACAGTGACTTAGGTCCTCTCAAATCAACTACTGTAATGAACATAGTATGAAAAAAAAAAGCCTTTTAGACATGCAAAGTCAGGATCCCCATCACATCCAAGGCTACACCTAATAAAAAGTATTCAGTGGCAGCCCTCATTCAAGATAACCATACAGAGTCCTAGAACCCTATGATGCTCACTGGATAATATATAAGCAGAGACCAAGAGCAATGCTCTGTTCTATATATCTGGAGAGATGCCATCTTGATCTGTCCTAAACTGGAGAGTCTCCCTCAGGAAGCTGACCTTCAAATCAGAGGCTTCTGAGATTGAACCTGACCTTCAGCTAAGATGCACTGCACAGGTGAACTGACTTAGGGAGATTGGCTTAGGACCCTTGTTATGATCATCAGTATGATCAATATAACTTTTGTTATACTAACCACATACATCTGCTTTCTTGGTCTGGACAACCACTAACCAAAGAATTTCCTCAAAGACTTGTCCACTGGCCAGTCTGAGGAAAGAAACTCCTCAATTGAGATTTCTACTTCCTTCATGTATTTAGATTTGTGTCAACTTGACAAAACCTAACCAGCACAGGTAGGAAAAAAAGATTTGGTACATTTGCTTTCAGGTCTTGGTATTGTGATATATAAAGAAAATGAGGCCATGAGTTTGAGAGAGAACAAGGTGAGGGGAAGCACAAAGGATGGAAGAAAAGGGAAAATTATGTAATTCTATTTTAATTTCAAAAGATGAAAAATATTTTTAGAAATGTAATATGCATTACCCTTTGCTCTAAAAGGAAAGAAATTAAAAAATAAATTTATGCTATTCCAGCATGATGATTTTTTTCTTTCACAGTATAACTCTAAACAATTCTAGAATATTTCTAAAGGGTACCAGTTTTTCGTTCTGTTAAAAACTGGTTACAGTGTACTGTGATGTTAAAGACCATTTTTGCTCATAGTCTTTCCTTATTACTTTTCTGAGTCTTATTTCTGTCCAAAGCATTGCTCACGTTCTTCAACTCTATGCCCTGTAAATTTTCTTACATCTCACATGTACTAATTCTGTTTCTCTCTCTCTCTCTCTCTCTCTCTCTCTCTCTCTCTCTCTCTCTCTCTCTCTCTCTCTCTCTCTCACACACACACACACACACTTTTTCCTGAACTTAGTGCACACCTTTAATTTCTGACCTTGGAGACAGAGTTAAGTGAATCTCTATGAGATGGATGCAAGCTTGGTCTACACAGTAGTTCTAGGCGAGTCAAGGCTACATAGTGAGACTTTGTCTCCAAATCAACCAACCAACAATCTCAAGAAATATAACACAAGAAAATACAGAAAGCCTTAGGTTTTACAAGCTGAGGAAATACTTTCCTACCAACTTTCTGAAGAAAGGATACATGTGTGGGGACAGACCAAACCAAAAGATTATAAATAAGAATTGCTATGGCATTTTGAAATATTAGTCCATAGTACTACAGAGGTAGTACTTCATATTAATAAGATAAATTTTAATTTATCGGAGTTTTACCCAAACAAAAAACTTATTATTCCAACTTTAAGCAGATTTCAAAATTAGGACTTATTCTTTTTTAATGTTACCCTTTGAAAGGTTGGAGATACATAAAATTAATTGTCTTGTGCTTAATATGAAAGAAAATAAATTTTGTGTAAAAATATTTTTATTGCCTGCTTGCCACACACAATTTGGTAAATGACAACAATTTAAAAATGTGTCATCTTTTGTGCCTGGGGCTCATTATTGATGCTCAGGAGAATTAGGCTGTGATATAATTCCCTAATGCAGTTCATTTTTAATCTGAAAATTTACTTATTTTTACTTTTTTGTACAGTATTTTTCTAGCATATATGTCTCTGAACCACTTG
Source organism: Mus caroli (assembly GCF_978045245.1). Taxonomy (NCBI): domain Eukaryota; kingdom Metazoa; phylum Chordata; class Mammalia; order Rodentia; family Muridae; genus Mus; species Mus caroli. Next base: position 48,215,163 of record NW_028227264.1, read on the forward strand.
CATGCAGTGGCCCTGAAAGCCAGAAGAGGGCATTATATCTCCTGGAACTAGTTGGACTCCATTTGGTGCTTGAAACCCAAACTGTGTCCTCTGCCAGAAGAAGTACTCTTAAACACTTAGCCATCTTTCTGACTCTCATCTAATATGGTTTTTACATATACTACTACAGTAACCATTATCTGGTGTCTTATCTTTATAACCATTATCTGGAAATAATTCCACTGATGTAATCACAGTGTTGTTATCTTCTTGGACTCCAAGTAGTATCCACATTGAAGATGCCTATGATGGTTTTAAGAAGACTTGAGTAACAATGTGGAGGACTGGAACATACACATTTACTGAAGATCTACTGTATGTCTCCCACATGTTTCTTTCTCAATTTGTAGACAACTGTTCATTTGTAGTTTCCTTTTCTCCTAAAGGTGAAAATTTTGTGAAATGACTTTGGCATTTTGCGTCTGCTAATAAAATTGGATAACATGCACGTGGGAACCTAATCTCTGGGCAAGAGTCTCTAAAGCTTAAAACTTAGTGTTTTAACACTATGAAGGAACACCATAACCATGCAAATTCTTTTTTAAAAGCATTTAATTTAGGACTTGCTTACAGTTTCAGAGGGTTAGTCTATTATCATCAAGGTGGAACCATGACAGTACATATAGTACTGGAGCTGACATTAAGAGGTATATTTTGGCCTTCTGGTTGGATCTAGCTCTAAGCCACCTTGGGGAAGAAATCAGCAGATGGTCCCACAGTCTCCAGAGGACTCTCCACGCTGCAGGCACCCTAGCACACCCAGGATCTTAGGATCACTGGTGAGTAGAAAGCAACATCTGTTCCAAAACAATCATGAGGGGCCTGTGACAGCAGGAGCAAGGATACAGGAGCCCTGCGTGACCAGCAGATTGTGTTCCCTTCTGGTCAGTGCTGGTATACCTTGGTTTTGAACACATCAGACAGCCCCATAGTCCCCAGAGGAGACACCACTTCCAGGCACTGTAACACGGATTCCAGGATCCCAGGATAACAGTAGCTTAGTCACACCAGGATCTCAGGGGCTTAGAGGAAGCTTGACTGACAAGAACTCTGACACACCCATAATCTCAGGTTCATAGAAGCCCGGAATCACAGGATCACAGAGAAATCTGGACTCTGAAGAGTTCTGAATCAACCAGGATTACAGGAAACACAGCCTCCAATCAGATATATTGAGGGCAGCAAGCACTTGAGTTAATCAGATAAAACCAAGGTTACTTGGCATCATCAGACCCAAACTCTCCCACCTTAGCAAGTCCTGGTTACACAATCACACCAGAAAAGCAAGATAAGGATCTAATTCACTTCTCTTGATGATGATGGAGGACTTCAAGAAGGAAATAAATAACTCCCTTAAAGAAATACAGGAGAACACATACAATCAGGTGAAAGAATTAAACAAAACCATCCAGGATCTAAAAATGGAAGTAGAAACAGAAAGAAATCACAAAGGGATACCACTCTGAAAATAGAAAACCGGGCTGGTGAGATGGCTCAGTGGGTAAGAGCACCCGACTGCTCTTCAGAAGGTCCAGAGTTCAAATCCCAGCAACCACATGGTGGCTCACAACCACCCACAACGAGATCTGGCGCCCTCTTCTGGAGAGTCTGAAGACAGCTACAGTGTACTTACATATAATAAATAAATAAATCTTTAAAAAAAAAAAAAAAGAAAATAGAAAACCTAGAAAAGAAGTCAGGAGCCAAGGATGCAAGCATAAACAACAGAATACAAGAGGTGGAAGAGAGAATCTCAGGTGCAGAAGATAGCATAGAAAACATTGACACACAATCAAAGAAAATGCAAAATGCAAAAAATCCTAACACAAAACATCCAGGAAATCCAGGAAACAATGAGAAGACCAAACTTAAGGATAATAGATATAGACAGGAAGGAAGATTTCCAACTTAAAGGGCCAGTAAATATCTTCAACACAGTTAGAGAAGAAAACTTCCCCAACCTAATGAAAGAGATGCCCATGAACATATAAGAAGCCTAGAGAACTCCAAATAGACTCGACCAGAAAAGAAATTCCTCCAGTCACATAATAACCAAAACACCAAATGCACAAAACAAAGAAAGAATATTAAAAGCAGTAAAGGAAAAAGGTCAAGTAACATATAAAGGCAGAACTATCAGAATTACATCTGACTTTTCCCCAGAGACTTTGAATGCCAGAAGATCCTGGGCAGGTGTAATACAGAACTTAAGAAAACACAAATGCCATCCCAGGATACTATAACCAGCAAAACTCTCAGTTACTATAGATGGAGAAACTAAGGTATTACATGACAAAACCAAATTTATAAAATATCTTTCCACAAATGCAGTCCTTCAAAGGATAGTAAAGGGAAAACTTCAACACAATGAGGGAAACTAAGCTCAAGAAAATGCAAGAAAATAAGCTTTCAAAAAACCTAAAGAAGATCGTCACATGAACAGAATTCCATCTCTAACAACAAAAGTAACAGGAACCAACAACGATTTTTCCTGAATATCTCTTAATATCAATGGACTCAATTCCCCAATATAAAAACATAGACTAACAGACTGGCTACATAAACAGGACTGAACATTTTGTTGCATACAGGAAACCCACCTCAGGGACAAAGACAGACACTACCCCTGAGTAAAAGACTGGAAAACAATTTTCCAAGAAAACCGTCTGAAGAAACAAGCTGAAGTAGCCATTCTAATATTGAATAAAATTGGCTTTCAACCTAAAGTTGATAAGCAGGGGCACTTCATACTCATCAAAGGTAAAATTTACCAAGAACTCTTGATTCTTAATTCCAAATGCAAGGACATCCACATTCATTAAAGAAACTTTGCTAAAACTCAAAGCACACATTATGCCTCACACAATAATAGTGTGAGACTTCAACATCCCACTCTCACCAATGGACAGATCCTGGAAACAAAAATTAAACAGAAACACATTGAAACTAAAGGAAGTTATGAAAAACTTGGATTTAACAGGTATCTATACAACATTTCATCCTTAAAAAAAAGGATATACTTTCTTCTCAGCACCTCATGGTACCTTCTCCAAAATTGACCACATAATTGGTTACCAAACAGGCCTCAGCAGACATGATAATACTGAAATCATTCCATGCACCCTATCAGATCTCCACAGACTAAGGCTGATCTTCAATAACAACATAGAGAATATAAAACCCACATACACGTGGAAGCTGAACAACACTCTACTTAATGATAACTTGTTCAAGGCAGACATAAGGAAAGAAATTAAAGACTTTTTAGAGTTTAATGAAAATGAAGCTACAACACACAAAAACTTATGAGACACAATGAAAGCAGTCCTAAGAGGAAAACTCATAGTGTGACTGCCCCCAAAAAGAAGCTGGAGTGAGCATACACTAGCAGCTTAACAGCACACCTAAAAACTCTAGAACAAAAGGAAGCAAATTCACCCAAGAAGAGTAGATGGCAGGAATTAATCAAACTCAGGGCTGAAATCAACCAAGTGGAAACAAAAGGAACTATACGAAGAATCAACCACACCAGGAGTTGGTTCTTTAAGAAAATCAACAAGATAGATAAACCCCTAGCCAGACTAACTACAAGGCACAGAGACAGTATCCTAATTAATAAAATCAAAAATGAAAAGGGAGATATAACAACAGAATCTGAGGAAATCCAAAAAATCATTAGATCCCAATACAAAAGCCTATATTCAACAAAACTGAAAATATCTCGACGAAATGGATAATTTTCTAGACAGATACCAGGTACCACAGTTAAATCAGGATCAGAATAACATTCTTTTTTATTTTTTATTATTAGGTATTTATTTCATTTACATTTCCAATGCTATCCCAAAAGTCCCCACACCCTCCCACACCCACTCCCACATCTTGGCCCTGGCGTTCCCCTGTACTGAGGCATATAAAGTCTGCACGACCAAGGGCCTCTCTTTCCACTGATGGCTGACCAGGCAATCTTCTAATACATATGCAGCTAGAGACATGAGCTGGGGGGGGGGGGAGGGGGGGGTACTGGTTAGTTCATATTGTTGTTCCACCTATAGGGTTGCAGATCCCCCCAGCTCCCTGGGTATTTCCTCCAGCTCCTCCATTGGGGGCCCTGTGATCCATCCGATAGCTGACTGTGAGCATCCACTTCTGTGTTTGCTAGGCACCGGCATAGTCTCACAAGAAACAGCTATATCAGGATCCTTTCAGCAAAATCTTGCTAGTGTGTGCAATGGTGTCAGTGTTTGGAGGCAGATTATAGGATGGATCCCTGGGTATGGCAGTCTCTAGATGGTCCATCCTTTCCTTTCGTCTATGTAGCTCCTTCCATGGGTGCCTTGCTCCAAATTCCAAGAAGGGGCAAAAAATCCACACCTTGGTCTTCGTTCTTCCCGAGCTTCATGTGTTTAACAAATTGTATCTTATTGCGTATATATCATGTGAGTTCGTTTGTGATTGGGTTACCTCACTAAGGATGATGCATTCCAGGTCCATCAATTTGCCTAGGAATTTCATAAATTCATTCTTTTTAATAGCTGAGTAGTACTCTATTGTGTAAATGTACCACATTTTCTGTATCCATTCCTCTCTTGAGGGGCAACTGAGTTCTTTCCAGCTTCTGGCTATTATAAATAAGGCTGCCATGAACATAATGGAGCATGTGCCCTTCTTACCAGTTGGAACATCTTCAGAATATATGCCCAGGAGAGGTATTACTGGATCCTCCAGTAGTACTATCTCCAATTTTCTGAGGAACCGCCAGACTGATTTACAAAGTGGTTGTACAAGCTTGCAATCGCACCAACAATGGAGGAGTGTTTCTCTTTCTCCACATCCTTGCCAGCTTCTGCTGTCACCTGAATTTTTGATCTTAGCTATTCTGACTGGTGTGAGGTGGAATCTCAGGGTTGTTTTGATTTGCATTTCCCTGATGATTAAGGATGTTGAACATTTTTTCAGATGCTTCTCAGCATTCGATATTCCTCAGGTGAGAATTCTTTGTTTAGCTCTGAGCCCCATTTTTAATGGGGTTATTTGATTTTCTGGAGTCCACCTTCTTGAGTTCTTTATATATATTGGATATTAGTCCCATATCTGATTTAGGATAGGTAAAGATCCTTTCCCAATCTGTCGGTGGCCTTTTTGTCTTATTGACAGTGTCTTTTGCCTTACAGAAGCTTTGCAATTTTATGAAGTCCCATTTGTCGATTCTCAATCTAACAGCACAAGCCATTGCTGTTCTATTCAGGAATTTTCCCCCTGTGCCCATATCTTCGAGGCTTTCCCCCACTTTCTCCTCTATAAATTTCAGTGTCTCTGGTTTTATATGGAGTTCCTTAATCCACTTAGATTTGACCTTAGTACAAGGAGACAGGAATGGATCAATTCGCATTCTTCTACATAATAACCACTAGTTGTACCAGCACCATTTGTTGAAAATGCTGTCTTATTTTCCACTGGATGGTTTTAGCTCCCTTGTCAAAGACCAAGGGTCCATAGGTGTGTGGGCTCATTTCTGGGTCTTCAATTCTATTCCATCCAGTGGAAAGAAGACAACATCTTCAACAAATGGTGCTGGCACAACTGGTGGTTAGCATGTAGAAGAATGTGAATTGATCCATTCTCATCTCCCTGCACTAAGCTCAAGTCTAAGTGGATCAAAGAATTCCACATAAAACCAGAGACACTGAAACTTATGGAGGAGAAAGTGGGGAAGAGCCTCGAAGATATTGGTACAGGGGAAAGATTCCTGAACAGAACACCAATGGCTTGTGCTTTAAGATCAAGATTTGAAAAATGGGTCCTCATAAAATTGCAAAGCTTCTGTAATACAAAAGACACTGTCAATTGGACCAAAAGGCAATCAGCAGACTGGGGAAAGATCTTTATGAATCCTAAATCAAATAGGGGGCTAATATCCAATATATACAATGAACTCAAGAAGTTGGACCCCAGAAAACTAAATAACCCTATTAAATGGGGTACAGAGCTAAACAAAGAATTCTCAACTAAGGAATACGGAATGGCTGAAAAGCACCTTAAAAAAATGTTCAACATCCTTAATCATCACTGAAATGCAAATCAAAACAACCCTGAGATGTCACCTCAAACCAGTCAGAATGGCTAAGATAAAAACTCAGGTGACAGCAGATGCTATCTAGGATGTGGAGAAAGAGGAATACTCCTCCATTGCTGGTGGGGCTGCTAGCTGGTACAAACACTCTAGAAATCAGTTTGGGGGTTCCTCAGAAAATTGGGCCTAGTTTCACTGGAAGATACAGCAATACCACTCCTGGGTATATACCCAGAAGATGCTCCACCATGTAATGAGGACACATGTTCCACTATGTTCATAGCAGCCTTATTTATAATAGCCAGAAGCTGGAAAGAACCCAGATGTCCCTCAATAGAGGAAGGTATACAGAAAATGTGGTACATTTACACAATGGAGTACTTCGCAGCTATTAAAAACAATGAATTTATGAAATTCTTAGACAAATAGATGGATCTGGAGGATATCATCTTGAGTGAGGTAACTCAATCACAAAAGAATACACATGATATGCACTCACTGATAAGTGGCTATTAGCCCAGAAGCTCAGAATCCATTTTAGAAGGGGGAGCAAAATACCCATGGAAGGAGTTACAGAGACAAAGGTTGCAGCCGAGCCTGATGGAATGACTGTCCAGAGACTGCCTCACTTGGGGCATTCATCCCATAAGAAACCCACCAAACCCAGACACTAGGCAGATGCCAACAAGAGCCTGCTGACAGGAGCCTGATATAGCTGTCTCCTATGAGAATCTGCCAGTGCCTGGCAAATACAGAAGTGGATGCTCACAATCATCCATTTGACAAGCACAAGGTCCCCAATGAAGGAGCTAGAGAAATACCCTGGGAGCTGAAGGCATCTGAAGTCCCATAGGAGGAACATCAATATGAACTAACCAGTACCCCCAGAGCTCCTTGGAACTATACCACCAATCAAAGAAAACACATGGTGGAACTTGTGGCTCTAGCTATATATGTAGCAGCGGATAGCCTAGTTGGTCATCAGTGGGAGGAGAGGCCCTTGGTCCTGTGAAGGCTCTATGCCCTAGTATAGGGGAATACCAGGACCTCAAATGGGATTGAGTGAATTGGGGAGCAGGGGTGGGGGTGGGGATAGGGGATTTTTGGATGGGAAACTAGGAAATGGAATAACATTTGAAATGTAAATAAAGAAAATATCTAATTAACAACAACAACAAAAAAAGTTACAATTTGAACCATAGGCCAAGAAGGAGACACTGGAAGAAGGAGACATTGGACTTGTCATGGGCTTTTGATACCACAAGGCCAATTCACTCAATCCCATTCGAGGTCCTGGTATTCCCCTATACTTGGGCATAGAGCCTTCACAGGACCAAGGGCCTCTCCTCCCACTGATGACCAACTAGGCTATCTGCTGCTACATATATAGCTAGAGCCACATTTCCTCCTAACTCCTCTAATCCTTTTAAATAGTGCTACTTCTTCATGACTAATCTTTCAAATATGTGAGCCTAAGCCGGGGCCATTCTTATTCAAATTAGCACAGTCAGCATTCCTGATGATCTTTTTAAACATTAAGGCTAGAATCAGGTTTGTTCCTCTGCCTTTCCTTCTGTTTGTTTTCCATTTGGCTAAAGTGCTAATGACATTCATTGCTTTGGGGATTTATCAGATTAGCACCACTGTAACAGTTTATGGTGTTACATTTTCCAAGATTCACTTAATATAATTTTAATTACAACTAAAAATGGCTTCTAGTCATAAAAGTACTTTTAAAATTACAAGCTAAATCCACCTTAAATTAAAAGTCAGGATGTACAGTTAATCATATTTTATAAAATGAAAATATTGTGTTCAGTAATTTGATGTTTAAATATTCACATTTTAGATTACAAAAAAAAATTTAGGTACATTAAAACTGCCAAATGAGGTAGATTTTTGTGTTACTTTACAGCACTGTAGAAATGTACTGGTATAACAATTACAGGTTACTAAGCATGCTATTTGAGGAAACAAGGTTTAATTTGGATTCCAAGCATGGTGTCTCAATGTAGTATACTGAAATATTGTTATATATGTGATGGCAAAAATAGTGCATAATCCATCAATGTCAACACCGTGAAGACTGGGTTCCCATAATACATCCATCCAAGCTTGAACCATTGATAAGAGAATAACTTCAAAAAGCTTAAATAGCGATTGTAAGGATATCAATATTGCTGATGTGTGTGAAGACATTTTGAAATTTAAAGAGTAAAGTTTCTAATTATAGTTTTATTCCAATCCAAACTAACCTAAAAGGTAGGTATTTATTATTTTAAGTAAATAATTTTTATTTCCAAAACAGGTTAGTGCCTACCATCTAAATTGTTAAAATTGATTCCTCTTCTTTTGACTTTTTATTCTCTCTCTCTCTCTGTCTCTGTCTCTCTCTTTCTCTGTGTGTGTGTGTGTGTTATGAGTGTATATGTGTATGTGAGAGACCACAAGTTTAACATAGATAAATATTTTCCAGACTCTTCTACCTTATTCTTTCAGGCTACATCTCTTAATTAATCAAAGAGCTGACCTATACAACTAGTCTCCCTAGCAGTTCTGGGAATCTCTGCATTCCAACACTAGAATTGTAATCAAACTTTCATGCCTGCCCTGCATTGTGGGTTGTAAGTATGCAAACTCAGATATTCTTGGTTGCACAGCAAGTACTGTAACCACTGAGCAATCTTCCCAGCTCCTTTCTCTGTCCTTTGTTAAAGATTGTTCAGTATTTTCTAATAGCCTATAACTATGTAAGTATTATATCATGTGAGTTTAAAGATCTTAATGGGGTTTAAGGATGAGTCATTGTGTAAAACCTTTTGCCTTTTAAGCTTCATGGCCTAAGTCTAATCCCCAGAACCCACCTAAAATCAAGATGGTGGTATGTTGTACTCCTATGGCAAAATGTGAGGGAGAAACAGGAGTCTGCCTCCAGCATGCCTGCCAGCTAACCTGGGATGAATTGTACATTGGCAGAATCAAGAAAGATCCTATCTCAGCAGGGTAACAGGTAAAATTTGACCACTAAACCGGGAGGTGGAGGCGCACACCTTTAATCCCAGCACTTGTGAGGCAGAGGCAGGCGGATTTCTGAGTTTGAGGCCAGCCTGGTCTACAAAGCGAGTTCCAGGACATCTGGGGCTATACAGAGAAACCCTGTCTTGAAAATAAATAAATAAAACTGACCACTGCAATTTTTCTCTGACATGTACACAGGCACAGTGGCATGTATACACTTATATACATACAATTTAAAAAGTTAATATATCAAGTTTAATAGATAAAAGAAAATACAAGACTCTATACAATTAAATCTCAGCATAGATAAGTATTTTGCACTAGAAGGTTTAAAGCAATGGCAAAGAGAGAAAAAATGAGGAGGCTAAAGCAGGAGATTCAGAGACAGAGATAGATAACAATTTGGAGATGGGTTAACAAGAGGAAATGATAAGAGGGACAAACTCACAACTATAAAGAACTCTGTATTTTATCAATATTAAGTTTAGACTTTCTGTCACGGTAGTGGGTTGGCTATAAAATAAAGTGCCATCTTTAGGAATATGGCAGTGGGTCTTAAGGAACTGCCTTTGAGAAGTTGGTTCAGGCATAAAGTTATTCTCTGAGAATTGAGGGATAAGCAAGGTAATATAGAAGAGAACCTATTCATGTAAGACCCACAGAAGTTTACTGAGCAGGATTTGAGGCATAAGCCAAGAATTAAATCTCACACTCACAAGCATGGGTTCAAACAAGTGAAGGATGCTTAAGAAGGAACAAAGCAGACACTCTGAAACCAGATTGGCTGAAGGCCTCCAGTAGCAGTCTCTCCAGTCTGGAATCAGGAGGATCAATCCTAAACATGACTGAAAATCTTACCACCTAGAGAAATAAAAACAACCAATAAAAATCCCAGTGTAATGTCAGATTTCTGAAGTCATCTGAAGGTCCTTTTTTGGTACACTGGCCACTGTCACAAGCAGCTGGATTTCTAGATACAGAGGTGATACCAACACTTTACACTCTGGTTCTCCTGAATGACCTCTGTTTCATTCTCTGAATCCCTATAGTAAATACCATTTCCTTCATTTACTTGCCATTGAGAATATGCTCTCAGGGCACAGTTCAAATGCATCTCTATGTTCATGAATCCTCTTTCTCTAGAAGTCTGATAGCAGAGTTTTCAAGCCTGTTGCCATTAATTTCTGAGAAGTATTAGTGTAGATTTATAGAAAATGGGGATGTTATAAGACAGACTGGTAGAGTGGAAAAGCATAGACTTCGAAAATACAAAACATCTGGCTACCCATTCTAAAGGAAAGAGGTAAACTTATCTACCTTGGAAGTCAGGCATTACCACAGTGAGTTTCCAAATATCAAATAAACCGTTGCTCAGAACAACCATATACTTTAAATTCTTGCCAAGGGTGTGTCACATTCTCAATATTTATTATGAAAGTGGGGGAGACAGATGAGAGCACATAGCAGTGTGATTAACTTAAAAGTATTTAAATGAGCAGAATTTTCAAAAATCATCCTTCAGATACTTATAGAAAAAGTGGTTAAATACATTGAAAGGAGAAAATTTTTAAGAGGCTTTAAAAGTGTATGATTAAACCCAAATGAATGGAAGGAAGAAAAAGGAAATGAGCCTCAAAATCAGGGAAGATTTTAGCAGCACAGCCATTATCCTGAAGTACAGAGAGGCAGAAAGATTAAGGATTCTGTGAATAGACAAAACTTCTCATTGCCCAAGTGAACAAACTAGATTTCTAAGTTAATCTTTTCCCATACAAGCAGAGAAATGCTTTGTAAACTAATTGGCACTATTGTGGTACTGAAAAAGCTGCTTAAAAGAGAGTTTATGTTTATGAAAGGATTGGTGATTTTCTGCCTCAGGATTCCATCTTCTATCTTCTTTTCCTTTATGCTGGTGGAGGCTGGTACACACACACCCAGGCAGAAAGCGCATATACACACACAGAGCAAAAAAGTAGTGATCTATGTTCCATTCAGCTTTGTGACATGAACTTAGAGATACCTTGCTTTCAAGTTTCAATTGCTGATATTTGTTACTTCTGAATCCTGTTAATATGCACACACACACACACACAAAAGACTCACCCATCATAATTTTTCACAAGGTGGTATTAGTGATTGAAGTGTGTGTACCAAGGGTACTACCCACTGCTGAGAATGTTCTACCCATCTCCACTTGCCAGAGAAAGATGAACAAGGACCTGGTGATAGTAACTTTATCAACTGAAGAGTGACAACAAAAAGCAAAATGGAAGAGAAGATGCACATCTAAGACTCCCTGATGTGTTATACAAGAGTCTCTCTCTAGGCAATAAGGTAGATCTGCTGACACATGTCTTTCCATTAGTATGCTGGAAGTCTTTAGGTTCTCCCTAAATAGCCTAACTATTCTTTACATTTAAATGAGGTAGTAGAAAAACAAATGAGGTAAAGGTACTTGCTTGGGAACTTATGCTTGGGTAGCAATATTCACAACAACAACACTTCACACTTTAGAACTAAGCCTTTTTTTTTTTCAGTATTGGGCATTAAACCCAGGACCTTGAACATACCAGGCAAGTGCTCTGCCAATTTATCTTGTATTTCTTTGCCTTCTCATGCATTCACTCTTTCTCTTTTGTGCCTTTACTCCTTCAGCCTCTTATTCATAAATAGCTGATGTCCGTCAACTATGTTCTATATGCCATTTCATATAAGTCCAAGTTCAGTGACTTAAAACAAACAAACAAAGCAAAAATGTCAGTTTTAGATGGAATATATAGAACTACATAACTTCCTGAGAATACACGTTTGTGGTTTAAGCTGTATCTTATAAGGAGAATGATAGATTTAACTAAATTATTTTCTGTTTTATCTGCATTATCCAAACATGTTTCCTCCCTCCTTCCTACAGGCACATTTAGTCATGGTTTCCATAGATCTGTTGACCATTCCTGTCCTTTACCTTAGAGTGGTATGTTATTCCAGGAAAAGGTTTAAAACTTCTATCCACTTATCTAAGAACAATTAGCTTGAGTAAAGACTAAAGTGGCTTATGTTGCCTCTTCCCTCCCTCCTACTTTTCCTGTCAGTACTTGCTGTGATCCCTGGGCTGTACAAGTAGGGCACCTGCTGTGACAGAGACTAGAAGTCACTTTGCCCTTAAGGTCCCCACTGGAGCACAGAAGATACAAAAGGCATCATGTCTTTCACAAAGCTAACCAACATAGATCTATCCATTGTATGTAACTCATGATTGTAATCTCAGATAGTCCACTTAGTTTCATTTTGGTTTAAGTGAGCTGGTGTGCTGAAGATTTAATGCTGAAGGAACAAAATAAAATTTCATGAATCAATCAGCAAGTCACTTCTCTGCATTTATTTACTTTGCTTTTCTATAATACAATTTATTAACATTTTTGGACTCTCTAATTCCAGTTCCTTCAACTTGATTTCCTGAGGAATATTAATACTAAATCTCTGTGAAGTGACATACTATTTGAAACTAATATAGTTGCCAACTAAATAATATATCAAAATTCCATATATCCATATATACATATATGCATAAATTTATAATTTTCATGTTTTTTATTTATTGTTCCAGAGGTATTTGTGTGTACCTCTAGAATGCAAAGAAAGAGTAGGGGCCTCTGCTCTCCTTAATTAACGAATATTTATGTGATAAATAGAATGCTTTTGGCTGGGAACTCACATGTTGATTTGTATCCTGATGAAAATTTGAATAGCTGATTAAACTTTTCAAACACAGGATTGATAATGGATGCCACTATCACTTTGCAAAGTAATGTAATGCACATTTAGTGCAATTATTATGTGCTCACTTTTCACGAGGAGATCCAGCTGTGAATCTGCAAGTACAAGAAAAGGAGCAATTGGTATAAGGGCAGCAGCTTTGAGATCTCCGTGAAGAAGGTCTGCTGAGCCTTACTTCATGTAACCTACGCAATTGTAGCTTGAGAAAAGCTTCATGATGTTGCTACTATATATTCTGAGCACATTGAACCAAGTAGATAAGCAAATATAATCTCAAGCACCCAACATTGATAATAGCACATTTGGAAGTTCTTATCACTAATTAGATAAAACGACTCAAATGAGCCCACTTCTATGGCACAGCCCTTATTAGATCATCGAGGAGCAAGGAATCTAAACACACAGGAAGATAGCAAAGCAATGCCTTATAATGGAGAGTGAGGGCACATGGGAGCACACACAACATAAAAGGAAGACAAGACAAAGTAATAATTTTCTGTAGGTGAATAAACCAAAAGTATCTAAAGTCTTTTTGATAATGCAAGAAAACTTACTAAAATTTCCAAAGATTTCACTTTCTGCAGTATTTGCGCATATACTCTGCTGGTTATTAGTATAATTGTCTTTAACTTTGGATTCATGTTCATCTCAGATATTCTAATAACCTCTGGAGAACATCTATGATACCATTTTTTACCAAAGAAATCAGAGAAAACATGGTGCTTCACATGTAGGGAAAAGGATGATTTGACATCATTTTCACTGATTGAAAATAACTTTTAATTAGTAGTGTGAACCTGGCCAATGCATTCTGTAATTTATATTTAAGACTGTAGTTTGCACCAGCATATTCTCATATAATTTATAAGAGAAAATTTACTTACAGATTATATTTTATACACTTTGCTTTTGGTGCTTTTAATGAAGACTATTCTTCTATCTCTCCAGCCCATTTGCCTGAATCATTTACTCACAGGGTTTAGGCTGTGTGTGGAAGTGTGGAGGTTCTCTTCCTGTGAGCTCCTGAAAACCTACCAGCATTATTGCCCCTCCCAAGTACGTATAATAAATATCCTGCTTCTCTAAGGTCCATTTAAATTGACATGTTAAGACTACTGGTGAAAAATATGTCAAGTCTTTCCTTCCTTTTAAATGAAATCCAAGATCGGGTATATAAAACAAAAACAATTGAAGAAAATCATATTCTTTGACAAGAAAACTAAGTATTTGTCTATTGAGGGAATGTAGGAAGGTGACTGCACTATCTTTAGCCTGAAGGCACTCAGCACAGTTCTTTTCTTAAGGGGAAGTACTATTAACAAGGGGAAGATTGTTCTTCCTTCCTTTAGGGGAAGAAAAAGTAAAAAAAAAAAAAAAAAAAAAAAGAGCTGATCAGTATTATAGGAGAGTCATTTCAGTTTACATAATGCACTGTAGCCTTTGGAACCTCCAAAGAAAATTTATGCCTTGTTTAAATTCCTATGAGTCTACCTATGTGCTGAGACTTAAAGTAGCTATGGGGAAGCAAGGAAATACTCAGGGCCTAGTCCGTATTTCACTTATGTCCTTTAATCTCTGCAGCTCCAATTTCATGTAGCAGGCTTTGTACTCTGTGTGTTTAATAACAGCAGTTGACATTGTCACAGAATGTATACTCTTTTTAGTTTAAGTAAGATGAAGGGGGAAGAAGTACTCCACCTTTCGGTAGTTCCCTGGGGAAGCTCAACTTGGGCGAAGAGAGAACTGAGGCAATAGAGTACTGAAGACAGAAGGCCAAAGTGCTTTCATCCCGGAGAAGTAAGTAAACTAGGAAACATTTGAATAAATTTGCTTAAAGTGTATTAGATTTAGCTATCTATCTTCACCATTAAGAGAAGAGAATGTGAATCTCTCTCAAAAGCACCAGATGCTCAGTAAGATGGTTCAGTAGTTAAGAATATTTGCTGCCAATCTAACAAACCAAGCTCAACCCCTGTAACCTACACAAGAAACCTACCCAAAGTTGTTCTTTGATTTCTACTACACAAATGCTGTGGAATACTTGTATGTGCACACACACATGCACACACACATACACAAACACACATAGATAGATAGATAGATAGATAGATAGATAGATAGATAGATAGATAGATAGATAGATAAATAGATAAGTAGGTAGCTAGATGAGAGATAATATATGAGTGTAAAAAATGTTAAAACCACTGGAGTCAGAAACTAATGATACTTTCTTGCCAAATTCCCATGGATTGGATTTTCACAGAATAATATTAACTTTTAAAGAATATTTTACACAGATGTATTGGATACTTCCACTATTTGGGACTCAATATTAGAGATCTTGTATGATGCATTTTGAAACGACATATATTACTGATTTTTAAAAATTCAATGCAAAATTTTCATCACAATTAACACCAACTCCTTCAAGATCCAGATCCACTGCCTCCTATCCATGCTCTCTCTCTCTCTCTCTCTCTCTCTCTCTCTCTCTCTCTCTCTCTCTCTCTCTCTCTCTCTCTCTCTCTCTCTCTCTCTCTCTCTGGAACTCAAAACCTCACAGCAAACATCTTGGTCCCCTAGCTCTTCCCACCCATTTTGGGAAATATTCCCTGAGCCTTAAGTGTGTGGTTTGTGTTGTAAGGGTATTCACTGGATCTGGTCTTCCTATAGTCAGTTATCTCCTTAATTTTGGCCAGTTGTGGATATCTGTAATAGTGTCTATCTGATGCACAAAGTAACTTTTTTTGGTGAGGGATGATCTGTGTATTAAATATATATAATGTTGGGTATTGTACTGGTTTAGGAAAATGTTGGACCTAAGTTAGCTTTTAAGTTCCATATTGGATAAGTTTACAGTACATAAGGTACTATCGCACTTTCGGAAATTTTTTTACTGTCAACCTGGTAATTGTTGTTTTATAGATGTTACAGCTGGATAGGACTATTGGCAGCTTGTATTGCTCCTTCTAGTACTATTAGAGCTAGTCCTCAGGGAGTAGGTTGTCTGGTCAGATCCATATTGGCTCTTCTAAGACCCAGTCTGAATTAGCAATAACGTTTTACATTCTTTTTGTAGATGGCAACAAACAGCAGTGGCAATAACTTATATTGTTTTGGGTGGGACTCTTGGATTCCCCAGACCAACAACTCAAAAGGAGGTTTCCCATGCCTGGCATTGGGAGTTTTGTTAGATAAGGGATAGAAACATTGTAACCTCAAGTTTCAAGATATAAACACACACACACACACACACACACACACACACACACACACTCCCATATGTATGTGTATTAAATATACACATATATACACTGATATATAATATGCAATTTTTGAGTAAACATAAAACAATGTAATTCCTCTGGGTTTTTTAAACACTGTAAGTAGCATTTATCTCTCTCCTTTCCATATGTGTTGCTACCCCCAAGAGTCTTCAGGTCCCCTTTTCCCTATTTCACCATTTTTAAGAATTGCATCCTACTATACATTGAATCCTTTACAATGGTGACTCCAGCATGCACTTTACCACATGTGCCATGAAGCTCTGTTGACGAATAGCCATAAGATATAAGTGATGAGTAAATCTCATATTTACTTTTAAAAGAGACCAAGATCACCATCTAATAATCCATGAACAGATGAAAATATTTACCAAGTTTAAAATATGTATCTTTTATAATTAAAAATGTGTATCCTTTAAGCTTAACCACTATTCTGAAATGTCTTGCCACAAAATAAATGGTAAACATCCATTTGAAACAGAACTCTAAAAATACACCATCATTTACTATACGGCATTTTAAAATGAAAATATTTTGGATTGTACTTATGGAAACAATTACCTCATAGCAGTAAGTGGCATACAAACTATGTTTCTGTCAAGAGATATAAAAATCACATGAGAATAAGAACCTCACTCCCAACACCTCTACATTCAGAAACTTCCCTCTTCCCTCAGTGCTGCTTCAAGGTCATTACTTTCTAAGGTGCCAGAAAGATTGGGTCCAGTGTTAATTCATGTGGTTAATGGCAAAGCTTACCTTTATATATGAAAATATTGTGAGGACAAACTTTCTGGTCATTTCTGTCCTTTTCTTAAAGAATGTGCCCACTTTGAGTTAAGAGAATATATTCCACAAAGTAAAAATTCTCTAAGTGTTCAGATGGATCTAGTTAAAAGAAATGACAAAGGACTAGAAATGGAATAATCAAATAACAAAAAACCCCAAATCAACCCAACCATCATTATCAACAACAATAAAACAAAAAACAAAAGCAATCAACCAAATACTAAACTAAACTTAAAACAAAACAACAAAACAGCAGCAACAACAACAAAAACAACAAAGAAAGATAGCACTGATAGTAACTAGTGGGTTCAGAAAGAAAAAAATAAATTCAAAGAGACAATTTCAACGAAACTGATTTTCAATTCCCAGCTTGGGTGGATATAGCTGTTCCACCCACAGCCAGCTGTGCACACAGAAAACCTAGTCCCTATATTGGGTGGCACCTGGTCTGCCTAGAAAGTTTGAAGAACAGTTCTATTTCTGGACATCTCAAAGCTCCCCAAGCACTCCTCCACAACATGCAATTTAAGCAGCAGCACTTTTGCTGGACCTCCTGTCTTCTCTTCAATCCTAGTATATACTCTAAAATTTCCATTAGAAAGTCAAAAGATATCTCTTTAACTCCCTTATTTGTCTTTGCAAAAAGGTAAGTAAACCATGGAGACAGGTGAGAGAGAGAGAGAGAGAGAGAGAGAGAGAGAGAGAGAGAGAGAGAGAGAGAGAGAGAGAGAGAGAGAGAGATGGAGAGGGAGAGAGAGAGAGAGAGAGAGAATCTTGTGTTAAAATTCTGCCTTTCATTATACAAACCCTAGATCTTCATTTTTACAGAGTTTCTTATGAAAGTCTTTCAATCAATGTTGTGTATAAATGATAAATGAAATGAACAGCATAATTCATTGCATAGCTGTCTTGCCTTTGCTGTAAGTCAGTAGGCTGGCATGCTTCTTTTATAAAATGCTCGCAAATAACCCATCTGATTATAAGTTTGTTCTTTGTGTGCTATATATCTGAAAATCATGTATTATGTCATAGATCTGAAAATAAACTTCAGGTACAATTATGAATCAATTTCTTCATTTTAAGTCTACTGCTCCATTTCCTCAGGCTCTTTCCTACAACATGTCTATAGTGAATCTTAGTTCATTTTAGCTTTGCCTCACAGCCTGGTCTTGTCCATTATCATTTAACTGTAGCTGTTCCCTGGCAGGTCATAAGCTGAGTCCTCATCTATCTTCAAGTCCTGAACATTAGACATTATCACCTTGCCCTAGAAATTTCTGGCATTGATTTCAGACACCATGTCTTACTGTTCTCTGAATATAGTATGCAGACTCATATCTCTGCTTCTCTCTGCCTGAAATATTATTTCTGCAGAATGAACAGGATTTTATAAAGTACTAAAGAAAAAGTCTCTCTCCGTTAGAACAAGCCATCCCATTCTCAGTCACAGCCACCCTTGCTTCCTTCAGCAGGACAAACCCTCACCACAAATGAAGTTTGGAGTCATTCATTCCACTCTACTTCAGCACTAGGTGACTGCATGTTAATTGTCTGTATGTATATTTAACAAGTGAGATCTTAGGTCCCTTGAATTCTAACACATAGAGAATGCTTGATAAATATCTTGTGAAAGAAACCATTGGAAATACTGCACTAAATGCTATAATAAAAAATAACATAAAAATACAGAAATTAATATATTTGTTTCCTTGTACTCTTAAAATATTTATGTAATATATTTGGTCATATCTATCCACAACTATCTCTCTCCAACTCTTCCTAGTGTCCCTATTCTTTCTTCCTCCCAGCTTAATATTCTTCTATTATTTATTTGTTGTTATTACTACTAATAATCATGCCTTCAGTTAGTATCGTCCATTTGTGCATGGGTGGATCCCATCCTCTTGGTCATGAACAACTTCTCAGCAGCCATGTTGTTCCCAAGATAAAGTGACTACCTGGAACTCACTTTGTAGACCAGGCTGGCCTCAAACTCAGGAATCCACCTGCCTCTGCCTCCCAAGTGCTGGGATTAAAGGCGTGCTGTGTGCCACCACACCCAAGAACAGTAGTTTCAAAATATGGGTCATGACTTCTTGTGATGGTAATTCATCATGTAGGAAAATTACAGTTATGAAGTAGAAGCAAAATAATTTTATGTTTGTGAGTCACCACAACATGAGAAACTGTATTAAAGAGTCACAGCATTAGAAAGGTTGAGAACTACTTTTCTAGAGGCACCCAAAGTGACACAGGGTTGTGTTACAGGGTTGTGTTACAGGGTTAGTGACCCCCCCCCATAACCTCATAGTAAGACTCTATTTTACAAATAACTACTAAATTTGTATGCAGTACATAGAGAAACCAATATCTTGCTGTAAACTTTCTCCCTGCTGACTAATATACTTACTGGAAGAATATGCCATTTAGGTTGTTCAGAAAGAAAAAGCTATCAATGATCTTGCATAGCACTGGACTCTTCATGCTGCAATATCAACCTGCTGGCAAATTGTACCCACTAGTGCAATAGTGGCATGCCAGATATGAGGTAACCAACCATTTTCTGTTTAGATTTAAGGTTTGCATCACTGGAGGGACTTGATGACTGGTATTATAACCTGGCAAAAAGCCAACACATAGTGTAGGCAGTGGCCTGAGGGACCTACTGACTGATGCTATATTGCTAAATGATCATGCTGTTGACTGTATTCAAAATATTTTTATTTATAACCATGGATTTGTGTTACTCCCAACCTCGGTTAGAGAAACTTATTGTGGTTGTTAGTGGTTAGTCCAAAGACTCGTGAGTGGTCTAAGTGTTAAGTATAAATAATTCTAGAGACACTCTGAACAAAAATTCAATACCAGCATTGAGACTTTTATTTAATAACCAATGTTCCTGGGAACAACATGTCTACCAATGCAATGTATTTATGCTCAAACTCCCTTTTAATATACATATGTATATATGTGTATGTATGTATTTTAATTAGATTACAAAATAGTGTATTTCCATAAGAATCTTTAATTTTGGCTGACTAACCATTAATATCTCTGTCCCCAGTCCCCTTATTATGTCTTAAACCTTTATACCTGGACATGTTTCTCCATTTCCCTTCATGTCTCTGGTATTCTACTGGTCCGTCTTGACTTTTTCTCTCTGATTGGAGTGTCATAGGTTTATAAAAGATTTGTCACACACTCTGTCTTTGGCAAAGCCTTCTGCTAACACTTCTTATTTGTTTTGTACTCTCAAACTCGTGTGAACCTTGCAAATAGGAAGTCAATATGCATTTAATGTTTCATAGCATTTCTATTCTCTAAAACATAAGAAAATCCATGGTTTGTGAGAACAAATAACTTCTCTTCCATGCTCTGCAGAATTCTATTATTTTGAAAGCAACATCCAAGTTATTTCAGGGACAACCTGCCACTTTTTGTTGATGAACCACAACAAAAAAGTTAATTAAGGATCACAAATAGCTGGTGTTGCTTTAATTAGATAAAATAGTTATTTTCTGCAAGGTCGAAGAAACACCAAGAGAAACTACTTCTTAAGCTACTGGACAGTTTTCACAGGGTCTTCTGGATTTTCTCAAGTTCACAGACAGACAGTCTAAGTAAAGCAAAGCACAGCTAGTACTGAGGGGTTAGCAGTTGTGAGGAGTGAAAAACAGAAGGGACCTATAAAAACATTGTCTCCAGATTCTTAAAATGGTTGAGAATGTACCTCCATTTCATTAATATATAGCCTTAAAAATTCACAAAGGAAAATCTCAGAAGCAATCCACTGCACATTAGTGACGTCCTCTAGTCAACTCACAGACTTCCTTGTTTCACCACAACTGGGTGAACATGGTACACAAATTTTAGGGCCCACTGGTGGGTCCAATGTGAATTTAATACTGCTGCCATGATCCACTAATTTTTACACTTAGATCATGGCTTTAAGAGGATACGGACTATAATGTCCTAACACAGAGAAGGAACAATGATGAAAATCTTTCGGTATCCCAGCTAACTAAAGGTGAAAGCCTGTATCTGAGTCACAAGCCAGGGTTTCTGGGTTAGAAATACTTATCCAGGATATACTATGTGAAAGAAAAACTATTTTTAATAAAAGGGAAAATGAATATGGAGAATTAAGTTCTCTTTCTCCCCATTGATAATGATGTAGTATCTGAGCAGAGGTTTAACATAAGTTTTTATCATCTACTGCAGCACCAAAGGTAGCTTTAAGTAAGCACTGAGGAACAATAGAAGATAGGATAAATAAGAAAGAGTTAACAGAAGCACAACTCTTAACATCAGGGCAAAATCACTTAAACTACGAAAATGACAAAGATGAACTCTAAACTGATGGAAACAGAAAAGATCACAGTTAATTCTGAAGGAGCAAAGAGCATCTCCAGAGGGACAAACTCAGAAGTGTAAACAGCAAGCCTCATAGAAGTATGAACTAAAAGCATTGTTTCTAAATAATGAGCAAAGGGAAGGAAAGAAGTTGTATCTGAAATTAGAAAATGTGTAGATAACAATGATAGTATACTGACACATAGCCACTTTGGGTTAAGTATTGGCTAGTAGTCTTTGGTGCTGAGAGAGAAAATATAAAAAAATAAATTGAGATGAAGAATATATCTATGCAGTTAAAAAGGGGTTGACCTTAAATAAATGAAATAATTATACCAAAATTAAAGAATGATCCTCTTAATTGGTTGTCCAATTCCAAATGGTGCATCCTAAAGTGTATGTATATATATATATATATATATATATATATATATATATATATATATATATATAATCTACAACACTAAGCAGACTTAGCAGGTTGTAGTTTTATCTTTGTTGATTTATACATATAGGTAACAATAACAAACAAAAAAGAGAAGCTGTGAATTTGAGGAGTAGAAGGTGACTTTAAGAAGGTGAAGAAAGGAATGGGAAGGGAAGAAATGATGGACTTCTATTTTAATTTAAAATAATATACACATTTATAAAAAAATTAGGATAAAAGGAGGTCAGTGTACATTCTCCCTGCTCAAAAGAAAATAGATAAAATAGAATGAGCTAAGCAAAAATATTGCTCTTTTTAAAAAATCTAAGAAAAATAGACAAATTGTATTATACGATCAAAGAAAATATTAGTAATAAGTCACATATGACAGATAAAGCAGTTTAATGTCATTAAAGAATGTGATTAATTACTGTTCAATAAGTATGAAAAGTTTTTGAACTGGAGAGTTTCCTTTAAAAATTGTACATAAATAAAACTATTTAAAAACTTTAAATCTGTTATCAAAAATCAACCAGCTTCATGTCTGAGAGAAAGAGAAAGCAAATTTTTCATATCTCCTAAAACAATGAAAAAACAAGACAGATATTAGAGGGTGAAATTTCAGACACTAAAGTCATCTCTGTGTTTGGTGTGACTCATGGCTGAATTTCCTAAGCATAGGACAAGGAGGAGAAACTCAACCACATTGCAGACCTGGGAGTCCAGGCCTGGATGCTTAGACAGTTTACAGAAAGACAGGGAAAAGCTGCACAGATATCAACCCCAGGAAGCTTCCATGGAAACCTCTGGAATACACAGCTGAGTAATAGTCATGGATGCACACGATTAAGCAAAAGCTTTGAACAGAGGCAGGGAAGAGAAATCTTCTAAGTTGATTACAGAATATGCATAAAAGTAGACCCAAGTGAATTGTTTGTAAAGTTTTGCATGTAAATTACATGAGAGCAACAGTAATGGCATCAAGAAGACTATACATGCTGGATTCTTAGGTTGTATGTCAAGTGATACAATCTTCCTAAACTCTGTCCTACCTCCACAGATTCTTTGGGCTCTGATAACCTAAGTTCCTAAACATTGTTCCTTATATCATTTTTCTTAAATATATTAATAGCAAACAGTATTGAGGGATGGTGTACTGTCTTCTTCTGGCAAGAATAACAATCATACATGTTGCTTGCTATGAAATTACAGGTTCCAGATACGCATTTTGTAGCTTGCATTTGGAATCCTAGCACTTTGGAAACAGACACTGGTGAATTTTTGTAAGTCTAAGTCCAGCATAGTCTACATAGTGAATTCCAGATCATCCAAGGCTAAATAGTGAAATCCCCAGCTCACAGAAACCTTAAGAAAAGTAAATAGAAGCACCCCCACCCAGTTCAGTATTCCTCTGCTATAGTATAAAACCACTGCCCACATATACCCTTACCTCTTCCCTTTGTTGCTCATGTGATCCTTGGAGGGTCAAGAGAACATACTCAAACACACAAACATCATTTTCATTTCTGTATTATGAGTAATAAGCCATTCTCCTGTAAACTAGATATTCGGTGTCTCTGTCTAGCTTAAGTGAATCAGTAACATAATGATTTTATTTATTAGCTTCTATGTATAATAAGGTAGAATTCAAGCCTTGGCAAAGAACACTAGAAATTACTATCTTTTCTTGAGGGAACGGGGTGTTCTTCCCACTTTTGCCCCATGCCAAAACAAACTGTGGCATAGAGGTTGATAAAGAAGCGAATTTTATCCAGATTCTTCCTTAAAAATTTAATAGGATAGAGGCTAAACCTTTCGCCTGTATCATTTACCACTTGACCTTCCTCAAACATAGTATCAGATCATACCAACTGGGATATGTTTACTGCTTTAGTTGACAGCATGAAATTGTAAGAATGGGGACCTAAAAATGACAAAAGCCCTATGCAATAGCCAACTTTAGTCAAAGCCTGAGACAATTTATATTCTGAGTGTTAAGAAGAGTCACCTGAATAAACTGTACACTCACAAGGGCAAGCTACATAGGACAAAACCCAGTTTTTCCATAGAGGCATATGAATAACAATAGCTGAAGTAAATGCACTTCTGTTACCTGGGTGGAGCAGGAAAGCACTTTCTAAGAGTGATTCTATGTTCTGAAGAAACTGAGGTCATGAGACTCGTGTCTTATTTTCTTATTATTTTCTCACAAGCATTGGAATTTCCCTCCTACTATTATATTTTTGGGTCTATGTTCCAACAGGTGAGATTTCATCCCAGCAGTGAAGCATCATGAATCCCAAGCCATCCACATGTTCAATCAGCAATATTTTCAGAGAATATTGTTTACAAGTAAGAGAGAAAGTTTTCAGGAGTGAAATAAAGTTGTGCTCATCATAGTGTCTTTGCCTATAAAAGCTAAAGCAGAGGTTTGTGGGTTTAAGGTCAACCTTAGCTTCACACCAAGACCCTGTCTCAAAGCTTACAATAAAAATAGTTATTGGTTTTGATAAAGGCATATTTCAGGTAATTTCATACTGAAGGCCTCAAGATTGAGATCTAAAAACCAACACAGAGAGAAGGAATACATTGTTTTGTCAGGGAAAAAGTGAAGATATTCTAAAGATAAATATTGTGTCTCCCCTTTAGATCCCAAGCTATTAGGACAAAGGACCCCAGGGATTGACGTTTCTTTAGTAATCTCACAGTGGAAAATAATGTCATGATTGTGGGGAGCAGAGGTAGGCCTAAATAAGTAAGCTCCTGAGTGAATGTGTGCAGTAGATATTGGCAAAGCTATGTGAAGAATCATAGCCATAGATCCATGGTCATGGAAGACCTCTCCTGCAGAGAGGCTGAATGAGATAGCAGTCTTCCTCTGGGCCATATGTAGATGTTGGTAGCATGTGTACAGAATGCCCACCACCGCTTTTCTCCCTTCCCTGGATACTTATGGTCTAAAGACTGCTCCTCTACAGAGATTCCACCAAAATTAGCTAAACATATCTCCTTGATCAATCTGTGTAACATAAACACTGGCTCTTTGTTTCTCTGTACATAATAACTCCTCAACTTTGTGCAGCTGTTTTCAATAGCTCTCACCTCCTTGTTCAACTATACAATACACACACTGAGCTTCTTGGGTGCTATATTTTCTCCATCAAAAATCCCAGTCCATCTAATCCCATCAGTTGTATCCATGTTATCTATAACTCCTTCATTACTTTGTTTCCCTAATCAGGTCTGGAGCCATGCAATGAAAATATACTTACTACCAGCTGAAGGAGGATATTGTCCCCTGGAAAGAGATTTCAAACAGTTTTTAAAACTTGGAAAACCATTTTGCAGGCAGACAAGAAGCTAGAAAATGCTGAGTGAATGATTGACAGGGCCATATCTTGACAAAGAGTGCTAAGCTATGTATATCTCTTGCTCTTTATTTAACCTAAACCTCGTGTCTGGATCCCAAAGATGATCTTAGGGTGGAGGTGGCCTATTGCACATCTTTATTTATTTCTTCTGCCAACATTGCCCCATTGAATAAGTCTCCTCTCTTTGCTCTTAATTATTACTTATGTTTTTAATTAGCCCAATGAGAATTGGTGGCTGAGCATAACTTATCAGACCTGAAATAGCCCAAGTTTTGATGGCCCAAACACCAGTAGAAATGACTATGATAAATTACAAATTTTACAATAATTGCTTAAAGCAAGTCCTAAATAATGAATTATAGTTAATAAAATTACTTAAAGTTAGTACATGTGGGTAAAAGTAAATAAAGCCTTTTAAATTATCTAAAAGGAAGCAAAGGAAAAGGAAGAGTAGAACAAAGAAATAAGGTAAAGAGTCAGTACACACATAAATGTATCCTTTGAATAAACTTTTAGTAAAATGTTTTACATTTCGTTACTTAGTTACCTGGGGCTTGGGAGCAAGCACTTCTCTACCTGTTGATCCATCTCATAAACTCAAATAATCTTTTCACATGTCTTCTAATCAATCTAATTTAAAGTTACACTTTCTCAAATTGAAAATTATAAGACAAAGCTTTATGTTTTTTTATAAGAAACATACAAGTATACAAGCAACTTAAGTACAAGGATGAAGAAAATATGCTGCATAATCATTAGTCAAAAGTAATGGAAACAGATATATCTGATTTAATACCCAGATATATCTGATTTAATATATCTGATTTAAACAGATATATCTGATTTACTATATCTGATTTAATACTGTTTTTGTTTTTGAGAAAGAACTTGAAGTTGGGTGCATAGGATGGGTAAGAATCTGGAATGACTTGTGGGAGGAGAAAACATGATCAAAATATATTTAAATTTAAATTTGCTTTAAATAAGAAAAATAATTTTTAAAAATCGCAATCATGAATGTATACTATATTCTGCAAACCTGGTTTGCATGTCTAGATTTCTATGCAAACAAGATCTTGTCTCCTTCATACTTATCACTTCTATAACAACAACATCTTGTCTTCTTCATACTAATCACTTCTATATAACAATGCACTAAAATTTCCAGGTAAAGTTCTTCATATTAAGCAGAAGTGAATGAAGTTATTCTTATTTAAAGAAGACACCATCATAAACACCCAAAGTTCTCAGTGTGGTCACCTTATTTGCAGGACATAACAGCAATTATATTTCCATATACTAATTACAAGCAATTTGAAAATAGAATTTTCAAAACAATTCTATCTCCAAAACCATCCAAGAGAGTAAAATACACTGAAGTAAATTTAACCAAAGAAGCACAAGGCTTATGTACTAAAAAAACTATAAAAATAAAATATTCATTGAAAAGAAAATGTAGAAGACCTAAATAAATAGCAATGGGTTCATGATATTGAAATATTTTGTTACTAAAGAAGCAACATTTCCCAAATGGATTTATCCCACACACTACATCATATAGTCTACACATTCAAGTAAACCGCACCAAAATTCTAACTGCCTTTTCATAAAATCAGATAAGCTAAAAGGATAATACTAAAAATTTGGATAAAAATTCAAGGACCCACAATAGAGAAAAACCATCAAAAAAGAACTGAATGAAAAATTTCACGTCCCAAGCAAAAATCTATACTAAAGCAAAAATAATCAAAGGGTTTGGGTCCAGTAGACTAAGAGACAAATGAAATGTAAGAGAGATGCCATTGCAGAATAAAATATATTTTAGATAAATATATCATTACTATTCAAGAGTAAAAACAAATAATTTAGCAAATGTGCAGTATAGCTGGTTATACAAAAGAATGCAGTTAGGCCTGTATACCAAATTCAAAAAAATAATTTAAATAGACTATAAAAAAGCATCCCAAGTATACAATTTAAAACTCTTAATTTCAAAAGCCTTATATTATACTGATACCAACAGTTAAAAATAGTTCCTGCCTTAAAAATATGATTCAATATTCTTTGTGTGTGTTCTTATGTTGGAGCAATGGCTGTAATTTTTGCTAGTCATATATATATATATATATATATAATATATACATATGTATATGTATTTTATTATATATGCATATCTATATATGTATATAATAAAAATATAACCTTGACTTTTGTCTATGCTTTATGCTTTTCCACTTCTTGTCCAAGATCAAGAGCTGTCAGGAGAAGCAATGAGCTTTAATTTTATTTAAAATAGTATTCTTTGTGTAACAGTATTTTTTGGGCAAAAGGCAAGCAGGTCATCAGAATTATTTCTGGCACTAATAACTGAGTCTTTGAGAGATGACAAACCTACTCTTTCATCATTTCTATTACAAATGTATGTTTAAATAAATGTAAAATGACTTGTCACAATCACCTGTTGAATATGGTATAGGTACAAGAAATTTTACAAATTTTTGACTCCTTGTTTTATTATGACTTTATGTCATGAAATTATAAATACAGAAAAATCATTACTATTAATTTATGTAACCTCCTCCAGCCTAAGGCAGGCTGGTTCAGACATTAAGCCACTGAGGCAGGGCCACCTGCGGTGCAGCTCCTCCCCTCAGACTCAGCTAGTTTCCTTTGATGTGACACTGCCTACCACCTGCGGTGAGGACCATTCCTCTGAGATTTTCCGGAGTTAACTGCAACCTGTGAATTTGGCCATTTACTGCTAAAAGGCTGTGCTAACAATTTGGCATCGCGATATCAAGAAACTTGGCGCATGGCAGAGGATGGGTTTCCACCTTTATAAGCGCAGACTTTTATTAAACATTTGAGCTTTGATCAGGAATCTTGACTTAGCTCCATTTTTTTTTTCTTGACCGCCTAGTTTCCCCTCTCTTTTCAGCCCCGGCTTGCCTCCCATGTGTACCCCGTTTCTTGTGAGCCACAGGTAGGCTTCCAACAGTTTGGCTCTGAACATGGGGCCTGAGGAATGGCAGAAAATGCTGGAGGAACGCTGCTTGGTATGGAGCTCCACGGGAAGAAAAAGAAAAGAATCATATCGGGTGCACAGTTAACAGCTAAAGTGTTGCTGGAGGTGTGGAAAGATACGGGCTAAGCTTGAATCAGCTCTAACCCAGCACTGTACTCACTTAGGTCAGCAGCAAATTATCGGAACTAGGAGCTGATCAGGCGATTGTCTGCAGTTTTCTAAAACTGCTTTAGGTGAGAGGAAAAAGGGTTTAAATTAAATAATCAGGTGGATGTCCACAGTCAGGAGCTGCATCAGGCTGCAGGAACAGGGTTTGTATTAATAAAGTAATATAGAGGAAAATGGATTTTGAAACTCTCAAAGAGGCAGAGAAAAATTCAGGGGACACCCTACCTTTTTCTCTCTGGCCCTTACCGAAGAAGTTCTCTGCCCTCTTTGTGTTGTCTAACATCTAGTCTAATGTCTGGTGCACCGGTCCGTTCACGTGTCAATCCGTGTGTGTTTGTGTCTAGTTGTCTGAATGACTGAATGTTCTGTGTTTCATGTTGGCAAATAAAGATGGCTAAAACTTTATCTGCAGGTTCAGCAAGAAAGTGGCTCACACTTTGGCTGAGAATCTAGCACAGCAGGAGGGTTCCTGCTGGAAAAAGTTTTTTTTGTTTGTTTGTTTTTGTTTTTGTTTTTTAAGAAAGGGAGTTTGCAACCTCTTAGTTTTAAGGCAAATAGGCTGGTAGTTGTTCCTTCCTAAGAAAATT
This sequence comes from Mus caroli, assembly GCF_978045245.1. Lineage (NCBI taxonomy): Eukaryota > Metazoa > Chordata > Mammalia > Rodentia > Muridae > Mus > Mus caroli. The sequence goes on from NW_028227264.1 coordinate 48,244,071, forward strand.
CTCTGCAATCGTGATTATTGCGTATAGCTAGTGACAAGGTGCTTTTTGTCTTATAATTATAGCTAGAAAAATTGAAATTCTTTGATTGGTCTAAATTTATTAGACTGGTGTATCTGCTTCATTTGTTTTTTTACTGGTCTTAGAGGTGTAATATGCTCTGTGTGTCTTTATCACAAGAGTATTAGCTTATAAGTTATTGGGTATGATCAAAGAGGTGTAACACTGGTTACTAGAAAGTTAGCTTTAAATTGGTAACTCAGGTTTGGAGTCTTTCAAACACGTGCCATAATGCAGGCCAAAAAAACTAGGCCTCCTAAGGATACTTCTAGTTGAGATAATATTTAATGTGATTCTTATCCTAGAAAGTAGAAGTAAAGATAAGATTTAAAGCAATGTCTCTTTAATGAAGTATTAAAGCTTGCACTGTCATACATTCATAGGTATAAATTGGCAGCCAAATTTCGCAACATGATAGTGAAGTTTTGATATTTATTCTAAGGTGATAAATTGTTTGGGTTTTGCTTTCCCAAGGTTGTAGTTATAGTCTAATATTGCAAAAGAAACTTAAAAATTCTGAAATCTGTCCTCAAGGCAAGAGGAACTAAGCTCAGAGCAGAATCTGTGAGGTTTGTGTGACTTTCCTTTGTCTTGCAAAGGTGCCTAAGGAAGCTCTCGAAACTTGCCTCACCTTGCCTTCAGGGAAAATTCCTTTTAGCTAAAAGAGCACCATTGCAGAGCTATCCAGATGTTGTTCTAAATAGAGTTTAAATTCTAAGTTTATAAGAAATAAAGGTCAATCAGGCTGTAGAATTTATCAGGACGTTGCAATTTGACTTGCCTACTTCATGTAAAGTTACTATAGATTTAAGAGTTTGTTTTTTTCCTTTGCATCTGGAAAATTGTAAAGAGCTTGCTTCTAGTGAGCTTGTAATCACTAGAAAATTTTGCCTCTACGTATGGTTTATATAGCCTTACCTCATGTAAGAAAAATTTTTAGTGTCTCTGCTTCAATACAAGAAGCTAAGAGTTTGAATCTTTCAGTGTATATCGTTTCCTAAGTGGAAAGTATTTTATTTGCTAAAAGTTTACTTTAAATCCTTGCTCTCACACAAGGAGCTTTTTTAAGTTCTGGGGAGTAGCTGTTGCTCCAGAAAAGATTCAGAGGCAATATCTTTTTAATACTTAGGGTTTTAGTTATACTATAAAATTGTGGTACAGAAAATCTAGAACGAAAAATGTATTGCTTCAAGATTTTATTTTCAAAAGCTTCCAGGAGATGTTAATTGGCGAAGACCTCACCTTAAACTCACCACAGGAGAACTTAAGCCTTTGTTAGGTGCTATTAAGTGAGACACAAATTAACTGTCAAAGAACAAAAGGCTTTGCAGAAAATAAAGAAAGCTTTTATAATTGTTATCAATTATAATCAATGGTAATTAAATATTAGTTGTGCCCACAGCAATTCTTTGGCAAGAGAAAACATTGTAAAGTCATTTTCTTCTCCTCCTGACCTACCGTTGGCCTTCATGGAGCCGGCCAGCTGCTGGCTGCTGTGGGGCGGGGCTGTGGGGTGCGCAGATTCCCCTGAGTGGTGGTGGCACAGGAGGCTGCCAGAAAGCAGGTGCCTTTGTAGCGAACTCAGAGGAGGGCCATGAAGCGCTGGTCGCACACGTGCCATTGCCCCCATGAGCCTCGGCCTGTTTCCGCCTGGGGTGGCCGTATTTTTCCTGCTAGAACTCGGGGTGCTCTGCGCCCTCACTCAGGCTACCTGGCCTACAACAGATTGGGCCGCTTCATCCTCTTCGGCCTGGGAGAAGGGCCGAAGGAGGGCAAAGGCCTAGGTGGCATTCACCACAAAACACAGTTTTAAAATCCTATTAAGGCTGCTGTGATGCTAATAAAGAATTGTTAGATAAATTCGTACATTTTAGAAAACCTATAACAAAAATCGTTCTTAAGAACCTGAAAAAGTGTCTCTTCCTTGTACCAAACAGCAATTAATTTGGTCATTACAGAATATTAATATTTGATCTATTGCATACCATCATTTAAAAAAAACCTGACAATCATTATCCCAAAGATAAGCTAAAAATTGTTTTTATGCATGCTTTTGTATCTTCTATAAATTCTTTTTTTTTTTTTTTTTTAGGTTATCAAATTTACTCTTAAAATATTTTATAGCCATATCTTACATTTTTAGAACTATTTATTTTTTTTCCTTTTTTTTAAAATTTATTTATTTATTTTTTAATATTTTTATTACATATTTTCCTCAATTACGTTTCCAATGCTATCCCAAAAGTCCCCCATAGCGCCCCCCACTTACCTACCCACCCATTCCCATTCTTTTGGCCCTGGCATTCCCCTATATTGGGGCATATAAAGTTGCAAGTCCAATGGGCCTCTCTTTCCATTGATGGCTGACTAGGCCATCTTTCAATACATATGCAGCTAGAGACAAGAGCTCCGGGGTTCTGGTTAGTACATCATGTTGTTCCAACAATAGGGTTGCAGATCCCTTTAGCTCCTTGGGTACTTTCTCTAGCTTCTCCATTGGGAGCCCTGTGATACATCCAATAGCTGACTGTGAACATCCACTCCTGTGTTTGCTAGGCCCCAGCCTCTTCTCACAAGAGACAGCTATATTTGGGTCCTTTCAGCAAAATCTTGCTAGTGTATGCAATGGTGTCAGCGTTTAGAAGTTGATTATGGGATGGATCCCTGGATACGGCAGTCTCTAAATGGTCCATCCTTTCATCACCGCTACGAACTTTGTCTCTGTAACTCCTTCCCTGGGTGTTTTGTTCCCAATTCTAAGAAGGTGCACAGTGTCCACACTTTGGTCTTCATTCTTCTTGAGTTTCATGCGTTTATCAAATTGTATCTTAAATCTTGGGTATCCTAAGTTTTGGGCTAATATCCACTTATCAGTGAATACATATTGTGTGAGTTCTTTTGTGATTGTGTTACTTCACTCAAGATGATGCCCTCCAGGTCCATCCATTTGGCTAGGAATTTCATAAATTCATTCTTTTTAATAGCTGAGTAGTACTCCATTGTGTAAATGTACCATAATTTCTGTATCCATTCCTCTGTTGAGGGACATCTGGGTTCTTTCCAGCTTCTGGCTATTATAAATAGGGCTGCTATGAACATAGTGGAACATGTGTCCTTTTTACAGGTTGGGACATCTTCTGGATATATGCCCAGGAGAGGTATTGCTGGATCCTCCGGTAGTACTATGTCCAATTTTCTGAGGAACCGCCAGACTGATTTCCAGAGTGGTTGTACAAGCTTGCAATCCCACCAACAATGGAGGAGTGTTCCTCTTTCTCCACATCCTCGCCAGCAACTGCTGTCACCTGAATTTTTGATCTTAGCCATTCTGACTGGTGTGAGGTGGAATCTCAGGGTTGTTTTGATTTGCATTTCCCTGATGATTAAGGATGTTGAACATTTTTTCAGGTGTTTCTCTGCCATTCGGTATTCCTCAGGTGAGAATTCTTTGTTCAGTTCTGAGCCCCATTTTTTAATGGGGTTATTTGACTTTCTGGAGTCCACCTTCTTGAGTTCTTTATATATGTTGGATATTAGTCCCTTATCTGATTTAGGATAGGTGAAGATCCTTTCCCAATCTGTTGGTGGTTTTTTTGTCTTATTGATGGTGTCTTTAGCCTTGCAGAAGCTTTGTAGTTTCATGAGGTCCCACTTGTCAATTCTCGATCTTACAGCACAAGCCATTACTGTTCTATTCAGGAATTTTTCCCCTGTGCCCATATCTTCAAGGCTTTTCCCCACTTTCTCCTCTATAAGTTTCAGTGTCTCTGGTTTTATGTGAAGTTCCTTGATCCACTTAGACTTGACCTTAGTACAAGGAGATAGGAATGGATCGATTCGCATTCTTCTACATGTTAACAACCAGTTGTGCCAGCACCATTTGTTGAAAATGCTGTCTTTCTTCCACTGGATGTTTTTAGCTCCCTTGTCGAAGATCAAGTGACCGTAGGTGTGTGGGTTCATTTCTGGGTCTTCAATTCTATTCCATTGGTCTATTTGTCTGTCACTATACCAGTACCATGCAGTTTTTATCACAATTGCTCTGTAGTAGAGCTTTAGGTCCGGCATGGTGATTCCACCAGAGGTTCTTTTATCCTTGAGAAGAGTTTTTGCTATCCTAGGTTTTTTGTTATTCCAGATGAATTTGCAGATTGCACTTTCTAATTCGTTGAAGAATTCATTTGGAATTTTGATGGGGATTGCATTGAATCTGTAGATTGCTTTTGGCAAGATAGCCATTTTTACAATGTTGATCCTGCCAATCCATGAGCATGGGAGATCTTTCCATCTTCTGAGATCTTCTATAATTTCTTTCTTCAGAGACTTGAAGTTTTTATCATACAGATCTTTCACTTCCTTAGTTAGAGTCACGCCAAGATATTTTATATTATTTGTGACTATTGAGAAGGGTGTTGTTTCCCTAATTTCTTTCTCAGCCTGTTTATTCTTTGTGTAGAGAAAGGCCATTGATTTGTTTGAGTTAATTTTATATCCAGCTACTTCACCGAAGCTGTTTATCAGGCTTAGGAGTTCTCTGGTGGAATTTTTAGGGTCACTTATATATACTATCATATCATCTGCAAAAAGTGATATTTTGACTTCATCTTTTCCAATTTGTATCCCTTTGATCTCCTTTTGTTGTCGAATTGCTCTGGCTAGGACTTCAAGTACAATGTTGAATAGGTATGGAGAAAGTGGACAGCCTTGTCTAGTCCCTGATTTTAGAGGGATTGCTTCAAGGTTCTGACCATTTACTTTGATGTTGGCTACTGGTTTGCTGTAGATTGCTTTTATCATGTTTAGGTATGGGCCTTGAATTCCTGATCTTTCCAAGACTTTTATCATGAATGGGTGTTGGATCTTGTCAAATGCTTTTTCCGCATCTAACGAGATGACCATGTGGTTTTTGTCTTTGAGTTTGTTTATATACTGGATTACGTTGATGGATTTCCGTATATTGAACCATCCCTGCATCCCTGGGATGAAACCTACTTGGTCAGGATGGATGATTGTTTTGATGTGTTCTTGGATTCGGTTAGCAAGAATTTTATTGAGGATTTTTGCATCAATATTCATAAGGGATATTGGTCTGAAGTTTTCTATCTTTGTTGGGTCTTTTTGTGGTTTAGGTATCAGAGTAATTGTGGCTTCATAGAATGAGTTGGGTAGAGTACCTTCTGTTTCTATTTTGTGGAATAGTTTGTGAAGAACTGGGATTAGATCTTCTTTGAATGTCTGATAGAACTCTGCACTAAACCCATCTGGTCCTGGGCTTTTTTTGGTTGGGAGACTATTAATGACTGCTTCTATTTCTTTGGGGGATATAGGGCTGTTTAGATCATTAACCTGATCTTGATTCAACTTTGGTACCTGGTATCTGTCTAGGAACTTCTCCATTTCATCCAGGTTCTCCAGTTTTGTTGAGTATAGCCTTTGGTAGAAGGATCTGATGGTGTTTTGGATGTCTTCAGGATCTGTTGTTATGTCTCCTTTTTCATTTCTGATTTTGTTAATTAGGATGCTTTCCCTGTGCCCTCTAGTGAGTCTGGCTAAGGGTTTATCTATCTTGTTGATTTTCTCAAAGAACCAGCTCCTTGATTGGTTGATTCTTTGAATAGTTTTTCTTGTTTCCACTTGGTTGATTTCACCCCTGAGTTTGATTATTTCCTGGCGTCTACTCCTCTTGGGTGAATTTGCTTCCTTTTGTTCTAGTGCTTTTAGGTGTGTTGTCAAGCTGCTAATGTGTGCTCTCTCTAGTTTCCTTTTGGAGGCACTCAGAGCTATGAGTTTTCCTCTTAGAAATGCTTTCATTGCGTCCCATAAGTTTGGGTATTGTATTAGTCAGGGTTCTCTAGAGTCACAGAACTTATGGATAGTCTCTATATAGTAAAAGAATTTATTGATGACTTACAGTCGGCAGCCCAATTCCCAACAATGGTTCAGTCACAGCTGTGAATGGAAGTCCAAGGATCTAGCAGTTACTCAGTCTCACACGGCAAGCAGGCGAAGGAGCAAGAGCTAGACTCCCTTCTTCCAATGTCCTTATATTGTCTCCAGCAGAAGGTGTAGCCCAGATTAATGGTGTGTTCCACCACACCTTTAATCCCAGATGAAAGGTGTAGCCCAGATTAAATCTCCTTAAACTAGGAGATTTAATCTTCTGGAATCCATAGCCACTATGTCTCAAGATCTCCATACCAAGATCCAGATAAGGATCTCCAAGCCTCCAGATAAGGGTCACTGGTGAGCCTTCCAATTCTGGATTGTAGTTCATTCCAAATATAGTCAAGTTGACAACCAAGAATAGCCACTACAGGTATGTTGTGGCTTCATTTTCATTGAACTCTAAAAAGTCCTTAATTTCTTTCTTTATTCCTTCCTTGAACAAGGTATCATTGAGAAGAGTGTTGTTCAGTTTCCACGTGAAGGTTGGCTTTCTATTATTTATTTTGTTATTGAAGATCAGCTTTAGTCCATGGTGATCTGATAGGATGCATGGGACAATTTCAATGTTTTTGTATCTGTTGAGTCCTGTTTTGTGCCCAATTACGTGGTCAATTTTGGAGAAGGTACCATGAGGTGCTGAGAAGAAGGTGTATCCTTTTGTTTTAGGGTAAAATGTTCTGTAGATATCTGCCAGATCCATTTGATCCATAACTTCTGTTAGTTTCACTGTGTCCCTGTTTAGTTTCTGTTTCCATGATCTGTCCATTGGTGAAAGTGGTGTGTTGAAGTCTCCCACTATTATTGTATGAGGTGCAATGTGTGCTTTGAGATTTACTAAAGTTTCTTTAATGAATGAGGCTGCCTTTGTATTTGGAGCATAGATATTCAGGATTGATAGTTCCTCTTGGAGGATTTTACCTTTGATGAGTATGAAGTGCCCCTCCCTGTCTTTTTTGATGACTTTGGGTTGGAAGTCAATCTTATCTGATATTAGAATGGCTACTCCAGCTTGTTTCTTCATACCATTTGCTTGGAAAATTGTTTTCCAGCCTTTCATTCTAAGGTAGTGTCTATCTTTTTCTCTGAGATGAGTTTCTTGTAAGCAGCAAAATGTTGGGTCTTGTTTGTGTAGCCAGTTTGTTAGTCTATGTCTTTTTATCGGGGAGTTGAGTCCATTGATATTAAGAGATATTAAGGAAAAGTAATTGTTGTTTCCTGTTATTTTTGTTGTTAAAGTTGGCATTCTGTTCTTGTGGCTGTCTTCTTTTCGGTTTGTTGAGGGATTACCTTCTTGTTGTTTCTAGGGCGTGGTTCCTGTCCTTGTATTGGTTTTTTTCTGTTATTATCCTTTGAAGGGCTGGATTCGTGGAGAGATAATGTGTGAATTTGGTTTTGTTGTGGAATACTTTGGTATCTCCATCTATGTTAATTGAGAGTTTGGCTGGGTATAGTAGCCTGGGCTCGAATTTGTGTTCTTTTAGTGTCTGTATAACATCTGTCCAGGATCTTCTGGCTTTCATAGTCTCTGGTGAAAAATCTGGTGTAATTCTGATAGGCTTGCCTTTATATGTTACTTGGCCTTTTTCTCTTACTGCTTTTAGTATTCTATCTTTATTTAGTGCATTTGTTGTTCTGATTATTATGTGTCGGGAGGTATTTCTTTTCTGGTCCAGCCTATTTGGAGTTCTGTAGGCTTCTTGTATGTTCATGGGCATCTCTTTCTTTAGATTTGGGAAGTTTTCTTCTATAATTTTGTTGAAGATGTTTGCTGGTCCTTTGAGTTGAAAATCTTCATTCTCATCCACTCCTATTATCCGTAGGTTTGGTCTTCTCATTGTGTCCTGTATTTCCTGGATGTTTTGAGTTAGGATCTTTTTGCATTTTCCATTTTCCTTGATTGTTGTGCCCATGTTCTCTATGGAATCTTCTGCACCTGAGATTCTCTCTTCCATCTCTTGTATTCTGTTGCTGATGCTTGCATCTATGGTTCCAGATTTCTTTCCTAGGGTTTCTATCTCCAGTGTTGCCTCATTTTGGGTTTTCTTTATTGTGTCTACTTCCCTTTTTAGGTCTAGTATGGTTTTGTTCATTTCCATCATCTGATTGGATGTGTTTTCCTGTTTCTCTTTAAGGACTTCTACCAGTTTGGTTGTGTTTTCCTGTTTTTCTTTAAGGACTTGTAACTCTTTAGCCATGTTCTCCTGTAGTTCTTTAAAGTCCTTCTTGATGTCCTCTACCATCATCATGAGATATGCTTTTAAATCCAGGTCTAGTTTTTCAGGTGTGTTGGGGTGCCCTGGACTGGGCGAAGTGGGAGTGCTGGGTCCTGAAGATGGTGAGTGGTCTTGGTTTCTGTTAGTAAGATTCTTACCTTTACCTCTCGCCATCTGGTAATCTCTGGAGTTGTTATAGTTGTCTCTGTTCAGAGGTTGTTCTTCTGGGGATTCTGAGTATCCTCTGTCAGCAGACCTGGGAGACAGGCTCTCTCCTCTGAGTTTCAGTGGTTAGAGCACTCCCTGCTGACAAGCTTTCCTCTTAAAGGGAAGGTGTACAGATATCTGGGGTTTGGACCTCCTCCTGGCCGAAGAAGAAGGCAGAAAACAGGACCTTTCCCAGATGCTGTGTTGCTTTGGCAGGTCACAGAAGCTGTAGGCTTCTGTGGTACACACTCTCAGCTGTACAGACTAAGTTCCTAAGTTCAGTGGAGTCCTGGGTCCAAGATGTGCTCCCTGCTCCTGAGGCAGAGGGCTCCTGTGCAGGGCAGACCACTGTCTTCCAGCTAGGAGGGTGCCGGATGTCTGTTGCCCCAAAAGGGTGCTGCCTCAGTGGCTCTGTGGCTCCCGCCTGTCCCAGAAGCTGTCTGCCTCTGTGGTCCTCACTCTGACCTGTACAGACTAAGTTCGGCGGAGTCCCGGAGCCAAGATGGCGCTCCCTGCAGGGCAGGTCACTGTCCTCCGACTGGGAGGGTGCCGGATGTCTGCGGCCCCTAAAGGGTGCTGCCTCAGCAGCTCTGTGGCTCCCGCCTGTCCCAGTAGCCGTCTGCCCCTGTGGTCCCCACTCTGACCTGTACAGACTAAGCTCGGCGGAGTCCCGGAGCCAAGATGGCGCTCCCTGCAGGGCAGGTCACTGTCCTCCGACTGGGAGGGTGCCGGATGTCTGCGGCCCCAAAAGGGTGCTGCCTCAGCGGCTCTGTGGCTCCCGCCTGTCCCAGAAGCTGTCTGCCTCTCTGGTCCTCACTCTAACCTGTAGACTAAGTTCGGCGGAGTCCCGGAGCCAAGATCTTCTATAAATTCATGCATGCATGCATCCCAATTACTGTGTTTATAAAGAGCCCTTTTATGGGAGAAAAGTATATGTGAATTGGATCACACGCTTATTCTTTTGAGTTTTCTCCTGCTTCAGCGCAGATAATTAAATTGTGTTTAAATAATTAGATGGTGTTTTAAAATGTTGAATAATCAAGCTTTAATTTGTATCTTTATTAATATATAGATCTCAGAGCTTACAATTGCTTAAAATTGTTCATCCCTCAGATGCAATTAATTCTCAAGCTTGCAATTTCTTATGCAACTCATAAGAAAAAGTACTGTTCCTTTAAGAAGACTGCTTTTGGACAGTTAAGAATTTGTCCTGGGTTGCCTGGAAAAGACCCCCAGGATTTGCTTTTGTGTCATAGAGGTTTAAGTAAAGCTTTAACTGATAAAGGATTACAGATAGCTCCTGAAAGGATACAAACTCAGGATCCTTATAATTATTTGAGTTTTAGACTTACTAATCAAGCTTTTTTTCCCCAGAAGATAGTTATTCGCAGAGACAACTTAAGGACTTTGAATGATTTTCAAAAATTGTTAGGTGATATTAATTGGCTTCACCCCTATTTAAAGCTTACTACAGGGGAGTTGAAACCTTTATTTGATATTCTTAAAGGGAGTTCTGATCCTACCTTCCCTAGATCTTTAACCTCAGAAGGATTGCTGGCCTTACAACAAGTGGGAAAAGCTATTGAATAATTTGTCATTTATATAGATTACTCTTTACATCTGTTAATTTTTAATATGATTCATATGCCTATAGAATTGTTATGGCAAAAGTCTGCTCTAATGTGGATACACTCGAGGATTTCTCCTAAACGTAATATCTTGCCATATTATGAAGCAGTAGCTCAGATGATTATCCTTGGAAGGAAGTAGGCACTAACTTATTTTGGCAAAGAGCCAGATATTATTTTTCAGCCTTACAGCATAGGTCAAGACACTTGGCTGAAATAGAACAGTACAGATTGGTTGCTTGCTCAAATATAGTTTAAAGTAACTATAGACAGCCACTACCCTCAAGATAGGTTGATAAAAGTTTTAAATGTATATGAGGTGATATTTCCTAATATGACCTCTTTACAACTCTTACACAATTCTGTTCTGGTGTTTACTGATGGCTCCTCTAAATGGCGAGCTGGATATCTTATAAATAATTGAAAGAGTAAAATTACTGAACACCTGAACTTTTCCTGAACTCTCTTACCCCTCCCATCCAGAGACTGTTCCCGGAGCACTCCTGAACTTTTTACCCCAAGGTACCCCCTCCCAATTGGAAACTGCTTCAGGAACATTTTTTAGATAAGGGGTCTCCTGGAAAAAACCTAGTCCTACCCCTCCTAACTGAAGACTATGCCAAGAACATTTTTGAGATAGGGGCCTCCTGGTACTATCCCAGAATGTTCCAATAGATCGAGTACATTGCCAAAATATAGGACACGACCCCTTGGTTATGTAAAGCCCCTTGGCAGAACACCTTGGTGACATAAAACTTGCATTTTCCCCTGGCTATTTCCTATAAAAGCCTGTGAAAAGTTTGGGCCAATTGCCGAATCTCCTCTGCACCTTGCTGCATGAGTTTCGACCCCAGATATCTGGTATATGTGCTTTTTATGTTCTTTCGTGTCGATGCTGTATTAAATCTTACTCTCTATACATCTTAAGTTCGGTCTCAGTGTCTTCTTGGGTGCGCGGCTGACCCGAGGCTTGAGTAAGTGCCTCCCTTTGGGAGTTTTGGAGTCTTTCATTTGGTGCATTGGCCGGGAATCAGCGCGACTACCCAGAAGTCCTGGACCCACTCAGAAGTAAGATTTACTGTTCTGTTTAGTCTGGTGTCTGTGTTCTGTTTCTGGAGACCAGGAGAGTCTCAATCTGTGGGCCTTGGAGAGGCCATCTGAATCTGTATCTGGTGCGATCGCAATTCTGGTTTTGCGTGACGCTCTGTGCTCAGTACGAGCACCAGAGACCGTGCTCCGGGAGCTAGAGACCAGGCAGGTCTCAATAGAGAGCGCGGGGTGAGTAGAGACAGACGTGTCTGGTGCTCACCGTCCGATCGCCCTGGGGGACGCCCCAGGAAGACAAGGGGAGGGCCAAGGACGCTTGGCGGACCCCTCTGAAGGCCGAGAGACCATCACTTAGGTGGAAGGTCTGAGCCGGCCGGCCTTGGAAAGGCCATCTGAATCCTGTGGGCGACGGGAAGTCGCCGCTGTTTTTGGTTTCTTCTTGTCTGAGTCTTGTGTCTGCTCTTGTTGTTTGCTATTATTCTAGAAATGGGACAATCTGCTGGGTGTGTAGGTGTGGAACTTCTGCATTTGTGTATTCTGGCAGTGGCTGTGAGAGGACGACTGTCTATGGCCTCACAGTCTGCACCCCAAAAGAGATGTTCCAAGGGAGACCCTGGAAGGAGTGCCCAGGGTACAGAACAGTCAAAAAGACCTGGCTGTTGCCTGGCAGAGTGAAAGAGAGAGAGAGTGTTCTCTCTGCCAGAGCGGGAGTGAATGTGGAATCCCACCCCTATCAGGAAAAAGAGTCAATGTGGAATCCGACCCCGTCAGAAAGTGGCGTTTGGCTGGTTGTGTTTTGGTCACGTGACAAGACTGTGTGTGTGTGTGTGTGTGTGTGTGTGTGTGTGTGTGTGTGTTAACCCTTTGCCGACTGTAGACTTGGACTGACGTCAGGACAGAATTTGTCAGAAATGGTTTTAAAAGGAAAGAAAACCACCAGGCCGGTCCTCCCCAGGCTGCTCAAAAGAGCTCTGGAATCCGGGGCTGCAGCAGTGGTGCTGGGGTTCTGAGTTCTGCAGGCGCTGTGCTCGCTATCGGCATTTTACAACTCTGTGCCCTGCGAATGGGTTGTGGGATGCTGATGGTGAGTGCAGCGGCCTGCCGGCCCCCGCCTGCCAGTCCCGGAGGGGCCGTGAAGCCAGCCACAGCTGGGGAGGGGCCGACTACAGCCGCCGTCCCTCCTTTGGCCCCCCCCCCCAGAGTCTACCCGCACTCCCTTGTGTCTGCGCGCCCGCCGCGGGGCACACAGAGAAGTTCCCCCGCCCTGCCGCGCAGGTGCCTTGCGTTTCCAAAGTTCGGGAGGCCGCCGTTGCCTCCGGCCAAGAGAGCTCCGTGGATGCCTGTGTGTGGAGTGGCGGACACCGCGGCCTCCGGGGGCTCAAGCCATGCCGGAAAATAAGTGGTTAAATTGCCCCTCATTTGGCTTCTCCTGGGGTCTGCGCACAGGTGCCCGCCCACACTCCCTCCCTTGTGTCCGCCACCCGCGCCGCCGCCGCTGCCGCCCCCACCGCAGCCGCTGCCGCCCCGACCGGCGGCGGGGCCTTTTCGCAGGAGGAGGCTGCTGTCTGCGCTCCGCCAGGCCCGCCGCCGCCTCCGGGCCATGCGGGAGGACAGTACAGAGAAAACAAGTGGTTAAATTCCCCCTCCCTGCCAGTGTTTGTTTGCCACTCCCACATTTCGCCGCAGCGCGCGGCGAAGACTCGGTGCTTGGCTCTTCCCCGTCCATTCGCCGTTACTGAGAAAATCCTGGTTAGTTTCTTTCCCTCCGCTGACTAGTATGCTTGAGTTCAGCAGGTTGCCGCGTCTGATTTGAGGACGCCACAAGGTTCCCTGGTTGCTTCTCATTCTCCTGCCCCCTGTATCTTGTCTCTTGTTAACAGAGAAAAAAATTGTGTTCATTTTGAAATATCAGTGGTCTGGTGTAGCTAGATGTGAAAACTGCACTCCCTTCTCTGCCCCATGTGTTTTCTCTTCTCAGGCACTGCCCTGAGTTGCTGGCAGTAAGTCTGTTCTGGGCTCCGGTGAGGGAGACATACAAGGTAAGGAGCACCTATGGGTCTAATTGCCAGGCTCTGATGAGGTCTCGTCTCTGTGGGACTAGGAAGTGCCCCGACAATCTAACCTAACAGGTAAACTATGAAAAAAGTTAAGTGACAGAATATAGATGTAATAATTAGATAACATTCAAAGTAAGCAAAGACAAGAAAGAGATATATATAGATAGAAAGAGAGACATTATATGAGATCTCCATTGCAGTTAAGAAATAGGAGCAAAGAGAGATAAATGACAAAGACTAGAACCTAGCAAAGTGACACTTGCTAATAATGCTAGCACTTAGAGATGATCTGTAAGAAATAGGGAGCCAGAAAATTTTCTAAAAAAGATAAGAGAAATGAAATGCTGGTCACAAAAGTCAGGGAGACTAGAAAACTTAGTACCTGGCAACAAAAAAAAAAGGAAAGCTTTTGGCTAAAAGATCAGAGTGTTTGCTGTTGAAAAAGAAGAGCACTGGATGAGAGACTGTCCTAACAAAAAGAAGAGGAACCCCCCTCATGAAAAAGATAGCAGAAGGGGTGCTAACACAGAGGCTGAGTCCTTAAAAGAGACTGGTAGTCTACCTGTTGAAGCAGCTAAAAAGAGACTGTGTTTTCATATTCCTCCACTGACCAGTGCAAAGCAAGTTTAAAAGGTCCCTGGACACTACAGGTCTTTGCAAACTGTGGATTCCAGGTTTTGCTGCATTAAAAAGATAAACAGCCCTTCGTATAAGAAATAAAGAACAACCTTAGATGGCCTTAGATGCTATTGAGACTGCCCTAATGTTGTCCCCAACTTTGGGACTCCTAAATGTGACTGAGAACAAAAGTATTGCCAAAGAGGTTCTTACTCAGAAATTGGGACCCTAAAAGACCAGTGGCACTTGAAAAATTAGACCTGGTGACTGAGGGATGGCCTGCTTGTCTAGTGGCTGCTGGTCAGGGACACATGATTCAATTGTTTCCCTGGCTGATGGACACATTATTAGAGCCTTTTGTTGACAGAACAAGTGACCTTCGCTTCCCCTGCTGACCTGCTGAGTCTTCACTGACATTCTGGCAGAAGGAACTTTGGCTCAGAAGGCTGAACTCCTGGCGCTAACCCAAGCCCTGCGGTTGGCTGAAGGCAGAGACATCAAAGACAAAGAAAAATTCTGGCCCTCCTAGAAGTTCCTGAATGAACTGGGTGAGTTGGGGTACCGGGTATCAGCCAAGAAAGCTCAGCTATGTCGTACCGAGGTGCCAAAACGACGGAAAGCGGTGGCTCACCGAAGCCAAGGAAAAGACTGTGATGCTGATCCCAACCCCCACCACCCCGCGCCAAGTACGTGAGTTTCTGGGAACGGTGGGCTTTTGCAGATTCTAGACTAAAGAAAAAGTCCCATTCACCTGGACTGAGGAACACCAAAAAGCCTTTGACAGCATAAAGGCAGCCCTGCTTGCAGCCCCCGCTCTGGCTTTGCCAGATCTGACTAAGCCTTTTCTGAACTGGTACACGGATGGCAGTAGCCTCATAGTTAAAGGTAAGCGGAAGGCGGGGACAGCAGTGCAGCAGTGGACAAAAAAACAGGTGATCTAGGCCAGCAGCCTCCCTAAAGAGACTTCAGCCCAGAAAGCTGAATTTGTGGTTTTGATACAAGCTTTATAAATGACAAAAGAAAAGTCTACAGCAGGTATGCTTTTGCCACTGTATGGAACAATATGCAGACAAAGAAAGCTGTTGACATCTGCAGAAAAAGACGTTCTCAATATAGATAAATGAGACTGCTCACATAAGTCATCAAGAAGACTATTAAAGAAAATTTTTCCAAGGTTCAGAGTGCCAAAAGCAATATCAGATAATGTTGCCCAGGTAAGTCAGGGTGTGGCCAAGTATTCAGAGGTCAAAAATTACATTGTGTGTATAGACCTCAGAGCTCAGGATAGATAAAAATTAGTTTAAAACTCTAAGACAGACCTTGACAAAATTAATCGTGGAGACTGGCATGGACTTGGTGTTTCTTCCCTATGCCCTATTTCTTGATTCAGTTTTACTCTGTTTACCTATGTTGTTAATAATGCTCTGTATGCTAAGTTAAAAGGGCTTGCAGGTGGTACAGAAAAAAAGTCTGGTCACAACTGGTTACAGTGAATGAGCTGGATACCCCAAGGACATCTCACCAGTTCCAGCCAGAGATCTGATCTACGTGCACCTGCGTCATGCCCAGACCCTGACTAAATTAGTTATTGAGACTGGCAGTAAAGACTGGGTGACCCTCCTTCCCTTTGTGCTTCTCAGAGTCCGAAACACACCTGGACGTTTTACTTCTTTGACTGAGTCTAGCAGGATATTGGATCCCTGTGTTGACTCTTCCTCACCCTCTGCTCTGTTTACCCATTTAAAGGCCTTGGAGGTTGTCAGAACACAGATCTGGGACCAGATCAAAGAAGCTCATGCACCTGGAACTACAGCAGTTCGGTCCTTGTCAGATGACATCGCACCGGCACTCTTGAGCCTCGGTGGAAAGGACCATATCTGGTACTGTTAACAATTCCCACAGCAGCGAAGGTAGACGGAATCGCCGCCTGGATCCACGCCTCCCACGTCAAGAAGGCTCCTAGCCAGGGTAGAGGCAACCATGAAGACAACTGGACGGTGGCAACTACTAACAATCCTCTTAAACTTCGCTTGTGTCGCGGGGGCCACCCTAAGCCTAGGGAACGACAACCCTCATGCCCCGATTCAACAGTCTTGGGAAGTGCTTAATGGGGAGGGAAACATTGTATGGGCAATCACTGCAGCACATCCCCCTTGGACTTGGTGGCCTGATCTCACACCTGACATTTGTAAGTTAGTAGCAGGATCTCCCAATTGGGACCTCCCTGACCATACTGATCTTAGTAACCCACCCCCTGAACAGCGGTGTGTTCCAGGTGGAATAGGGAACACGTATGGGTGTTCAGGGCAGTTCTACCGAGCTAATCTTAGAGCTGCACAGTTTTATGTTTGCCCTGGTCAGGGTCAAAACAAAGAGCTTCAACAAAAATGTGGGGGGGCATCAGATTATTTCTGTGGCAAATGGACATGTGAAACGACAGGGGATGCCTACTGGAAGCCTTCCTCTGACTGGGATCTAATCACGGTAAAACGAGGTAGTGGTTATGATAAGCCATATCAAGGAGAAAGAGATCCCCATAAATATCCAAACTATGGCGACCTCCATCCAGATGAGGCCGCCATAGGAGCTTATGGGTGTGCTACTGAGAACAGCCCCCCAGGACCGTGCAAAGGTAAATACTGCAACCCCCTACTTATAAAATTCACTGAAAAAGGAAAACAAAATCGTTTAAGTTGGCTTAAAGGAAATAAGTGGGGTTGGCGTGTATCCAGTCCACCGAGAGACCCTGGGTTCATTTTTACAATCAGGCTGACTGTGACAGAACAGGGTCCCCCAATAGTACCAGCTCCCCCACAAGTCCCGGCTGTACCAGCTCCACCAACTCCACAGCCCAGAACAGTGAGACCTTCCCTACTGACCTTAGTTTCCCCACCGCCCCTAGATACAGAAAGCCGTCTGGTCAGTCTAGTTCAAGGAGCTTTTTTGGTGTTGAATAGAACTAATCCTAATATGACTCAATCATGTTGGTTATGCTATGCCTCTAGGCCCCCTTATTATGAAGGAATTGCTCAGATCAGGACTTATAATACTACTTCAGATTATTCTCAATGCCTTTGGGGAGAAAGTAGAAAGCTGACTCTGGAAGCAGTTTCAGGAAGTGGGCTCTGTTTGGGCCAGGCGCCTCAGGATAAACGGCACCTTTGTAATCAGACCCAGAACATCCAGTCTAGCAAAAGTGGTCAGTATCTGGTGCCCCCCATAGACACAGTATGGGCTTGTAATACCGGTCTCACTCCTTGTGTATCTATATCTGTTTTTAATAGTTCCAAAGATTTTTGCATTCTAGTTCAGCTTATTCCTAGACTCCTGTATCATGATGATAGCTCCTTTTTAGACAAGTTTGATCATCGGGTCCGCTGGAAAAGAGAGCCCATTACCTTAACTCTGGCAGTACTTTTAGGATTGGGAGTGGCAGCAGGAGTAGGTACGGGGACCGCTGCCTTAATTCAGACCCCCCAATACTATGAAGAATTACGTACAGCTATGGACATTGATCTTAGAACTATAGAACAGTCTATAACTAAATTAGAAGAATCTTTAACTTCCCTGTCTGAAGTAGTGCTGCAAAATAGGAGAGGATTAGACTTATTATTCCTTAAAGAAGGAGGACTTTGTGCTGCCCTAAAAGAAGAGTGTTGTTTTTATGTTGATCATTCAGGAGTAATCAAAGACTCTATGGCCAGACTTAGAGAACGCCTAGATATGCGTAAAAGAGAGAGAGAAAGCCAACAAGGATGGTTCGAAAGCTGGTTTAATAAGTCCCCTTGGCTTACCACTCTCCTCTCCTCCATAGCAGGACCCTTAATTACACTTATGCTTTTGCTCACTTTCGGCCCCTGCATTCTTAATAAGTTAGTGGCTTTTATCAGAGAAAGAATAAATGCAGTGCAAGTTATGGTATTAAGGCAACAATATCGGGTCCTCCAGGAGGCCAAAGACCCCGCTCTAAGATTAGAGCTATTCACTAAAAGAAGGGGGGAATGAAAGAGTAAAATTACTGAACACCTGAACTTTTCCTGAACTCTCTTACCCCTCCCATCCAGAGACTGTTCCCGGAGCACTCCTGAACTTTTTACCCCAAGGTACCCCCTCCCAATTGGAAACTGCTTCAGGAACATTTTTTAGATAAGGGGTCTCCTGGAAAAAACCTAGTCCTACCCCTCCTAACTGAAGACTATGCCAAGAACATTTTTGAGATAGGGGCCTCCTGGTACTATCCCAGAATGTTCCAATAGATCGAGTACATTGCCAAAATATAGGACACGACCCCTTGGTTATGTAAAGCCCCTTGGCAGAACACCTTGGTGACGTAAAACTTGCATTTTCCCCTGGCTATTTCCTATAAAAGCCTGTGAAAAGTTTGGGCCAATTGCCGAATCTCCTCTGCACCTTGCTGCATGAGTTTCGACCCCAGATATCTGGTATATGTGCTTTTTATGTTCTTTCGTGTCGATGCTGTATTAAATCTTACTCTCTATACATCTTAAGTTCGGTCTCAGTGTCTTCTTGGGTGCGCGGCTGACCCGAGGCTTGAGTAAGTGCCTCCCTTTGGGAGTTTTGGAGTCTTTCATAATCAATAGGTAATTATAAAGACTCCTGGCCACAGTCCTTCAATTCTTTTAATCCATCAACAGGGCTGGTCTGAACATGTCTAAAGATGGTCTTAGTCTGTGTGATCCTTTGATATCACTGGAATGCAAACACACCCTTAGTACACACATTTAATCCCAAACAATGATGTCTTATATACACACAAATCTCAGGAGAAACACTACACAAGTGCAGCCGAGAGAGAGAGACAGTGAGAGAGAGAGAGAGAGAGATAGAGAGAGAGAGAGAATAAGGAGCCAGAAGATTAGAATAAATTGCCAGATTTATTTTGAGGTCAATCAAAGCAATTCGGTGAGAAGCTGAGAGAAGTCATATTGAATCAATCAGCTTGGGAATAAAGTTTGAGTCAAAACAGCTGAGATGAACCAGACAGCCAGAGATTAGATAGAAGTGGGAAAGAAGGAGCTTATTCATCAGATAACAATTATGGCAGGTGAATAAAAGTTACTTTTACAACAAAGAATCAATCTGCTTCCAAAAATTCTGCTTGTTTCTATGTGTAAAAGCCAATCCCAGACTTAGAGAAGTCTTTCCTTATGATGAACAACCATGAAAGCAGACGCTTTCCAAGATGATGAGTAAGAGATGGTTATGGATTTAAACTTAAACAAGACATTCAAACAACAACCTCAATGTTAAGAGAACATTGGAGAGGAGGCTAGAAGAATGAAAAAGCTAGAAGACACCCAAGACCATAGCTCTGTCTGCCTTGTGGGAGGCCTTTAGCTACCTGGAACAACCTGTACCAAAGGCTTAAACCCAAAACTTCCAGGTCAACCAACACCAGGGAAAAACGTGATGGCAAAAGGCAAGCACAAGAACATAATCAACATAACCCAGTGCAATATGGTACCATCAGAAACCAACTCTCTTACTTCAGCAAGCCCTGGATACACTATCACACTTAAAGAACAAGACTGTGACATTAAATCTAATGCCATGAAGATGGTAGAGGTCTTTAAAGAGGATATAAATAAATTCTTTAAAGAAACACAGGGACCCTGTACCACAGGACTCCATACCCAAATAGAGCTGGGAGAAAGCTAGCCTCCCAAGAGTGTGGACAAGCCTGTGAGCACAGATAAGACCACCATTTCTGCTGAGAGAAACCTGCCTGGAATGCTCAGGACACAGGAACTGAAGATCAGCCTGGAACAGGTGCCTCTGGTTTCTATCTGCACCAGGAGCTGATCCTGTGCAACAGGGCTCCATACACAAATAGCACCAGGAGAGAGCTGGTCTACTAGGAGTACCAACAGATCTTTGAGCACAGGTAAGACCACCACTTCTCTTCAAATTCCTAGCCCAAGGGGGACCCATCCAGAGCCATCAGGACACAGGAACCAAGGAACAGCAGGGGATAGGATCCTTCTAGTTTCAGTCTGCAACCCAAGAGCTGACCCTGTACAACAGCTCTCCATACCTGCATGCCTCCTAGAGAGAACTGGTATCCCAGGAGTACTGACACACAGGCTTGCAGGAGGGACAAGCCACAGTCAGAGAAAGCAAACCCAACTAACACCAGAGATAACCAGATGGTGAAAGGCAAGGGCAAGAACATAAGCAACAGAAACCAATGCTACTTGGCATCATCAGAACCCAATTCTCTTACCACAGTGAGCTCTGATTCCCCTCAACACATCAGAAAAGCAAGACTCTCACTTAAAAATCACATCTCATGATGATGATAAAGGACATTAAGAAGGACATAAATAACTCCCTTAAAGAAATACAATAGAACACAGGTAAACAGATAGAAGCCCTGAAAGAGGAAACACAAAAATCCCTTTAAAAATTGCTGGAAAACACAAAGAAACAGGTGAAGGAACTGAACAAAACCATCCAGGATCTAAAAATGAAAATGGAAACAATAAAGTAATCACAAAGGGAGACGACCCTGGAAATAGAAAACCTAGGAAAGATATCAGGAGGCACAGATGCAAGCATCACCAACAGAATAAAAAAAAAAAAAAATTGAAGAGAGAATCTCAGGTGCAGAAGATATCATAGAAAACATTGACACAACAACCAAAGAAAATGCAAAAAGCTCCTAAACCAAAACATCCAGGAAATCCAGGACACAATAAGACGACCAAACCGAAGGGTAAAAGGTATAGAAGACAGTGAAGATTCCCAAATTAAAGAGCCAGTAAATATCTTCAACAAATTGTAGAAGAAACTTCCCTAACATAAAGAAAGACATGCCCATAAACATACAAGAAGCCTACAGAACTCCAAGTAGACTGGACCAGAAAATAAATTCCTCCTAACACATAATAATCAGAACAACAAATGCAGTAAATGAAGATAGAATATTAAAAGCAGAAGGGAAAAAGATCAAATAACATAAAGGCAGACCTATTAGAATTACACCAGACTTCTCACCAGAGACTATGAAATCCAAAAGATACTAGGCAGATCTAATATAGACCATCCTCCTATATCCAGCAAAACTCTCAGTTACCACACATGAATAAACCAAGATATTTCATGACAAACCAAATTTATACAGTATCTTTCTACAAATCCAGCCCTACAAAGGATAATAGATGGAAAACGCCAACACAGGAGGGAAACTATACCCTAGAAAGAGCAAGAAAGTAATCTTTCAACAAACCCAAAAGAAGATAGCCACACAATATTTGTGGATAGCCCTGGGGCTAATTATATTTGATGTTAATTCCATTCTCCTGTGAGTGGTTGCAAACAAGGAATAAGTCAGCACTCAGGTGATTCCCAGTAAACCTGCTTCCTACCTTAATTTGAAAAATAAAGGAGAGCTGATGATTGGGCAGATAAAAGGGAAGGTGGAGCAGAAGGTAGGAGAGAGAAGAGGAGAAAATGGAAGAGGGAGGGGATGCAGAGGAGGAGAAAGAAGGAGAAAAGTGGAACAGAAGCACATGGCATGGAGAAACTGCAAATTCTAAGGGGTCTCATAAGCTGTGGAAGATGGTAGTGTAGTGGTAGATCTGCCCAATCTAGGTGCACAGCATGTAATCATATTAACTGTGTTGTGTTTTCATGGCCAGGGCATATTTGGGAGGAGATTTACTGCAACACACAATCATAAAAATAGCATAAAAAATAACGGGAAGCAACAATCACTATTCCTTAATATTTCTTATCATCGATGGAATCAATTCCCCAATAAAAAGACATAGACTAGCAGACTGGATATGTAAACAGCATTTTGCTGCATGCAAGAAATGCTCCTCATTGTCAAAAACAAAACAAAACAAAACAAAACAAAACAAAACAAATTACCTCAGAGTAAAGGGCTGGAAAACAATTTTCCAAGCAAATGGTCCCAAGAAACAAGCTGGAGGAACAATTCTAATATCAGATAAAATCCACTTTCAAACAAAAATCATCAAAAAAGATAAGGAAGGACACTTCATACTAATCAAAGGAAAAATCTACCAAGAAGAACTCTCAATGCTCTGGAACATCTATGCTCCAAATGCAAGGGCACTCACATGTATAAAAGAAACTTTACTAAAACTCAAAGCACATATTGTATCTCACACAATAATAATGAGAGACTTCAATACTCTACTCTCATCAATGGACAGATCAGGGAAGGACAAACTAAGCAGATACAGAGTGAAACTAACAGAAGTTATGAACCAAATAGTTTAAACAGATATCTATAGGACATTTCATCCTAAAACAAAAAGATATACCTTTTCTTAGTACCTCATGGTACCTTCTCCAATATTGACCATATATATTCATTCACAAAACAGGCCTCAACAGATACAAGAAGATTCAAATAATCCTCTTGTAGTAAATCTCCAACCCAAATAAGCCAAGGCAATTGAAACCCAACTCAATAAGAATACATGCTGTGCACATAGATTGGGCAGATTTATCACTATACTACCATCTTCCCCATATAAGAGATCCGGTATAACTTGTGGTTTCTCCAGGCCAGGGTCTTCTGCTCCACTTTCCTTCTTCTTCCTCCTGTGTCACCCTTTCCTTCTCTCTTGCTTTCCCAAAACCTTCAGCTCCACCTTCCCCTCTTTTTCTGCCCAATCATAAGTCTCTAGCCTGTATTTTATAAATTAAGGTGGGAAGAAGGTTTACAGAAAATCACCTGAGTGCTGACTCACTCCTTTTCACAGTCCCTCACAGGTGAACGGAATTGACATCAAATATAATTAGCCCCAGTGCTAATTATAATCCCATGCATTGTATCAGATCACCATGGACTAAGGCTGGTATTCAATAACAACAAAAACAATAGAAAGCTCACATACACAGGGAAGCTGAGCAACACTCTCCTCAATGATAACTTGGTCAAGGAAGAAATAAAGAAATAACGACATTTTAGAATTTAATTAAAATGAAGGCATAATATACACAAACTTATGGGACACAAGGAAAGCACTGCTAAGAGGGAAACTTATAGCTCTGAGTGCCTCCAAAAAGAAACTGGAGAGAGCATACACTAGCAGCTTAACAGCACTCCAGAAAGCTCTAGAAGAAAAAAGCAACTGCACCCAAGAGGAATAGATGGCAGGAAATAATCAAACTCAGGGCTGAAATCAACCAAGTAGAAACAAAAAGAACTATACAAAGAATCAATCAAACAAGGAGCCGGTTCTTTGAGAAAATCAACAAGGTAGATATTAGCCAGACTAACCAGAGGGCACAGAGACCATATCCAAATTAACAAAATCAGAAATGAAAAGGGAGATATAACAACTGAAACTGAGGAAATTTTAAAAATCATCAGATTCTACTACAAAAGCCTGTATTCACCAAAACTGGAAAATCTGGATGAAATAGACAATTTTCTAGACAGATACTGAGTACTAAAGTTAAATAAGGATGAGATAAACCATTTAAACAGTCCCATAACCTCTAAAGAAATAGAAGCAGTCATTAATAGTCTCTAAACCAAAAATAGGCCAGGACCAGATGGGTTTTGTGCAGAATTCTATCAGTTAATCAATGAAGACCTAATAACAATACCCTTCATACTATTCCACAAAATAGAAACAGAAGCAACACTACCCAATCTGTTCCAAGAAGCCACAGTTATGCTGATACCAAAACCTCATAAAGACCCAACAAAGAAAGAGAACTTCAGTTGTTGATTCTTGATCTTAGAGCATAAGCCATTGGTGTTCTGTTCAGGAAATCTTCCCTTGTACCCATGTGTTCAAGGCTTTTCCCCAATTTCTCCTCTATTAGTTTCTTTATTATTATTATTATTATTATTATTATTATGTATTTTCTTCATTTACATTTCCAATGCTATCCCAAAAGTCTCCCATACTACCCCCCCCACACACACACACACTCTCCTACCTACCCACTCCCACTTCTTGGCCCTGGCGATCCCCTGTACTGAGGCATATAAAGTTTGCAAGACCAATGGGCCTCTCTTTCCACTGATGGCTGACTAGGCCATCTTCTGATACATATGCAGCTAGAGACACGAGCTCCAGGGAACAGATGCTGTGAATATTATTGTTAGGCAGGTCTTTCTACACGATAGATTCATGTATTAACAGAAATAGTCTTAGAGACATTTCCCCATGTATTCTTGTATCTGATGCTTTGAAAATCCCATGCACACACACCTGCATGTTACTGAATTTCAGGACATTGTTTAATTGTAATTGTAAATATTGCTCAGTTCAATGTTATTGAAGTCCATGACACAAGAATTCAAATGAATACTTGATTCAATGGGAAAAAATGGGAAAAAAATAACCAATAAAATTCTCTCAAACCTAATTCAAGAACCCGTCAAAACAGTCATTTATGACCATCAAGTAGGCTTCATCTCAGGATGCAGGGATGGTTCAATATACAGAAATCCATCAATGCAACCCACTACAAAAACAAACTCTAAGGAAAAAAAAAAAACATGATCATTTTATTTGAAGCCTAAAAAGCATTTGACAAAATTCAACATACATTCAATTTAAAAGTCTTGGAAAGATCAGGAATTCAAGGCCCATATCTAAACTTAGCAAAATCAATATACAGCAAACTGGTAGCCAACTTAATCTAAATAGAGAGAAACTTGAAGCAATCCAACTAAAATCAGGGACTAGACATGGTTGCCCTCTCCCTCCCTAGAACATGAAGTTCTAGCTAGAGCAATTAGACAACAAAAGGATGTCAAAGTGATACAAATTGGTAAGAAAGAAGTCAAAATGTCACTATTTGCAGATGACATGATACTATATGTAAGTGACCCAAAAAACTTCTCCAGAAAACCCCTACAGCTGTTAAACAACTTCAGTAATGTAGTCTGATAAAAATTGATTCAAACAAATCAGCTGCCTTCGTATACTCAAAGGAAAAACAGGCTGAGAAAGAAATTAGGGAAAGGAAACCCTTCACAATAGTCACAAACAATCCAAAGTATTTTGGTGTTACTCTAAGTAAACAAGTGAAAGATCTATATGACAAGCATTTCAAGCCTATGAAGAAAGAAATTGAAGAAGGCCTCAGAAGATGGAAAGACCTCCCATGCTCATGGATTGGCAGGATTAATATAGTAAAAATGCCCATCTTGTGGAAAGCAATCTACAGATTGAATGCAATTCTCATCAAAATTCCAACTCAATTCTTCATAGAGTTAGAAGGAGGAATTCTCAAATTTATTTGGAATGACAAACAACCCAGGATAGCAAAAACTATTCTCAACAATAAAAGAACTTCTGGGGTAATTAGCATCCCTGACCTCATGCTGTACTTCAGAGCAAATAGTGATAAAAACTGCATGGTATTGGTACAATGACAGGCAGGTAGATCAATGGAATAGAACTGAAGACCCAGAAATGAACCCACACCCCTATGGTCACTTGATCTTTGACAAGGGAGCTAAAACCATCCAGTGGAAAACAGACAGCATTTTCAATACGTGGTACTTGTTCAACTGGAGGTCAACAAGTAGAAAAATGCAAATTGATCCATTCTTATCTCTGTGTACAAATCTCAAGTTGAAGTGGATCAAAGAGTTCCACATAAAACCAGATATACTGAATCTAATAGAAGTCTGCAACACATGGTCACAGGAGAAAAGTTCTTGAATAGAACACCAGTAATTTATGCTCTAGATAAAGAATTGATAAATGGGACCCTTATAAAATTGCAAAACTTTTGTAAGGCAAAGGGCACTGTCAATAGGACAAAACAGCAACCAACAAATTGGGAAAAGATCTTTATCAACCCTACATCTGAGAGAGGGTTAATATCCAATATATAAAAAGAAATCAAGAAGTTAGATACCAGACAACCAAATAACCCTATTCAAAAATGGGGTAGAGGGCTAAACAAAGAATTCTCAAATGAGGAATACTGAATGGCTGAAAAGCACCTAAAGAAGTGTTCAACATACTTAGTCATCAAAGAAATGCAAATGAAAAAAACCCTGAAATTCCACCTCACACCAATCAGAATGGCTAAGATGAAAAACTCAGGTGACAGCAGATCCTGATTAGGATGTGGAAAAAGAGGAACACTCCTTCATTGCTGGTGGGATTGCAAGCTGGTACAATCACTCTGGAAATCAATTGGTGGTTCCTCAAAATATTGGGCATAGTACTACCTAAGAACCCAGCTATACCACTCCTGGGCATATACCCAGAAGATGCTCCAACATGTAATAAGGACATATCCTTCACTATGTTCATAGCAGCCATATTTTAATAGCCAGAAGCTGGAAAGAACCCAGATGTCCCTCAATAGAGGAATGGATATAGAAAATGTGGTACATTCACATAATGGAGTACTACTCAGATATTAAAAACAATGACTTCATGAAATTTGCAAGCAAATGGACAGAACTTGAGAATATCATCCTGAATGGGGTACTCAGTCATAAAGGAACAAACATGGTATGTACTCATTGATAAGTACATATTAGCCCAAATGTTCAGAATACCCAAGATTCAATTCACAGAGCATATGAAGCCTCAGAAGAAGGAAGACCAAAATGTGGATGTTTCAGTGCTTTTTAGAAGTGTGAACAAATTAGTTATAGGAGGAAATATCAAGACAAAGTGTGGAACATAGAATGAAGGAAAGGCCATCCAGAGACGTCTCCACCTTGGGATCCATCCCAGATACAACCACCAAACCCAGATGTTATTGCTGATGCTGGGAAGTACTTGCTGATGGAAGCCTGATATGGCTGTCTCCTGAAAGGCTCTGCCAGAGCCTGACAAATATAAAGGAGGAAGCTTCCACCCAACTGTTGGACTGAGCTCAAGGGTTCCTGATTGAGGAGTTGGAGAAGACTGAAGTATCTGGGGGTGTTTACAGCCCCATGGAGGGAGCAACAGTGTCAACAAGCCAGACCCCCCCCCCAAGCTCCCGGAGACTGGACCTCCAACCAAAGAATATACATGGAGTGACACAGTGCTGGCCACTTATCTAGCAGAGGATGTCCTTGGTGGACATCAGTGGGAAGAGAGGCCTTTGGGTCTGAGGGTGTTTGAAGCCCCAGTGTAGGGAGATGCCAGGGTGAGAGGATGTGAGTGGTTGGATGGGGGAGTACCCTCATAGAGGCGAGGGGTGGGGAATGGGATAGGTGGTTTCCAAAGGGGAGACCTGGAAAGGGGAATACATTTGAAATGTAAACAAATAAATATCCAATTTTTAAAAAAGAAAGAAACAATCAAATAAGTATAAGCCTTTATAAAGGAAACAAGAAAATCTCTCTAAAGAAATACAGGGAAATAAAAATCAAACATGTGCAGGAAATGAATAACACATTCCAAGACCTAAAAATGGAAATAGAAGTGATTAAACACACACACACACAAATACACAAATGGAGACAACCCTGGAAATGGAAAACCTAGCAAAAAGAGCAGGAACTTCAGACAGAAGCATCTTTAACAGAAGACAAGAGATGAAAGAGAGATTTCAGGCTAGAAGATATCATAGAAGAATTAATACAACAGCCAAGAAAATTCCAAATGTAGAAAGTTTCTAACTCAAAACATTCATGAAATTAAGAATAATAGGAATAGAAGAGGATTAAGATTTTCTGGTTCAAAGGAGCAGAAAATATCATCAGCAAAATCAGAAGAAAACTTCCCTAAAGAAAGAGATGTCTATAAGTATACTAGAAGCTTTCAGAAAGCCAAATAGATTGAACAATAAAAGAAAATCCTTTACCATATTAAAAAAAAAAAACACCAAATGTACAGAACAAAGAAAGACTACTGAAGTGGATGCTCACAGTCAGCTATTGGATGGATCACAGGGCCCCCAATGGAGGAGCTAGAGAAAGTACCCAAGGAGCTAAAGGGTTCTGCAACCCTATAGGTGGAACAACATTATGAACTAACCAGTACCCCCGGAGCTCGTGTCTCTAGCTGCGTATGTATCAAAAGATGGCTTAGTCGGCCATCAGTGGAAAGAGAGGCCCATTGGTCATGTAAACTTTATATGCCTCAGTACAGGGGAACGCCAGGGCCAAGAAGTGGGAGTGGTGAGTAGGGGAGTGGGGGGGAGGGTATGGGAGACTTTTGGGATAGCATTGGAAATGTAAATAAGGAAAATACCTAATAAAAATATTGCAAAAAAGAAAGACTACTGAAATACACAAAGGAAACATGTCAAGTAACATATAAAGGCAGATCTATTAGAATTACACCTGCCTTCTCAACAGAGACTGTAAAAGTCAGAATATCCTGGGTAGATGCCCTGAAGACCCTAAAAAAACATAGATACCAGCCCAAACTACTACACCCGGCTAAACTTTCAGTCTTCATAGATGGAGTAACCAAGATATTTCATGACAAAACCAAATCTAAACAGTATCATTTTTGCTAATATCACCCTACAGGTGATACTAGAAGGAAAACCCCAATACAAAGAGGGTAATTAGAACACACACACACACACACACACACACACACACACACACACACCACAACAAATCAATCATCCCACGGCAAATCAACAGAAGAGAAACATACACACATTCTATCGCCACCAACATCAAAATAACAGTAACTAATGGTCATTGGTCATTAAAATCTCTCAACATCAATGAACTCAATACACCAATAAAAACCAGGTACTAGACTGACTATGGAACAGGATCCATCATTCTGCTGCATATGTAAAGGGCTGGGAAAACGTTTTCCAAGCAAATGGACCCAAGAAAGAACCTGGTGTGGCCATTCTAATATCTAATAAAATAGACTTTCAACCAAAAGTAATTAAAAGAGATGGGAAAGGACACTTCATATTCATCAAAGGATAAATCCACAAAGGTGACATCTCAGTTCTGAAGATCTATGTCCCAAATGAAAGGTCACCCACATTTGTATAAGAGACACTAATAAAGCTCAAATCACACACTGAGTCCCATAATAATAGCAGGGAACTTCAATACCCACTCTCACCAATGGACAGGTCATCAAAACAGAAACTAAACAGAGAAACAAGGAAACTAACAGATGTGATAAAACAAATGGATCTAACATACATACAGAACCTTTCACCCCAAAACAAAAGAATATATCTTCTCAGCAACACAAGGAATCTTCTCCAAATTGACCTTATAACCAAGCTGAAATCAAGCTTCAACATATACAAGAAGATTGAAATAACCCCTTCTGTCTTATCAGATCGCTATGGATTAAGACTGGACTTCAACAACAGAAGGAACAAAAAGCCCACATACTCATGAAACTAAACAATTCAATAATTACTTGGTCAGGGAAGAAATAAAAACATTAAAGACTTTTGGAATTCAATAAAAGTGAAGGCACAGCATACACCAAATTTATGGAACACAGTGAAAGCAGAGCTAAAAGGGTAATTCATAGCACTAAATGCCTTCATAAAGATATTGGAGAGATATCATACTACCAAGATAGCAGCACCACAAAGCTCTAAAACAAAAAGAAGCAAATATACACAAGAAAAGTAGATGGCAGGAATTAGTCAAACTCAGGGCTGACTGAAATTAATCAATTATAAAAATGGAGAACAGAAAGAATCAACAATACCAAGAATGATTCTTTGAGAAAATTAACAAGGTATACAAAACTTTAGCCAAACTAACTAAAAAGTACAGTGACAGTATCCTAATTAATAAAAGCAGGATTCAAAAGGGAAGCATAACAACAGAAACTGGAGAAATTAAAAAAAATACAACAAACAAATAAACAAACAAATGAACAAATACGAGGCCTTACCTCAACTCAATGCGGCTGGAAAATCTAAATGAAATGAATGAATTTCTAGACAGATTCCACTTTATTTAAATTAAGATTAAGTAGACTATCTAAACAATTGATAACCACCAAGGAAATAGAAGCAGTCATTAAAAGTCTCCCAACCAATAAATAACCCAAGGCCAGATGGTTTTTGTTATTTTTGTTGATTTGTTTTAGTTATTTTGTTTATTTACATCCTAGTTGTTGTCCCCCAGGCCCCCTCCCACACAGTTCCTCATCCCATTCCTCCTATCTTGTACCTCCAAGAGGATGATGCCCCCCACTACTAGGCCTCACCCTTCCCTGGGACCTCAAGTCTTTCCAGGAATAAGTATATCTTCTCCCACTGAGGCCAGACCAGGCAGACCTTTGCTACATATGTGGCAGAGACCTCGGACTGGCCCATGTATGCTCCTGGTTGGTGGCTCAGTCTCTGAGAGCTCCCTGGGGTCAGGGTTAGTTGAGACTGTTGGTCTTTCTATGGGGCTACTCTCCCTTTCAGCTTCTTCAATATTCCCCTCATTCAATCACAGGACTCCTTGACTTCAGTTCAATGGTTAGGTGTAAATATCTTCTTCTGTTTCAGTCAACTTCTGGAAGGGACACGCAGAGGACAGCCATGTTAGGTTCCAGTCTATAAGCACATCATAGTGTAGTAGTGTCAGGTCTGAATGAGATGAATCCCAAATTGGGCCAGTCATTGGACCACATTTTTTCTTCAGTCTTTTCTCCATTTTGTCCCTCCAGTTCTTTTAGACAGGAACAATTCTGGGTCAGGAATTTTAACTGTGGGTTAGTAACTGAGAGATAGCCTCTCTACTGGAGGTAGACTTTTCCAGTTCTGTTTTCACCAATGTTGGAAAATTGGGCTAAGGTCACCCCAAAGAGTCCTGAAAGTGTATCACCTCCATGTCTCTGGTACTTTCTAGAGGGTCCCCTCAACTCCCACTCCATGAGGCTGCTTATTTCCATTCATTTTCTTGGTTTTCTGGACTTCTCTTCTGCCACCTCCACCTTGCCCAACCCCCTTATCTGATCCTGTCCCCTTTTCCTCTCTTCCTCCCCTCTCCCACCCAGACTTTCCCCTTCTTCTGCTTCCCGTGATTATTTTTTTACCCCTTCTAAGTGGGATTGAAACCTCTTCACTGGACATTTCTGCTTGTTACATGTCTTAGAGTCTATATGTTGTATCCTAGGAATTCTGTCCTTTTTTTCTATCTACTTATCAGTGAGTACATATTATGCATGGACTTTTGGGCCTGGGTTACCTCACTCAGGATGATATTTACACAATGGAATACTACTCAGCTATTAAAAATGAGGACATCATAAGCTTTGTAGGCAAATGGATGGAACTAGAAAATATCATTTACATTTTCTGTATCCATTCTTCAGTTGAGGGACATCTGATTTTTCCCCATAGTTTCTGGCTATTACAAGTAGGGCTACTATGAACATGGTGGAGGCCTTCTCCTTGAGATATGATGGGGGTGTCTTTTGGGTATATACCCAAGAGTGGTATACCTGGGTCTTCATATAGAACTATTTCCAATTTAGGACTAGAATTCTATTGTAATTTCAAAGAAGAGCTGATACCAATGCTCCTCAACTATTCCATAAATTAGAAACAAAGGAATACTACATAGTTCATTCTATGAAGGCACATTCACCTTAACACCAAAACCACACAAAAACTCAACAAAGAAATAGAATTTCAGAACAATTTCACTTATGAACATGGACTTAGAAATAGTCAATAAAATTCTCACAAACTGAATCTGAGAACACAGCAAAAATATCATTCACCATGCTCAAGTAGGCTTCATCCTAAGGATGGAGAGATGGTTCAATATACAAATTTCCAATACACAAACTGAAAGAAAAAAGTCACATGATCATCTCATTAGATGCTGAAAAAGCCTTCAACAAATCCAACACCCACTTCATGTTAAAAATCTTGGAGAGATCAGGTGTTCAATGCATATACCTAAAAATAATAAAAACAGTATATATCAAACCAATAGCAAACATCAAATTAAATGGAAAAAACTTAAAGCAATGCTACCAAAATTAGGGACAAGACAAACCTGCTCACTCTCTCTCTCTCTATGTATTCAATATAGTACTTGAAGTTTTAGCTAGTGCACTAAGACAACAAAAGGAGATAAAGGGGATACATATTGGAAAGAAAGAAGTCAAGGTATAAACGTTCACAGTTGATTTGAGAGTATACATAAAATGATCCCCAAAGTCTTCCCAGAGAATCCCTACAGCTAAAAAACAACTTCAGCAAACTGACTGGATATAAAATTAATTCAAAGATATCAGTATGTCTCCTTTATACAAATGATAAACAAATTGGAAAAGAAATCAGGGTGTGGGGAGGCAGGGACACCTTTTACAATAGCTACAAATGATATAAAACACCTTGGTGTAACTCTAACTAAGCAGGTGAAAGAATTGTATGATGAGGACTTCACATCCCTGAAGAAAAAAAAATTGAGGAAGATATCAAAAGATGGAAAGATCTCCCACTGTCGTGTATTGGTAGGATTAACATAGTGAAAACGACCATCTTGCCAAAGGCAATCTATAGATTCAATGAAATTTAAACATAATTTTTTACAGACCTTAAAAGAGCAATTAACTTCATATGGAAAAGAAGAAAATAGGATAGCTAAATCAATCCTGAACAAAAAATGAACTTCTGGAGGTATCACTATTCCTGGTCTCAAGCTGTACAATAAAGTACTAGTGATTAAAACTACTTCATATCATATAAAAGCAGACAGGCTGAACAATGGAATTGAATCATAGGCCCAGAAATACACCCACATACAATGAACACTTGAGTTTTGACACAGAATCCAAAACCATACCATGGGGGGAAAACTAAAAAACAAAAACAAAATAAACCAGGAATCTTCAACAAATAGTGCTGATCATACTGGATGTCTGCATGTAAAAGAATACAAATAGATCCATAACTATGTCCAAGTGGATCAAAGACATTAACATATATAGTAAATCTAATAGAAGTGAAAGTAGGAAATAGTCTTGAATGTATCAGTACAGGAGAAAATTTCCTGAACAGAACACCAATGACTCAGGCTCTAAGATCAACAATTGATAAGTGGGAATTCATGAAACTTAAAAGCTTCTATAAGGCAAAAAATACTATCAAGAGGACAAAATGGCAACCTACACACTGGGGAAAGATCTTCCCTAATCCTACATGCAACAGAGGGCTGATATTCAAATATGGAAAGAACTCAAGAAGTTAGACTTCAAAAAACCAAATAACCTAACTTAAAATTAGGGTACAGAGCTAAAAGGAGAACTCTCAACGGAGGAATCTCAAATGGCTGAGAAGCACTTAAAGAAGTGTAAAACATCTTTAGTCATCAGGGAACTGCAAAAAAATGACTCTGAGATTTCACCTTACACACCAATCATAATTGCTAAGATCAATAACTGAAGTGAAAGCACATACTGCGAGGATGTGGAAATTGAGGAGGCTGGTGGAATTACAAACTTGTACAACCATTCTGGAAATCAATCTAGCATTTTCTTAGAAAACTAGAATTAGTTTTACTTTAAGATTCAGCTATACCACTCCTGGGCATATACCAGAAAGATGTTCCACAAGGATACAAGCTCTACTATGTTCATAGCAGGGCTATTCCTAACAGTCAGAAACTGGAAGCAACTGACTCAACCAAAGAATAGTACAGAAAATGTGGTCTGTTTACACAATGGAATACTATTTAGCTATTAAGAACAGGAACAAAATGAGTTTTTCAGGCATATGGATGGATCTAGAAAATATCATCCTGAGTGGGGCAACCCAGATCCAAAAGGACGTGCATGATATGTACTCACTTATAAATGGACATTAGCCATAAAGTATAGGATACCTATGATACTCCTTACAGACCCTATGAAGTTAAAGAAAAGGAAGACCCAAGTAGATCTCACTTAGAAGGGTGAATAAAATCATATGAGGCAGAAGGAGGAATGGACCTGGGTAGGAGAGGGGATGTGGAAGGGAATGAGAGTATGTGGTCAGTGTCAGGTATGGAAAGAGACAGGAGAGAGGGACAGGAGAATCTGTAGTGGCAGGGGATAGAAGAGTCAGGGGAGGGAATCTGGGAAGCTGCAGAGATCTGGGATGGGGGCTGCTCTTGGGAGTCAATGTGATTGACCTTACCTGAGACTCCTAACAGTATGGACATGAAACCAGAAGAGGCTACCTCCTATAGCCAGGCTGGACCTCTAGTGGAGGGATAAGGTCATCAACCCACCCACAAAACTTTTGACTCAAATTTGTCCTGTCTAAAAGAACTTCAGGGACAAAGATGGAGCAGAGACTGAAGAAATAGCTAACCAATAACCGGTGCAACTTGAGGCTCATCTTATGGGCAAGCACCAATCCCTGACACTATTAAAAATGCTCTGCTATACTTGCAGACAGGAACATAATCTATCTGTCCTCTGAGAGGCTTTCTCTAGAGGACCTGACTAAAACAAATGTAGATACCCATAGCCAAAACTGGATAGAGATTGGAAACTCTTATGGAAGATTTGGAGAAAAGATTAAATGTTCTGATGGGCACACACAGGCTGGACAGAAGTCCTCACATATATGTAACAGACATGCAGCTGCAAAAGCCTTGAGGGAATGTGTAAAGAGCATGTAAAGTCCTGAGTGAGCATATGTCTTAGTAAGAGCTCCCACTGCTATGAAGGGACTCCTTAACCAATGCAGCTCTTACAAGGGACATTTAATTGGGACTGGCTTATACTTTCAGAGGTTCAGCCCATTATCATCATGACAGGAAGCGCAGCATGTTCAGGCAGACTTGGTGGTAGAGAAGCTAACAGTATTTTATCTTCATCCAAAGGAAGCCAGGTGCAGACTGACTGTTTCCCAGACAGCTAGGAGGAGGGTCTCAAAGCCCACCCCTATAGCAATATAGTTCCTCCTACAAGATCACACCTACTTCAACAAGGTCACACTTCCTAATAGTGTCACTCCCTCAGCCAAATATATTCAAACCACCACAACCCATATTGCTGATATGAGCAAAGGCATGTCAAGGACTGAGGCTGAACTCAGACCTATAAGATACTGACAAAGACTTTCCTACATGGAACATGCTTGGAAGAGCAAAGCCTTCATCAGATTTAAACACAAATATTTATGAATGATTGACCATTGCATACAAAAGCTAGCAACTGCAGCTTCCTCTACACAAATGTTTGCATCCTGTGACTGATCACCTACACATATCTCATCTCCTACCTAGACTAGCTAATCAACTGTCTTCCCAAGCTTTCTCTAATATAAAGATTGCTGCTCTAGAGTGTTGTGATAGTTAGTGCCACTCCATTAGAGGACACACATCCCCCCTGACCCGAGCTTTTCTGTGCATGTGTCTGTGTGTCCGTTCTTTCTTCATTCTCTTGTTCTTTCTAGTCAGGGTTCCAGGCTCAAGTCATATGGTTCAAAGTAACAAAGCAAACAAAAATTCAGTAAAATATGGGAGCTTAGCATGTAGTTTTAAAAATAAGAACTACAAAAGGCTAACAAATACTTTTAAAAATGTTCAATGCTTTTGGCTACCTAGCTTTCTTTTGTTCTATAATGATCAGGATCCTCTCCCTAGAGAACCATTCTGCCCACAATATGCTGGACCCTTCTCCATCAATTAATAATCAAGGTGATTCTCCAAAGACAAGCCCACAGACCAAACATTCTGATCTAGACAATCAATTGAGGGTTCTTGTTTTGTTTTGTTTTGTTTTGTTTTGTTTTGTTTTGTTTTGTTTGTTTTCCCAGACTAGGTTCTTTTCTTAAGATCAGTCTGAAACCAAGCATGAAGTTTCCTCTATTCTGGCCAGCTTTCCTCGTACAGGAAGTCACTGTGCAGGCCTCTGGAGGAAAAGAAAAGCATCAATGGTTTTACCAATCACTGACCCTCCCTGCCACCTAAAAAATCCTGCCAGGGAAGATGTACCCAATTGTACAATAATAGCATGATTGCAAATAGGTAACTAACTACTTTCTGATTGAATTTGAAGCTAGCTTCACAGAATGAAATCCATACCAGGAACTATATAAACTCCTCCATGAGGATCACCATGATCAGTCCGATGACTGGGTACAAGTACTCGCATCTGTATTGAGGAAGATTCCTTTAAAAATTAAAAATAAAGACATAATGTAACATAATTTTTCATTCTTTTCTGGAAACATGAATACACTACAGAATTGGAAGCAGAGACTTCATCACATATTGTTCATACCAGGATTTATAGTGGTAATATTTATAATACTCAAACTGTGGAAAACATTTATCCATTAATAAATGGGTAAACAAATACTGGCATAAACATGCAATGAAGAGTTCAGCCACATAAAATTAAAATTTGAAATATGGTAGTCTATGACAGGTCTTTGAAAAATTGTTCTTAGTGTAATAATCCAAATGTAAAAACAAATAGTGAGAAAAGACAGGGTTAAAAATACTCAGGACCCAAGATATATATCTGCATTGACACAGAATATAAGATACAAGATACAGAATGAGAAGGGTAGAAGACGCCAGGAGAACACATCCCACAAAATGAACAAAACAGGATTCACAGGGATTCACAGAGACTGAATCACAAATAAAATCCCTGTGTAGGTCTAAGCTAGGTGCTCTGCTTATACTAAGAGGTTTGGTAGCTTGGTGTTCTTGTGGGACTTCCAACAGTGAGAGTTGCAGGTCTCTGAGTCTTTAGCCTGCACTTGTGACCCTTTTCCTCCTGGGTTGTCTCATCCAGCCATGATATAAAGATTTGTGGTCTTACTGTAGATTGTTAAGCCATGCTTGGTGGATACTCCTGGAAGGCTTTTTTTTTTTTTTTTTTTGAGAAATGAAGGAGTGGCTCCATGGAAGAGGAGAGGAGAGGAACTGGAAAGAGTGGAGGGAGAGGAAACAGTGGTGGGGATGTATGTTATTATATGAGAGAAAAATAAAAGAATAAATCAATAATTATTAAATTCTTTTTTTATTTATTATTTTTTTATTACGTATTTTCCTCAATTACATTTCCAATGCTATCCCAAAAGTCCCCCATACCCCCCCTCACTTCCCTACCCACCCATTCCCATTCTTTTGGCCCTGGCATTCCCCTGTATTGGGGCATATAAAGTTTGCAAGTCCAATGGGCCTCTCTTTCCATTGATGGCCGACTAGGCCATCTTTCAATACATATGCAGCTAGAGACAAGAGCTCCGGGGTACTGGTTAGTTCATCATGTTGTTCCAACTATAGGGTTGCAGATCCCTTTAGCTCCTTGGGTACTTACTCTAGCTTCTCCACTGGGAGCCCTGTGATTCATCCAATAGCTGACTGTGAGCATCCACTCCTATGTTTGCTAGGCCCCGGCATAGTCTCACAAGAGACAGCTATATCTGGGTCCTTTCAGCAAAATCTTGCTAGTGTATGCAATGGTGTCAGCGTTTGGAAGCTGATTATGGGATGGATCCCTGGATATGGCAGTCTCTAGATGGTCCATCCTTTCATCACAGCTCCAAACTTTGTCTCTGTAACTCCTTCCATGGGTGTTTTGTTCCCAATTCTAAGAAGGGGCACACTTTGGTCTTCATTCTTCTTGAGTTTCATGCGTTTAGCAAATTGTATCTTATATCTTGGGTATCCTAAGTTTTGGGCTAATATCCACTTATCAGTGAATACATATTGTGTGAGTTCCTTTGTGATTGTGTTACCTCACTCAAGATGATGCCCTCCAGGTCCATCCATTTGGCTAGGAATTTCATAAATTCATTCTTTTTAATAGCTGAGTAGTACTCCATTGTGTAAATGTTCCACATTTTCTGTATCCATTCCTCTGTTGAGGGGCATCTGGGTTCTTTCCAGCTTCTGGCTATTATAAATAAGGCTGCTATGAACATAGTGGAGCATGTGTCCTTCTTACTGGTTGATCTCTGAGATCCAGGGTAATTGAGACTGCTGGTCCTCCTACAGGGTTGCCCTCCTCCTCAGCTTCTTTAGCCTTTCCCTAATTCAACCACAAGGGTCAGCTTCTTCTGTCCATTGGTTGGGTACAAATATCCACATCTGACTTTTTCAGTTGCTTTTTGGGTCTTTCAGAGGGCAGTCATGATAGGTCTCTTTTGTGAGTGCTCCCTAACCTCAGTAATAGTGTCAGGCCTTGGGGCCTCCCATTGCATATCTTTTTAAAACCATGTTTGTTCAGATCATTTGGGGATATATTTATTGATTTAGACAATAATTGATTTAGATAAATTGTGGAATGAACACGTGTACTCTTAAAGACTAATGAAAAAAACAAAATAAAAAACATTCACTGGTTAGTTCATATTGTTGTTCCACCTATAGGGTTGCAGTTCCCTTTAGCTCCTTGGGTACTTTCTCTAGCTCCTACATTGTGGGCTGTGTGACCCATCCAATAGCTGACTGTGAGCATCCACTTCTGTGTTTGCTAGGCCCCCGGCATGGTCTCACAAGAGACAGCTATATCTGGGTCCTTACAGCAAAATCTTGCTAGTGTATGCAATGGTGTCATTGTTTGGAAGCTAATTATGGGATGGGTCCCTGGATATGGCAATCACTAGATGGTCCATCCTTTCCTCACAGCTCCAAATTTTGTCTCTGTAACTCCTTCCATGGGTGTTTTGTTCCCATTTCTAGGAAGGGGTAAAGTGTCCACACTTTGGTCTTCGTTCTTCTTGAGTTTCATGCGTTTAGCAAATTGTATCTTATATCTTGTGTATCCTAAGTTTCTGGGCTAATATCCACTTACTAACCAGTACCCCGGAGCTCTTGTCTCTAGCTGCATATGTATCAAAAGATGGCCTAGTTTGCCATCACTGGAAAGAGAAGCCCTTTGGACTTGCAAACTTTATATGCCCCAGTACAGGGGAACGCCAGGGCCAAAAAGGGGGAGTTGGTGAGTAGGGGTTCAGGGGGGTGGGTATGGGGGACTTTTGGGATAGCATTGGAAATGTAAACTAGGAAAATAAAAATAAATAAATAAATAAAAAGAAAGCCGAAAAAAAAGATACTTTCATTTATTTTTTATTAATTACCATATTTTATTATAGTCCTCGAGTCTGAACCCCGTATTTTCTGAGTTGGTCAAGTAAGGGCTCTGTCTCTCATGCACCCATAAGTGCTCCATTTTCAGCCCTCCTTTCACTTATTTTGATGTAGAATCGTATGAAATTACCCAGGCCGACCTGAACTTTTGTACTCCTGGTTCAGCCTTCTGAGTAGTAGGCTTCATAGACTGTGCTACTTAGGCCCCTTTCTATCAAAGATAATTTCTTTACCTCTTTTCTTTCTTCTCCATTTATTGTGATGTATTTTGGGGAAAGTATTAGCTATAGATATCTCCTTGTTTTTTCTTAGTGGTAACTTAAAATATTGGGGGTAACAATGGAGGAGCTAGAGAAAGTACCCAAGGAGCTGAAGGGGTCTGCACTCCAATAGGTTGAACAACAATATGAACTAACCAGTACCCCCAGAGCTCGTATCTCTAGCTGCGTATGCAGCAGAAGATGGCCTAGTCGGCCATCATTGGGAAGAGAGGCCCTTGGTCTTGCAAACTTTATATGCCCCAGTACAGGGGAATGCCAGGGCCAAGAAGTGGGAGTGCGTGGGTAGGGGAGCAGGGTTGGGGGAGGGTTTAGGGGACTTTCGAGATAGCACTTGAAATGTAAATGAAGAAAATGTCCAATAAAATATTGAAAAATATTGGGGTAAAAGTAGAAAAGGATTTTAGAGTCAATGTTAATTGTATGGTAGAAAAGTAAAATTGTAATGCATTTAAAAAAAATTCACTGAATCAGAAACATTAAAAAAAACATTACCAGTAATATTATCAATGGTTTAGTGAAAACACAGTAAAGCCTAAGGCCTTGATGGAAGATCATTTTAAATCAGCCAATTATTTTTTTCCAATTTTTTTTTGAGTTGATACAAATTTTCTTGATCCCTCTAGCTCTCAAACAAAGTTTTATTAAGAGGTAGATAAGGTTGTTCTTTATTAGTTGGTGTTAAGTTACAGTGAAATAGAAGCAAGAAGTTCTGGTATGGTATTCCATAACAGCATAGCTACAGATAACAGTAACACACTTGACATTTTGGAATGCTAGAAGAAAATTTTAAAAGTCATCACCATACAGAAATCATAAATGTTTTAGGAGATAAATGTCTAAACATTATATATATATGTGTGTGTGTGTGTGTGTGTGTGTACATATACATTGAAATATTACACTTCAACCATTGTTGATAACTTATAAGACTTATCAGATAAAATACATTTTGAAATGGAATATCTCTGAAAAATGGCTTTATACATATGGATCTTCCATTCTGATGTCATTACTTTGGACTTGAAAGTTATGCCATAATTCCTGTGCAACAAGACAGTGTTGTGGACACTTGTAGATAATCCTGAGAACCTCAGTTTATATGAAAATGGGAAGCAACTAATACAATTCTCCTAAGGAATGCAGTGATATAAAAAAGTACCACTAACTAGACAATTATGGATATGACCCTTTTGCCCAAATAATAGCTCTCTGACTAAGGACTTAGTTTACTATTGGAAATTGAATTTAAGCAGACATTTCCCATCTTTGTTCCCCTGTACTGACATTTCATTCAATTACACTTTTAATTTAATTGGTAGGAGATAGTTTTATGCTACCACATTGAAAATTTAGTAGAGGTAATAAGTGGGATTCATTTTGGCCATTAACTACTCTCTAAAGGTTTCTATTTGCCGTTACCTCTTATTGAAGCTGGAACTCAGGCTGTGCAAAAATTCTCCTAAGAATAACTTGTAAGACTCTGTTTTTCTCCATTTCTTAGAAAATGTGGTTAAGGTAACATTGACAATGTTAGGGAAAGCCATTACTATCTAATTGCTGTCATTATAAGCTTTAATGAGAAACATGAGTAAGACTTCATATTAAAAACAAGACTTTATAAGGTGTTACCCAAGGCTTGCAACACCTGAGAGGTTCTCAGGCAAGGAGGATGTTTCAAGTAACCATTCAGTTTAAAGAGTGGCAAAGCCATCACAAAACCCCCATGCTAATGTGAAGCATGCTAAAAAATGTAAGAATATATGTATTTTCATATCATTTGAGTTATTTTGACAAAAGTTGAAGGAGAGATTAAGAAAAAGGAAAATTAGCACAAGAAAACAAAATGGGTGAATTGGTTGGAAAGAAGCAACTGCAATTATTATTCAGGCTGTGAACAATCCTGATTTCTCTCACATGTTATAGCTAGGATACAACTTTAAGTTCTATTTGAATTATGTAAAAGAGGGTTAGAGGAGAGAGGACACCTGGAAAACCCTTTCAATTACTCAATCTCATAAGTAACAGGAACAAACTAGTTAAAAGAAAAAAAAAAAGAAAAAAGAAAGAAAGAAAAAAAGTCTCATAAATTCATTCCAAACATGGGCCAAGTTCATACTGGTTTTTCTTTTTTTTGGAAAATATTCTAAATTAGGTTGTGTAAATGATGATACATCTTTTTCTTTACAAGACACAATGAACCCTGTTGAGTTGTAAATGAGCATTCCCCCAATCCTCAGTGTGCTGCTCTTATTCTGTTTCCTATAGTTGCACAAGCACTCTCCCAGTCTTCATTTTGCAAAGCTTTACATGGGAAGCAATTGTGTCTGCTCAGAGGATGTATACACAATAGAAGTGGTATATTGTAGATTTGTGATATATATATATATATATATATATATATATATATATATATATATACTTTTTTTTTTGAGACAGGGTTTCTCTGTGTAGTCCTGGCTGTTCTGGAACTCACTCTGTAGACCAAGCTGGCCTCGAACTCAGAAACCCGCCTGCCTCTGCCTCCCAAGTGCTGGGATCAAAGGCATGCACCTTTAATGGGAAATTGTCACAATATTAAGATGCATATAAATAAAGTAAAAACAACACAATTAGTAAATAGGATATTGTTGCAAAGGTATATATTAAGGAGTACCATGATGGGAAAAAGCAGAACATTTCATCTTCACAATAAACCTAGGAGATACTATAATTTTCACTTTGTCGTCTTGATTATTGAAAGCACATTAAGCATCTAGAGGGAATCAGTTAATCAATTCAATTAACTTTGGGAATGGTCATATAAAATTTATCTGTCTTATGATGAGAAAAACATATCAGTTTTACTATGTGTTTACTGTTACTTTGCACATAACTAAAAAAATGAGGACTATGAAAGGGCATAGTTCTATTGTAAAGCACTTGTTAAAGAAGTGTTAATTTCAACAGAGAGAAAGAAAGAAGAGAGGGAAAGGGAGGGG
Source organism: Mus caroli (assembly GCF_978045245.1). Classification (NCBI taxonomy): domain Eukaryota; kingdom Metazoa; phylum Chordata; class Mammalia; order Rodentia; family Muridae; genus Mus; species Mus caroli. Next base: position 48,286,079 of record NW_028227264.1, read on the forward strand.
AAGAATACTTTTTAATGATTTTAAAACTAACTAGGAAAGGTATCGGAAAATATCACACTTTTGATGTATACATTTAAGAAGTAATGATATGGTACAAAAACCCTCATTAAAATGTTATACTAAATCCTACAGTGCAATGCTTCATTTTGGCCAAAAGTCCATTCTGAGGATGTGAGGATGGCTCATATACATAAATACATAGATGAAACACAACACATCAAAATAATAATGTACATAATAAGCAAAATCTACACATAATTTTAGTTAATTTTAAAATGTATTTGATAAAATTAAACATGTTTCATGATAAAAATTATAAATTTAGTATGAAGAAAATGTTCTTCCTAATTATAAAGACTACATATAACAGATAAGTACCCAACATCACACTGAAAGCATTCTGTTTAATATCTGATATAAAACAAGGATGACCACTCTCAAATACTTATTCAACATATTACTTGGGGTTAGCATAATAGCTCAATAAGGGAAAGTATTTTTCACTAAGCATGACAACTTCAATTAGATCACATGGACTCTTTTCAATTTGTCCTTTGTACACTACATGTGCCCCATGGCACACATATATATACATATATACATGAACACATACATACACTCAGTCACACAACCAAACAATCATCTAATAACATGTAATAATATAAAAACTAGTTTTCTAGAAGCCCCAACCTGAATAATTCAGCAATAGAAAGAAACAAAGAGAATCCAAAATAGAAAACTGAAAGGCAATTGTCCCTGATTTTGAAGGATGGAATATTACCTATAGAAAACACTATATGTACTAGTGTTTGTTGTTGCTACCAAAAAGGTTATTACAGTTAATAAATCAGCTCAACAAAGTTCTAAGACATATACTACAATCAGGAGCACTACTGTAAGTCAATAGCACATGCACATGCATGCACTTGGGCGGGCATGCAATTGGTTCCATAATACAAGGGGATGAGGCCTAAAACCATAAAGACTCAAACAACAATGAACTCAACATGTTGTATTTATATACTTGTGCATATGTGTGTGCATTTAACAAAAATAGAAAGAAAGAGAACATCAATTTGAGTGGGGAGGAATCACAGGGGCATAAGAGAGGAGAAACAGAGGGGCTGGAGGGGACAAAATCAGGAAATTGATATAATTATATATTAATTAAAATGTATTTTATTGAAAAAAATTAGAAGAATGAAGAAAGATCTGGGAGAAGATATTTGGAAACTGTAGCTTTGATACAGGCTGCTACCAGGACTTTGAGGAGATCTTAAAAATATCATCAAGATTCAAATAACCAAATAAATAAAAGTAATAAGCCTAATGTGACATATATCAAAGAAAGAACAGATATGGAGAAGGAAAAAAAGCAACACAGCATCATTGAAGATTAAAGAAGTATACTTTGACAATTCCTTTTTCCTGCCATCAGAATGGCTATTGCTAATACTATAGAAGACATCAAGCATCAGGGAGAATGTAATGGGATGGGAATCTGGCACACCATTGGCAAGAATAGCAATCAGTACACCTATTATCAGCTGATAGGTAATATAGTCTGAGGAATCCCACGACTATGTACACATCCAAAGGAATTGAAATCAGCATTACAAAGAGACCATCTGCGTTCCTTTGTTCATTGAAAAACTACTCCTAACAACAACAACAACAACCAAAAGGAAGCAAGTGCAGGAACCATCATTTGATAAAGAAAGTAAGCATGATGCACATATTGAATGTGACAATCCTCACAAGCAAAAGGGTGGAATTCTGCTATTTGAGATGCCATGGGTGATAATTATGTTCTGTGAATTAGACACACACAAGGAGACAAGCTGTATATTATCTCACTCCTTGCAATCAAACTAAGCCAATATCAGAGCAAGGAAAGAAACAGCTTTTAAGATACATATTTGTCAAAAATAATAGACTATTTTTAAACTTCAAAAGAAATCATTATTTTGAGAATTTCATACTTGAATATGCTCTACGTAATTTATAGTTTTTCTTCCCTCTTTCCAGCTCTTCCTATGCCCTCCATTGTTCCTCAATAGTCTAATTATTATGCGATCTATATAGGCTTAATTCTGAAAGAGCTATATAATTTGTGGAGCCTAGTAAAAATAAAATCATAGAAAGCCTTGCTTGAGTTTTTGTGAGGTTTTTTTGTTTTTTGGTTTTTTTGTTTTGGTTTTGTTTTGTTTTTTTTTGTTTTGTTTTGTTTTGTTTTGTTTTGTTTTATGTTGTGACCAGTGAGCTTTAAACCAAACACATAACACTCTCTCACACCACAGGCACATTTGCAAACATACAAGTTACATACCCCCCAAAATCAACTCTGATTGCAAATGCAGAGTTGGTGAGAGGCCAAACCTACTCCATCTTGGAACCAGCCTTCAGATTAAAACAAAGTGAAACAAAACAAAACAAAACAAACAAAACCTTGAGAACTTGACCTGCAGCTCAACCCCAGTACCAGGAAGGACCACAGGGCTTGTCCTTAGTCAGAATCACTCCCTAACTTCTTCCTAGCAACAGTTAATATAGATTAGTCTGATTGTTTCAGATGTACTTTCAGACCTTTGTGATTTTATATTGTCTTGCTTCAGAGCACCCACCTGTTGGCTTACAATAGACATTAAGTTACATGCTTTCCAGGCTGGAAACCCCCTCCCTTACACCCTTCCTTGCTTGCCATTTTCTATTGTCCTGATGAGAGCTCAGGACTGCTTCATAACCCAAGAGCTCTCTGGATTCGCAAATGAAAGGCACACATATGCCAGCTAACTTTGATATGCCTTGACTAGTTCAATGATTGGGCACTTCCAAACCTCGCCATGGCTAGCACATACCCCACTGCTGTATTCTTTGCTTAACACCTTGTAAATCTATATTTTATATCGGCTGACCTATTTCCTTTTGGGCAGCCACCTCCCTCAGGGCTGCTTTTCCTTTATACCTATTCTAATCAAATGATCTTTAATAATGGATTACTATTACATGTGATAATGTCTGGAATTCTGATGTTTTTGATAAGTATCTAACTATATAAAATATATCTGAATTTTTAAACCTTGACTACTTTTAGCTATTTCCATTTGAATATTGTAGAAAGCACCTTAATATGATTAGATCAGAATCAAATATAACCATGAGTTTATTACTTGGCCCTTAACTTGCATTACTTAATCATCCTAAATAGTTTGTAATAGCAGTTATTAGAAGGCCTAGGTCTAAACCTTACATTTTTAAGTGAGTTGCATCATTTGCACAATGCATATCTAAGAATAACAATATTAATTTAAAATTTTGGATCAATATAAAAAATTTTTAACAATGAAAATCTTAAATCTGTATCAATTTACTTATTTTGTACCAGTGTAAAATTATAACTTCAACTTGTATCAATTATAAAGATTTCTACCTATGTAAGTTTATGGCTAATTAATGCTTTGCTTAAGAAGAAATTTAATAATTTATTCCATCTATTTCCTTACAGTTCAAAATTAAGAACATTTCCAAATTATCCCTTAAAATGACAACCTATGTATAATTTATAAAATTACCATAGCCAGACACCAACCCAAGGGATCAAGATGATGACTCTCCATAATCTCTTCCTGCTGAATAAAGGCAAGGAAAATTGTTTAAAGGGGTAGGTAGGGTTAGGAAAATTGGAAAAATTGGTTAGAATTAAGAAAGCGAGCTTTAGCATCTGCAATCCAGTCCTTGTATATTTAGGAGGCTCAGGATTTGATGAAAGTTCAGACTGGATCCATCTGAAAGTTGGAAGCAAGAATGAAGTGACATCATCTGAAATCACCAGTTATTTGTCAAGCTGTTTTGGAAGAAATTATATGGAAAAATCCTCAAGAGGTAGGGGGCTCTTTTTGGTTGGGAGACTATTAATGAAGGCTTCTATTTCTTTAGAGGAAATGGGACTGTTTAAATCATTAATCTGATCCTGATTTAACTTTGGTACCTGGTATCTGTCTAGGAAATTGTAAATTTCATCCAGGTTTTCCACTTTCTTTCAGTATAGCCTTCTGTAGTAGGATATGATGATGTTTTGGATTTTCTCAGGTTCCGTTCTCTCTTTTCTTTTCTTTTCTTTTCTTTTTTTTTCATTTCTGAATGTGTTAGTTAAGATACTGTCCCTGTGCCCTCTAGTTAGTCTGGCTAAGGGTTTATCTATCTTGTTGATTTTCACAAAGAACCATCTCCTGGTTTGGTTGATTCTTTCTATAGTTTTTTTCATTCCATGTGCTTGATTTCAGCCTGAAGTTTGATTATTTCCTGCTGTCTACTCCTCTTGGGTGAATTTTCTTCCTTTTGTTCTAGAGATTTTAGGGGTCTATACTGCTGCAAGTGTATGCTCTCTCTAGTTTCTTTTTGGAGGCTCTCAGAGCTATGAGTTTTTCTCTTAGGAATGCTTTCATTGTGACCTTAAGTTTGGGTAGGTTGTGGCTTCATTTTCATTAAACTCTAAAATATCTTTAATTCCTTTCTTTATTTCTTCCTTGACCAAGTTATCATTGAGTAGAGTGTTGTTCAGCTTCCACATGAATGTTGGATTTCTATTATGTATGTTGTTATTGAAGATCACCTTTAGTCCGTGATGATCTGAAAGGGTGCATAGGATATTTTTGTATCTGTTGAGGCCTGTTTTATGACCGTTTATGTGGTCAACTTTGGAGAAGGTACCATGAGGTGTTGAGAAGAAGGTACATCCTTTTGTTTCAGGATAAAATGTTCTGTAGATATCTGTTAAATCCATTTTTCATAACTTCTGTTAGTTTCAATGTGTCTCTGTTTAGTTTCTGTTTCCATGATCTGTCCATTGATGAGAGTGGGGTGTTGAAATCTCCTACTATTATTGTGTGAGGTGTAATGTGTGCTTTGAGCTTTACTAAAAGTTTCCTAAATGAATGTGGATGCCCTTTCATTTGGAACATAGATATCCAGAATTGAGAGTTCCTCTTGGAAGATTTTATCTTTCATGAGTATGAAGTGCCCCTCCGTGTCTTTTTTGATGACTTTGGGTAGGAAGTCAATTTTATTTGATATTAGAATGGCTACTCCAGCTTTTTTCTTCAGACCATTTGCTTGGGAAATTGTTTTCCAGCCTTTTACTCTGAGGTAGTGTCTGTCTTTCTCCCTGAGGTGGGTTTCCTTTATACAGCAAATCGTTGGGTCCTGTTTATGGCCAGTCTGTTGGTCTATGTCTTTTTATTGGGGAATTGAGTCCATTGATATTAAGGAAAATTAATTGTTGTTTCCTGTTATTTTTGTTGTTAGAGTTGGGATTCTGTTCTTGTGGCCATCTCCTTTTAGATTTTTTGAAGGATTACTTTCTTTTTCTAGGGTGTAGTTTCTGTCCTTGTATTGGTGTTTTCCCATTATTATCCTTTGAAGGGCTGGATTCATGGAAAGATATTGTGTGAATTTTGTTTTGTCATGAAATAATGTGGTTTCTCCATCTATGGTAATTGAGAGTTTTGCTGGGTAAGGTAGCCTGGGCTTGCATTTGTGTTCTCTTAGAGTCTGTATGACATCTGTCCAGGATTTTCTTTCTGGCTTTCAGTTTCTGGTGAGAAGTCTGGTGTAATTCTAATAGGTCTGCCTTTATATGTTACTTGACCTTTTTCCCTTACTGCTTTTAATATTTTGTCTTTATTTTGTGCATTTGTTGTTCTGATTATTATGTGTCTGGAGGAATTTCTTTTCTGGTCCAGTCTATTTGGAGTTCTGTAGGCTTCTTGTATGTTCATGGGTATCTCTTTCTTAAGGTTAGGGGAGTTTTCTTCTATAATTTTGTTCAAGATATTTACTGGCCTTTTAATTTGAAATTCTCCATTCTCATCTATACCTATTATCCTTAGGTTTGGTCTTTTCATTGTGTTCTTGAATGTTTTGAGTTAGGATCTTTTTGTATTTTGCATTTTCTTTAATTGTTGTGTTCATGTTTTCTATGGACTCTTCTGTACCTAAAATTCTCTCTTCCACCTATTCTGTTGCTGATATTCTCATATATGGTTCCTGATTTCTTTCCTAGGATTTCTATCTTCAGAGTTGTCTCCCTTTCGGTTTTCTTTATTCTTTCTACTTCCATTTTTAGATCTTGGATGGTTTTGTTCAATTCTATCACCTGTTTGATTGTATTTTCCTGTATTTCTTTAAGGGATTTTTGTGTTTCCCCTTTAAGGACTTCTACCTGTTTAGCAGTGCTCTCCTATATTTCTTTAAGTGAGTTATTAACGCCCCTTTTAAAATTCTTTACCACCATCATGAGATATGATTTTAGATCCGAATCTTTCTTTTCTAGTGTGTTGGGTATCCAGCACTTGCTGTGGTAGGCTTATTGGGTCCTGATGATGCTGAATGGTCTTGGTTTCTGTTAGTAAGGTTTTTACATTTGTCTTTTGCCATCTGATAATCTCTGGTGTTAGATGTTCTAGCTGTCTCTGGATGGAGGTTGTTTCTACTATGATTCTATTAGCCTCTGTCAGCACTCCTGAGAGTCCAACTTTCTCCTGAGTCCCAGTGGTCAGAACATTCTCTATAGGCAAGCTTTCCTCTTTCAGGGAATGTGTCCAGAAGTCTGGAGCTCAGATCCACCTCCTGAGTCCTGGGGTCAGAGCCCTCTCTGGAGGCTGACTCTCCTCTGGTGTGGAAGGTACCCAGGGTTCTGAGTCTCAGCTCTGCCTCCTGGCTGAGGATGGAGGCCTGAAAGGAACCCTGTTCAAGAAGCTCTGTTGCTTCTGCTGCTCACGTGCTGTCCTGTGTATTCTGGTCTCAGTGATCCTGAGGTACTGTGTCTGTTAGGGCCTGCAAAGTTCCCCCGAAGATGTCATGGGGCTGGTACAGACCTGAACGAACCCCAGCCACTGTTCTGGCGGGTTTCCTTCATCCCTTTTCCTGTTGGCACAAGACCCTCTGGGATTTTTTGGAACAGATGTTGTGTTCCACTCACCAGTGATCCCAAGATCCTGGGTGTGCTAGGGTTTACTGAGTTTGTGCCCAAGATCCATCTCTTTTTTTAGGTTAGGGAAGTTTTCTTCTATAATTTTGTTAAAGATATTTATTGGCCCTTTGAGTTGGGAATCTCCACTCCTATACCTATTATCCTTAGGTTTTTTTTTCTCATTCTGTCTTGAATTTCTGGATGTTTCAGGTTAGGAAAGTCTTGCAATTTGCATTTTCTTTGACTGTTGTGTCAGTGTTTTCTATATTATCTTCAGCACCCAAGATTCTCTCTTCTATCTCTTGTATTCTGTTGATTATGCTTGCATCTGTAACTTTAATCTCTTTCCTAGGTTTTCTATCTCCAGGATTGTCTCCTTTTGTGGTTTCTTTTATGTTTCTATTTACATTTTTAGATCCTTGATTGTTTTGTTTAATTCCTTCACCTGTTTGTGTTTTCCTGTAATTCTTTAATGGATTTTTCTGTTTCCTCTTTAAGGGCTTCTACTTGTTTACCTGTGTTCTCCTGTATTTCTTTAAGGAAGTTCATGATGTCCTTCTTAAAGTCCTCTATCAACATCATGAGATGTGATTTTAAATCAGAATCTTGCTTTTCTGGTGTGTTGAGGTGTCCAGAACTTGTCAGATGATGCCAAGTAGCCTTGGTTTCTGTTGCTTATGTTCTTGCACTTACCTCTTGCCATCTGGTTATCTGTAATGTTAGCTGGTCTTGCTGTCTCTTACTGTAACTTGTGCCTCCTGTAAGCCTATGTGTCAGCACTCCTGGGAGACCAGCTCTCTTATAGTGGGATTTGTGTATGAAAAGCTGTGGCACAGGGTCAGCTTTGGGGTGCAGATGGAAACCTGAAGTAGGTAGAGACATTCTTATGTCTAAGCAAGTTATTGGGCTGTTTCCACTTTGAAGAATCAACAGGTCAAATTATCTCTCCTGTTTGATTTTTTTGAATTTTTCTTTTCTATAGCCAAGATCTTCAGAGGATCGTACCCCATCATAACTGATCCATATCATTCTGGAAGGGATCCAAAGCCTATTCTCATTTCCTGTCAACATAAATACAGAGCCTCTATTCCACAATAGCATGTCCTTCATTCAGTAACTGGAAATCATTAAAGATATAGATGGAATAAATTTTATAGCTCAACCTCTCTCCCAGAGGATTTTTAATATAATAATTCCACCAACCTTATAGTCATATTCATTTTAATAATTAAAACAATTCAAAGCAATTAAAACAATATAAAGAAATATAATCTGTTGGTGTATTATTTGTTGTTCCTCCCCTATCTCCTGTTTTGTCCTTACATGATTATTTTTAAAAGTGAGATCAAGGCCTAAATTTTTACTATCTGTGATAGGTTAGGGTCCCTGTACCCTGCTTTTTGACATACAATTTAAGATCAAAAGCCCCAATTATATATTTATTTATATATATTTAAATCCCCACTTCTATGGATATTAATATCTCTGTGGCTACATATGTGTGCTTCTCTTTATGTAATTTAAATTAATGTAAGTTTCTTTATCTGTCTGTGGTAAGTTTGTAATAAAGAGACCCTTGGTAGTTTTCTGAGGTTCATGAACACTTCCTGGTACAACACTAGGAGTAACACTGCTTTCTTTGTTTTAATAACTGAAAACTCAATTCCCATTCTACTACAATGACAAAAATAAAGATACCTCTTTTGAATTCAGAGATTAATAACTAGGGGCTCTTGATACTGGACATTCCTGGTATATAGTGCACTTGTTGTTACTAAGACATTGTGGACCCCACACAGTGTCCCCAATCTCTTTTAAAAATGTTTTCCTAGCTAAGGGCTCAATCCCTGTGCCACCTGTCATTAGAAGCCTTTATATGTTGGGGATTTGGCTATACATAGATAGTCTGGTCTCCAGTTGAGCTGAGATGTTGAACCCCGGTACCTGGTGGTGATAATTCACCTACATGGAACGTAAGGAGTTCTCTCATGTCTCCTGGAACTCTGGCTCCTGTCTCAGTTACCACCCCCACAGCCCCCACAAGAGAAGCATGGTTAGTAGTCACGTAGGGCAATGCCCCAAGTTTCTGACCTTCAGGCTAAACTCCTCCCCAGTTACCTAACAACAGAAAAGATAGCAGCATACTTTAAGAGGAGCTGTTTGGCCCCTCCTTGCTCTCTCACTCCTCTCACTCTCTCTTTGTCTTCTCCTCTCCTCTCTCCTCTCTCTTCCTCTCTCTCCCTCTTCCTCTCTATCCTTTCTTCTCTCTCTCCCTTTCCCCTTTGTCTCCCCTTGGCCATAGCTGGTCTCTCTCTCTCTCTCTCTCTCTCTCTCTCTCTCTCTCTCTCTCTCTCTCTCTCTCTCTCTCTCTCCCTCCCTCCCTCTCTCTCTCTCTCTCTCTTTTCCCCTGCCTTTCTAAAATAAAGCTCTAAAACCATAGACAGTCGCTGTCATCAAGGCCCGCTGCACAGACTCTCACCTGTGTGGGAATCTCTCTCCCTAAGCCCTTTCTCTCATAACCCTGGGGCTACAGGGTGTTGCCCTGGGGCTCCCTGGTCAGGGACTGCCCCTTGTCTACCCCCTGTCGAGTGGGGTCAGTGGCTTAGATGCCTACCTGGGGCCAAGTGGGCCCTCCCGCATCTGCCTGCCCAGAGCATAGGAGCAACTCTGGCCAGGTGTGGGCTATACTTTCTCCCCCCTCTTCCCCTGCCCCCTTTAGTTCCCACATTTATATACAGCCCTAAATACTGGACATTTCTGGTATATAGTGCTGGTGTGAACTACAAATTAATTGCTCCATCCAGATAGTTTCTTATTTTGGTTCTTCCAGTTCTTTCTTTATTTAAAAGGATAGTTATTGACAACTGAAATACTTTGTGCTTTAGACAGAATACATGTTTGAACTTAAAAACAACTCCAAAATGTGAAAGTACTTTTTATATTTTTAAATTGTATTTATTTAGGGTGTGTGCATGTGAATGTGTATGTGCATGCCTAGCATGGAGCATGAGTGGAGATCAAAAGACAATTTATGAAAGTGATTTCTCCTTCTATCCTTTGGGTTTGGGGGATCAAATTCAGATCATTAGACTTAGTGGCAGGTACTTCTATCCACTGAGACATTGAATGGATTCTGTGAAAACATTTTTGACAAACACATCTTAAAAAACTGCTTCTTTCAATGCTCTTGGATCAGCTTAGTTTGATTGCAGGGAGTGAGATAATGTACAACTTGTCTCCTTGTGTCTGCCTAATTCATAGAACATAATGATCACCCATGGTGTCTCAAATAGCAGAATTCCATCCTTTTGTGTGTGAGTGCTCTCCCAATGAATATGTACATCACATCACATTTTTATTCTTTATCAATGGCTGGCTTCCTCACTTGTTTCTGATTTTTTTCTTTTTGTTATGAGTAGTTTTGTAATGAACGAAAGAGTGCAGATGGTCTTTTTGCCACAGTGATTTCAATTCCTTTGAATATGTACTTATTTGTGTGGCATTTTCAAATCTTTAAATGTTTACTTTTTTTCTTTTCTTTCCTTTTCTCTTCTTGTCTTTTCTTTTCTTTTTTTCTTTTAGATAGGGTCTTATGATCTAGCCCTCGGTGGCCTGTGAATTCACAGTAAATTGCCTCCTGAGTGCTGGGATTAATGATATACTACTGTATACAAAATTGAACTTTTATCTATCTATCTATCTATCTATCTATCTATCTATCTATCATCTATCTATCTATCTATCTATCTATCTATCTATCTACCTATTTATATTTACTTTTTTTAAAATTTGAGACAGGCTGCAAATTTGAAATTTCTCTGCCTCTACCTTCTCAATGCCAGGGGGTCACTGTGTGTGGACTGTACATCATTGCATTGGTTATTTTCAAAATCTCCACTTGATCTGTCTTGGAATTAACATAGTATTAATAGTCAATAAATTTTAGGATTAACATGGGGCTCACAGAGACTGAACCATGAACCAAAGAACATGACTAGACTGGACTTAGGCCCCCTACACATATGTAGCAAATGTGCAGCTTGTTCTTCATGTAGTTCTACTAATAATTGGAGCAGGAGCTTTCACTGACTTGGCCTGTGTTGTTTGTCTTTGTAACATTTTCGCCGAGCTGGGTTTCTTTGTCTGCCCTCACTGGGAGAGGATGTGCTTAGTGCAGATGTGACTTGATGTGCCAGGGCTGGTTGGTACTCATGTGACTTGTGTGCATGTGTATATTGGGGGGGGGGTTCCTCTTCTCAGAGGGAGGAATGAATGGGGGAAAGAGGATGGGAAGGTGGGACCAGAGGACATGAGAGATGTGGGCTGTGATTGGGATATAAGGTGAATACATATATACATACACACATACATAAAATTCATACCTGAATTAAAATCTCATTTTCAATGCTTAATTTTTCTTTTGCTTAACAGTTTAATAAACTTATTATCAGATTAAAATTTTTAGAACACAAAATCATCCAAGCAAACTGGGTGAAAAAAAATCCTTGTAGAACTGTATATTTTAAAGCCAAGTAATAATTGAATCCCTGCAGACTAAACAATATCACTTAGCAGCCTGCACAACGTGAAAGACTAAAAGCTTTTAATTAGACTTTTACTCAATAGGGGAGAAAAAATAATTTAAAAGATGGAGGGCTAATGCTGAATTGTTAGTTTTAACTTTGAACACAATGAAGGAACAATTTGACTAAATTAGTTTAGCTGTGTATTCATTAGCCCTTAATAGAAATGTGAATGCAAACTGACTCCAGGTTATTGTAGTAAGAGCCAGCTTTTTAATTAGTGATTGGCAAAATGTTTATCTGGTTTGTTGTTGGAATGTTGAACCATTTACACAATAGGAATGTTGTAAACCTTTATGTAATCTTAATTGGATCTTTCAGGAGAACAAGATTTTATGTACATAAAATAAAGTATATAGCAATAAAGTTAGTAATTTATATCTAACCTGGCACTGAGGAGCAGAACATTATGCTATGTGGCTCTGTGAAGAGGATAAATGGTTAATAATCAGTGTAGACTCAATATTAAGAGTGTTTAGTTTCTATTAAGTCTCTGGTCATTAGTCTGGAAAGCTCAAAACTGGAATTTTCCATCAGTATAGCAAAATGTGATTTGTGTTGTCAATTTTGTTGCAACAGTTATAATGTAACAATTTTACACTCTGCCTTTAAGAATAATGATGTTCTGATGAACTTAAGCAAACCTCTCATTTGCTTGAACTTAGACAGATAAGATTTTCTTGTGGTAAGCAGTTTATTAGTCTCTCCTAACCTGTTTTGTTTTTACCTTTAATCTATAAAATTCATTTTGTATAATCACCGCACCAAGAAAAGCTCTGCCACAAATACCCAGAGCATGGTAATAGTCATTGCCATTATAATCATTGTAACCCTCGTGATCAGTTTTTCTTCATTTTTAATATATCAATGCTTTTACAATATGTGTAAGCTTGGGGTTTATTGTTGTCAGGAGACATCATGACCACAGAAACTCTTATAAAGGAAAACATTTAAGTCAGGCTAGTTTAAAGTTCACAAGTGTAGTCAATTATCATCATGTCAGGAAGCATGGTGGCATGCAGGCAGACATGGTGCTATCGAGGTAGCCAAATTCTACAATTAATAGGTACCAGGAAGACAGAGTAATACTGCCCTGGCTTGAGCATTTGAAACCTAAAAACACAAACAGATAGACAAACAAACAAATAAAAGCAAAAACCCACTGACACATGTCCTCCAACAAGGCCACACCTAATCCAATAAGAAAAACCTCCTAATAGTACCAGTCCCTCTGAACCGATGGGGGCCATTTTCATTCACATTACCACACTATAAGATACAAAATAATATAAAACCAAGAATGCAGAAATGTTGTGTTACCAGGAACAGGGACACAGGAAAACCTCCAACCAGTGGCTGGGGTTCCTTCTGGATGGCACCAGCCCCATGCCACCTTGGGCTTGAACTTGCCAGATGGTCCCACAGTCCCCAGAGAACTCTCCACACTGAAGGTGCCCTAGCATACCCAGGATTTTAGGATCACTGAGGAGAGTTGGCCTCCAGAGAGAGCTCTGACCCTGGGACTCAGGTGAGAGCAACATCTTGTATCCCTGGTCTTTCAGAGACCAGTCCACACAGGAGAGCACATGGGCCATAAAAGAAACAGAGCTTCTTGGGCAGGGTCCCTTTGGGCCTTCATCTTCAGCCAGGAGGCAGGGTTGATCTCCAGACCTCTGTGCATCTTCTTTGCAATGGGAGAGTTTGCCTGCAGAGAGTGCTCTGACCACTGGGACTCAGGAGAGTGTTGGACTCCCAAGAGAGCTGACAGAGGCTAACAGAATCACAGAAGGAACAGGTTCCACCCAGAGACAGCTAGAACATCGAACACCAGAGATTACCACATGGCAAAAGGCAAGCATAAGAATCTTACTAACAGGAACCAAGACAAATCAGCATCATCAGAACCCAATATGCCCACTACAGAGAGTCCTGGATACCCCAACAAACCAGAAAAGCAAGATTTGAATTTAAAATCATATCTCATGATGATAGTAGAGGATTTTAAGAAGGGCATTAGTAACTCACTTAAAGAAATACAGGAGAGCACTGCTGAACAGATAGAACCCCTGAAAGAGGAAGCACAGCCTTCTGGTCATCTCCAGCTCTGGGTCACCTTGGGCATGAACTCGGCAGACAGTCCCATGGTCCCCAGAGGACTCTCCACACACTCTTAGGATCACTCGTAAGTGGAACACAACATCTGTTCCAAACCAATCATGATGGGCCTGTGACAGAAGGAGCAAGGACACAGGAGCCCAGCCTGAGCAGCAACTCAGGATCCTTCTGATCGGTGCTGGTATAATTTGGTTTCAAACACACCAGACAGCCCCATGGTCCTCAGAGGAAACATCACATCCAGATGCTGGAACACACCCAGAATCTTAGGATTCTAGGATCTCAGGATAACAGGAGCTTGGTCTCACCAGGATATCAGGGTCTCAGAGGAAGCTTGACTGCCAAGAACACTGACACACCCAGAATCTCAGGTTCACAGGAGCAGGAATCACAGGATCACAGAGAAAGCTGGACTCTGAAGAGTCCAGAATCAGCCGGGATTATAGGCAGGACAGCCTGCAATCAGATATACTGAGGGCAGCAAACACTTGAGATAATCAGATGGCAGGAGAAAAGCATAAGAACAGAAGCAACAGAAACCAAGATTACTTGGCATCATTAGAACCAAACTCTCCCACAATAACAAGTCCTAGATACAACATCACACCAGAAAAGTAAGACATGGGTCTAAAGACACTGTTCATGATGATGATGGAGGACTTTAAGAAGGAAAGAAATAACTCCCTTAAAGAAATATAGGAAAACACAGGTAAATAGCTATAAGCCTTTGAAGAGGAAAACCAAAAATCCCTTAAAGAGTTACAGGGAAAAATTACCAATAGGTGAAAGAATTGACCAAAATCATCCAGAATCTTAAAATGGAAGTGGAAACAATAAAGAAATCACAAAGGGAAACAACTTTGGAGATAGAAATCCTAGTAAAGAAATCAGGAACCATTGATGAAAACATCAGAAACAGAATACAAGAGATGGAAAAAAGAATCTCAGGTGCAGAAGATTCCATAGAAAATATGGGCACAACAATCAAAAACAAATGCAAAATGCAAAATGATCCTAACTCAAAACATCCAGGAAATTCAGGACACCATGAGAAGACCAAACCTAAGGATAATAGGTATAGATGAGAATGAAGATATTCAACTTAAAGGGCCAGCAAATATCTTCAACAAAATTATAGAAGAAAACTTCCCTAAAGTAAAGAAAAAGATACCCATGAACATAACAAGAAGCCTAGAGAACTCCAAATAGACTGGACCAGAAAAGAAATTCCTCCTGACACATAATAATTAGAACAACAAATGAACTAAATAAAGACAGAATATTAAAAGCTGTAAGGGAAAAAGGTGAGTCAACATATAAAGGCAGACCTATTAGAATTACACCAGACTTCTCACTAGAAACTACGAAAGTCAGAAGATCCTTGACAGATGTCATATAGACCCTAAGAGAACACAAATGCAAGCCCAGGCTATCTTACCCAGCAAAACTCTCAATTAACATAGATGGAGAAACTACAGTATTTCATGACGAAATGAAATTCACATAATATCTTTCCACAAATCCAGCCCTTCAAGGGATAATAAAGGAAAAACTCCAACGAAAGGAGGGAAATTATGCCCTAGAAAAAGCAAGAAAGTAATCCTTCAGCAAACCTAAAAGAAGATAGCCCCAAGAACAGAATCCCAACTCTAACAACAAAAATAACAAGAAGCAACAATTACTTTTCCTTAATATTTCTTAATATCAATGGAATCAATTCCCCAATAAAAAGACAAACACTAACAGACTGGCTACATAAAGAGGACCCAACATTTTGCTGCATACAGTAAAACCCATGTCAGGGACAAAAACAGACACTACCTCAGAATAAAAGGCTTGAATACAATTTTCCAAGCAAATGGTACGAAGAAAGAAGGCAGAGTAGCCATTCTAATGTCAAATAAATTCGACTTGCAACCTAAAGTTATCAAAAAAGACAAGGAGGGGCACTTCATACTCATCAAAGGTAAAATATTCCAAGATGAACTCTCAGTTTTGAATATGTATGCTTCAAACTCAAGGGCATCCACATTCATTAAGGAAACTTTCCTAAAGCTCACAGCACACATTGCACCTCACACAATAGTAGTGGGAGATTTCAACGCCCCACTCTCATCAATGGACAGATCCTGGAAACAGAAATTAAACAGAGACACATTGAAACTAACAGAAGTTGTGAACAAATGGATTTAACAAATATCTAAAGAACATTTTACTCTAAAACAAAAGGATATACCTTCTTCTCATCACCTCATGGTATCTTCTCCAAAATTGACCACATAAATTATCATAAAACAGGCCTCAACAGATACAAAAATATTGAAATTATCCCATTCCTCCTATCAGATCACCACAGACAAAGGCTGATATTCAATAAAAACATGAATAATACAAAGCCATCGTTGACATGGAAGCTTAACAACACTCTACTCAATGATAACTTGGTCAAGGAAGGAATAAAGAAAGAAATTAAAGACTTTTTAGAGTTTAATACAAATAAAGCCACAACATACACAAACTAATAGCACACAATGAAAGCATTCCTAAGAGGAAAACTCATAGCTCCGAGTACCTCCTAAAAGAAACAAGAGAGAGAATACACTAGCAGTTTAACCCCACACCTAAAACCTTCTAGAACAAAAGGAAGCAAATTCACCCAAGAGGAGTAGACAGCAGAAAATAATCAAACTTTGGGCTGAAATCAACCAAGTGGAAACAAAAAGAATCAACCAAATCAGGAGCTGGTTCTTTGAGAAAATCAACAAAATAGATAAACCCCTAGCCAGAATAACTAGAGGGCACAGGGACAGTATCCTAATTAACAAATTCAGAAACGAAAAGGGAGGCATAACAACAGAACCTGAGGAAATCCAAAGCATCAACATATCCTACTACGAAAAGCTATACTCAATGAACGTGGAAAACCTGGATGAAATGGACAATTTTCTAGACAGATACCAGGTACTAAAGTTAAATCAGGATCAGATTAGTGATCTAAACAGCCCCATATCCCCTAAAAAGTAGAAGCAGTCAAATGGAAAGAGTTACAGAAATAAAGTTTGGAGATGAGACAAAAGGATGGACCATCTAGAAACTGCCATATCCAGGGATCCATCCCATAATTAGCCTCCAAACGATGACACCATTGCATACACTAGCAAGCGTTTGCTGAAAGGACCCTAATATAGCTGTCTCTTGTGAGACCATGCTGGGGCCTTGCAAACACAGAAGTGGTTGCTCACAGTCAGCTATTGGATGTATCACAGGGCCCCCAATGGAGGAGCTGGAGAAAGTATCCAAGGAGCTAAAGAGATCTGCAACCCTGTAGGTGCAACAACATTATGAACTAACCAGTACCCCAGAGCTCTTGACTCTAGGTGCATATGTAACAAAAGATGGCCTAGTAGGCCATCACTGGAAAGAGAGGCCCATTGGACATGCAAACTTTATATGCCCCAGTACAGGGGAATGCCAGGGCAAAAATGTGGAAATGGATGGGTAGGGTAGTGGGCTTGGAGGGTATGGGGGACTTTTGGGATAGCATTGGAAATGTAATTGAGGAAAATACGTAATAAAAAATATATAAAAAATAGTCTCCCAACCATTAAAAGCCCAGGACCATATGGGTTTAGGGAAGAGTTCTATCAGACCTTCAAAGAAAAACTAATTCCAATTCTCCTCAAATGATTTCACAAAATAGAAACAGAAGGTTCTCTACCCAATTCATTCTATGAAGCCACAGTTACTCTGATACCTAAACCACACAAAGATCTAACAAAGAAAGAGAACTTCAGACCAATTGCCCTTATGAATATTGATGCAAAAATACTCAATAAAATTTTCACAAACCGAATCAAAGATCATATCAAAATGATCATTCATCATGATCACGTAGGCTTCATGCAGGGATGGTATAATATACAGAAATCTAACAACGTAATCCACTATATAACCAGACTCAAAGACAAAGACTACATGATCATCTCTTTAGATGCTGAGAAAGCATTTGACAAAACCCAATATCCCTTCATGATAAAAGTCTTGGGAAGAACAAGAATTGAAGGCCCATACCTAAACATAATGAAAGCAATATACAGCAAACTAGTAGCCATCATCAAAGAAAATGAGAGAAACTTGAAGCAATCCCACTAAAAGCAGGGACTAGACAAGGCTGCCCACTTTCTTGCTACCTATTCAATATAGTACTAGAAGTCCTAGCCAGACCAATTAGACAACAAAAGGAGATCAAGGGGATGCAAACTGGAAAGGAAGAAGTCAAAATATCACTATTTGCAGATGATATGATAGTATCTACAAGTGACTCTAAAAATTCTACCAAAGAACTCTTAAACCTAATAAACAGTTACAGTGTAGTAGCTGGATATAAAATTAACTCAAACAAATCAGTGGACTTTTTCTACACAAAGGATAAACAGGCTGAGAAAGAAGTTAGGGAAACAACACCCTTCACTATAGTCACAAATAATATAAAATACCTTTGTGTAACTATAACTAAGGAAGTGAAAGATCTGTATGATACGGACTTCAAGTCTGAAGAAAGAAATCAAAGAAGATCTCGGAAGATGGAAAGATCTCCAATGCTCATGGATTGTCAGTATTAGTATAGTAAAATGGCTATTTTCCTGAAAGCAATCTACAGATTTAATGGAATGCATGTTAAAATCCCAACTCAATTCTTCACCAAGTTAGAAAGGGCAATCTGAAAATTCATTTGGAATAACAAAAAAACCTAGGACAGCAAAAACTATTCTCAATGATAAAAGAATCTCTGGTGGAATCACCATGCCTGACCTAAAGCTGTACTACAGAGCAATTGTGATAAAAACTGCATGGTACTAGTATAGGGACAGACAGGTAGACCAATGGAATAGAATTGAAGACCCAGAAATGAACCCACACACCTATGTTCACTTTATCTTTGACAAAGGAGCTAAAACCGTCCAGTGGGGAAAAAACCCAGCATTTTCAACAAATGGTGCTTTCTTAACTGGTGGTTATCATGTAGAAGAATGCAAATTGACCAATTCTTATCTCCTTGTACAAAGCTCAAGTCTAAGTGGATCAAGGAACTCCACATAAAACCAGAGAGTCTGAAACATACAGAGGAGAAAGTGGGGAAAGCCTCGAAGATATGAGCACAGGGGAAAAATTCCTGAATAGAACAGCAATGGCTTGTGCTATACGATCAAGAATTGACAAATGAAACCTCAAAAAAATGGAAAGTGGAGTCACCTTGGGCTTGGATTCGGCTGATAATCCAAAGGTCCCCTAGAGGACTCTCCACAATATCTTAGGACCACTGGTGAGTGGATCACTACTTCTGTTCCAATCCAATTGCCCAGGACCAGAGACAGCTATTAGGGAAGCAGAAAACCTAGCCTGACCAGGGTCAAAAGTCACTTCCGGTCTGCCCCAGCACCGGGTCACCTGGTATCAGAGTCGGTGGACCCCCAAGGTCCCTAGAGGACAGCTTCTAAGACAGACCCTGTTTCGGGCTCCAGACATCAGGGAACCTTCCCTGCCAGAAGAGAGGTGTCTGCCCTGCCAGGTATGGCTTTGCCTGAGCATCTGGGGTTGACATCTTGGTTCCCAGATCCCTCTGAGACTAGTCTGCACAGGTGAGAGTGTGAACTACAGAAGATAACAGCTTCTGTGACAGGACCTGTTTTGGGCCTTCATCTTCTGCCAGGAGGCAAGTCCTAATGCCAGAAATCTGTGTACCTTCCCTGTAAGAGGAGAGCTTGCCTGCAGAGATTACCAGATGGCTTACGGCAGACGTAAAAATCTTATTAAGAGAAACCAAGACCACTCACCATCATCAGAACCCAGCACTCCCACCTCGCACAGTCTTGGGCACCCTAACACACCCATAAAGCTACACCTGGATTTAAGCATATCTCATGATGATGGTAGAGGAAATCAAGAAGGACTTTAATAACTCACTTAAAGAAATACAGGAGAACACTGCTAAAGAGTTACAAGTCCTTAAAGAAAAACAGGAAAACACATCCAGACAGGTGATAGAAATGAACAAAACTATACTAGACTTAAAAAGGGAAATATACCTGATAAAGAAAACCCAAAGTAAGGCAACGCTGGAGATAGAAACCCTAGGAAAGAAATCTGGAACCATAGATGAGAGAATCAGCAACAGAATACAAGAGATGGGTGAGAGAATCTCAGGTGCAGAAGAGTCCATAGAGAACATGGGCACAACAATCAAAGAAAATGCAAAATGCAAAAAAGACCCTAACTCAAAACATCCAGGAAATCCAGGAAACAACGAGAAGACCAAACCTATGGATAATAGGAGTAGATGAGAATGAGGATTTTCAACTTAAAGGGCCAGCAAATATCTTCAACGAAATTATAGAAGAAAACTTCCCAAACCTAAAGAAAGAGATGCCCATGAATATACAAGAAGCCTATAGAACTCCAAATAGACTGGACCAGAAAATAAATTCCTGCAGACACATAATAATCAGAACAACAAATGCACTAAATAAAGATAGAATATTAAAAGCAGTAAGGGAAAAGGGTCAAGTAACATAAAAAGGCAAGCCTATCAGAATTACACCAGACTTTTCACCAGAGACTATGAAAGCCAGAAGATCCAGGACAGATGTTATACGGACATTAGGAGAACACAAATGCCAGCCCAGGCTACTACACCCAGCTAAACTTTCAATTACCATAGATGGAGAAACCAAAGTATTCCAGGACAAAACCAAATTCACACATTATCCTTCCAAGAATCCAGCCCTTCGAAGGATAATAAGAGAAAAAAAAAAAAAAAAAAAAAAAAAAAAAAAAACAGTACATGGATGGAAACCATGCCCTAGAAAAAGCAAGAAAGTAATCCTTCAACAAACCTGAAAGTAAACAGCCACAAGAAGAGAATGCCAACTCTAACAACAAAAATAATAGGAAGCAACAATTACTTTTCCTTAATATTTCTTAATATCAATAGACTTAATTCCCCAATAAAAAGACATAGACTAAGAGACTGGCTACACAAACAGGACCCAACATTTTGCTGCTTGCAGGAAACCCATCTCAGGGAAGAAGACAGACACTACCTCAGAAAGAAAGGATGGAAAACAATTTTCCAAGCAAATGGTCTGAAGAAACAAGCTGGAGTAGCCATTCTAATATCGAATGAGATTGACTTCCAACCCAAAGTTACCATAAAAGACAAGGAGGGACACTTCATACTCATCAAAGGTAAAATCTTCCAAAAGGAACTCTAAACTCTGAATATCTATGCTCCAAATGCAAGGGCAGCCACATTCATTAAAGAAACCTTAGTAAAGCTCAAACCACACATTGCACCTCACACAATAATAGTGGAAGACTTCAACACACCACTTTTATCAGTGGACAGATCATGGAAACAGAAATTAAACAGGGACGCAGTGAAACTAACAGAAGTTATGAAACAAATGGATTTAACATATATCTACAGAACAATTTATCCTAAAACAAATGTATATGCCTTTTTCTCAGCACCTCATGGTACCTTCTCCAAAACTGACCATATAATTGGTCACAAAACAGGCCTCAACAGATACAAAAATATTGAAATTGTCCCATGCATCCTATCAGATCAACATGGACTAACGCTTATCTTCAATAACAACATAAATAATAGAAAGCCAACATTCACATGGAAACTGAACAATACCCTTCTCAATGATACCTTGGTCAAGGAAGGAATAAAGAAAGAAATGAAAGACTTTTTAGAGTTTAATGAAAATGAAGCCACAACATACCCAAACTTATGAGACACTATGAAAGTATTTCTAAGAGGGAAACTCATAGCTCTGAGTGCCCCCAAAAAGAAACAAGAGAGAACACACACTAGAAGCTAAAAAGCAGATCTAAAAGCTCTAGAACACAAGGAAGCAAATTCACCCAAGAGGAGTAGATGGCAGGAAATAATCAAACTCAGTGGTGAAATCAACCAAGTGGAAACAAGAAGGACTATTCAAAGAATCAACCAAATGAGGAGCTGGTTCTTTGAGAACATCAACAAGATAGTTAAACTCTTAGCCAGACTCACTCTAGGGCACAGAGACAGCATCCTAATTAACAAAATCAGAAATGAAAAGGGAGACAAAACAACAGATCCTGAAGAAATCCAAAACACCATCAGATCCTTCTACAAAAGGCTATACTCAACAAAACTGGGAAATCTGGATGAAATGGACAAATTTCTAGACAGATACCAGGTACCAAAGTTAAATAAGGATCAGGTTAATGATCAGAATAGTCCTATATCCCCTAAAGAAATAGAAGCAGTCATTAATAGTCTCCCAACCAAAAAAAGCCCAGGACCAGATGGGTTTTGGGCATAGTTCTACCAGACCTTCAAAGTTATTCACAAACTACTCCACAAAATAGAAGCAGAAGATTCTCTACTTAATTCATTCTATGAAGCCACTATTTCTGTGATACCTAAACCACAGAAAGACCCAACAAAGGTATGGAACTTTAGACCAGTTTCCTTTATGAATATTGATGCAAAAATACTCAATAAAATTCTTGCTAACCGAATCCAAGAACACATCAAAACAATCATCCATCCTGAACAAGTAGGTTTCATTCCAGGGATGCAGGGATGGTTTAATATATGGAAATCCAAAAATGTAATCCACTATATAAACAAACTCAAAGACAAAAACTATATGATCATCTCGTTAAATTCGGAGAAAGCATTTGACAAAATCCAACACCCATTCATGATAAAAGTCTTGGAAAGATCAGGAATTCAAGGCTCATACTTAAACATGATAAAAGTAATCTACAGCAAACCAGTAGCCAACATCAAAGTAAATGGTGAGAAGCTGGAAGCAATCCCATTAAAATCAGGGACTAGACAAGGCTGCCCACTTTCTCCATATCTATTCAACATAGTATTCAAAATCCTAGCCAGAGCAATTAGACAACAAAAGGAGATTAAGGGGATACAAATTGGAAAGGAAGAAGTCAAAATATCACTTTTTGCAGATGATATGATAGTATATATAAGTGACCCTAAAAATTCCACCAGAGAATTCCTAAACATGATAAACAGCTCCAGTGAAGTAGCTGGATATAAAATTAACTCAAACAAGTCAATGGCCTTTCTCTACACAAAAGATATAGAGGCTGAGAAAGAAATTAGGGAAACAACACCCTTCACAATAGTCACTATATATACATATATAATACCTTGGCAAGACTCTAAGGAAGTGAAAGATCTGTATGATAAGAACTTCAAGTTTCTGAAGAAAGAAATTAAAGGAGATCTCAGAATATGGAAAGATCTCCCATGCTTATGGATTGGCAGGGTCAATATAGTAAAAATGGCTAACTTGCCAAAAGCAATCTACAGATTCAATGCAATCCCCATCAAAATTTCAACTCAATTCTTCTATGAATTAGAAAGGGCAATCTGCAAATTCATCTGGAATAACAAAAAACCTGGGATGGCAAAAACTCTTCTCAAGGATAAAAGAACCTCTGGGGGAAATCACCATTCCTGACCTAAAGCTGTACTACAGAGCAATTGTGATATAAACTGTATGGTACTGGTATACAGACAGACAAGTACACCAATGGAATAGAATTGAAGACCGAGAAATGAGCCCACACACCTATCATCAGCTGATCTTTGACAAGGGAGCTAAAACCACCCAGTGGAAAAAAGACAGCATTTTCAACAAATGGTGCTTTCTTAACTGGTGGTTATCATGTAGAAGAATGGGAATCGATCCATTCCTATCTCCTTGTACTAAGGTCAAATCTAAGTGGATTAAGGAACTCCACATAAAACCGGAGACACTGAAACTTATAGAGGAGGGAGTGGGGAAAAGCCGCGAAGATATGGGCACAGAGGAAAAATTCCTGAATAGAACAGCAATGGCTTGTGCTGTAATATCGAAAATAGACAAATGGGACCTCATAAAATTGCAAAGCTTCTGTAAGGCAAAGGCACCATCAATAAGAAAAAAAGGCCACCAACAGATTGGGAAAGGATCTTTACCTATCCTAAATCAGATAGGGGACTAATATCCAATATTTATAAAGAACTTAAGAAGGTAGACCACAGAAAATCAAATAACCCCATTAAAAATGGAACTCAGAGCTAAATAAAGATTTCTCACCTGAGAAATAGCAAATGGCTGAGAAGCACCTGAAAAAAATCTTCTGCATCCTTAATCATCAGAGAAATGCAAATCAAAGCATCCCTGAGATTTCTACCTCACACCAGCCAGAACAGCTAAGATCAAAAATTCAGGTGAGAGCAGATGCTGGTGAGGATGTGGTAAAAGAGTAACACTCCTCCATTGTTGGTGGTATTGCAAGCTTGTACAACCACTCTGGAAATCAATCTGGTGGTTCCTCAGAAAATTGGACATAGTACTACCGGAGGATCCAGCAATACCTCTCTTGGTCATATATCCAGAAGATGTTCCAACTGGTAAGAAGGACACATGCGCCACTATGTTTATAGCACCCTTATTTATAATAGCCAGAAGCTAGAAAGAACCCAGATGCCCCTCAACAGAGGAATGGATATAGAAAATCTGGTACATTTACACAATGGAGTACTACTCACCTATTAAAAAGAATTTATGAAATTCCTAGGCAAATGGATGGACCTGGAGGGCATCATCCTGAGTGAGGTAACCCAATCTCAAAAGAACTCACATGATATGTACTCACCAATAAGTGGATATTAGCCCAGGAACTTAGAATACCCCAGATACAAGATACAATCTGCAAAACACATGAAACTCAAGAAGAACGAAGACCAAAATGTGGACACTTTGCCCCTTCTTAGAATTGGGAATAAAACACCCATGGAAGGAGTTACAGAGACAAAGTTTTGAGCTGAGATGAAAGGATGGACCATCTAGAGACTGCCATACCCGGGGATCCATCCCATAATCAGCCTCCATATGCTGACACCATTACATACACTAGCAAGATTTTGCTGAAAGAACCCTGATATAGTTGTCTCTTGTGAGACTATGCTGGGGCCTTGCAAACACAGAAGTGGTTGCTCACAGTCAGCTATTGGATGGATCCCAGGGCCCCCAATGGAGGAGCTAGAGAAAGAAACCAAGGAGCTAAAGGGGTCTGCAACCCTATAGGTGGAACAACAATATGAACTAACCAGTGCCCCCCAGAGCTCGTGTTTCTAGCTGCCTATGTATCAGAAGATGGTGTAGTTAGCCATCATTGGATGGCCCGTTGGTATTGCAAACTTTATATGCCTCAGTACAGGGGAACACCAGGGCCAAGAAATGGGAGTGGGTGAGTAGGGAAGTGGGTTTGAGTTATGGGGAGGCTTTTGGGATAGCATTGGAAATGTAAATGAAGAAAATACTTAAAACATTTTTGGAAATGGAAAAAATAAAAAAATAAAATGGAAAAAAATTGGAAAGCATCTGTAAGGCAAAAAACACTGTCAATAAGACAAAAAGGCCACCAACACATTGGGAAAGGATTTTTACCAATCCTAAATTCAATAATAAAGAACCTCCCTTGAGAAAATGACTCTATGAGATCAATGTGTATGTCATTTTCTCAATTTGTGATCAAGGTGGAAGGAACCATTGGTGGTGGTACCATCCCTGTGCTGATTGTCCTGGGTTCTATAAGAAAGCAAGCTGAGAAGCCAGGGGAAGCAAGCCAATAAGCAGCACCCCTCCATGACCTCTGAATCAGCTTCTGCCTCCAAGTTTCTGCCTTGTGTAAGTTCCCTTCTTTTTTCTGTTTGATTGTATTTTTTTTGTTTCTCTTAAGGGATTTATTCATTTCATATTTAAAGGATTTTATAATCTTCATAAGATTATAAGATTTAATGTCATTTTCTTGTAATTTTAGTTGTGATAGAATATTCATGGCTTGCTGTAGTTGTGTAGCTGTGCTTTGGAGGTGTCATACTTGTCTGGCTCTGGTTTATTGTGTTCTTTTGAGGGCTTTTAGTAATCTGGCTGGTTTGGGTCCCTGGATTATTTTTAGTAGGTATCAGTAATGGGGTGAACCTTGATTGACTAGTGGTAGGCCACTAATGGATATCTTTGAGTTGTATGATTCTGGACCTACAGTTATGTATGATTCAGGAGCCTTAGAGCAGATGAAGTTAGGGGCAGAGGTGACAAGAGAATTAATGTCCATTGGGAAAGCAGGTGGCTCAGGGCAGCTTGGCTTGGCCCAGAGGGCTCAGAGCACAGGAAAGCTAACCTGTATGGTTCAGGAGTCTGATGAGGGTAGAGGAGAGGCAGTGAAAAAATGCAGGTCCCCCTGGGATAGCAGGTAGCTCAGGGCAGCTTGGCTTGGCCCAGAGGACTCAGAGAGCAGAAGATGATTGGTAGAGGAAGGGAAGCTAACCTGCATGGTTCAGGAGTCTCAGGTCTGATGGAGGTGGGGAGAGAGGCAGTGGGAGAACAGAGATTTCCCTGAGATAGCTGCACCAGACATTACATTTTTTTTTTCTCTTCTTGAATACAGGACTTGACTCCATTACTCATACAGGTGCTTCTTTTCTTCACAAACTATGCAGTTTGTATTTCTCTTTATCCAGCTTGTTTCTTTTCATGACAGATCTTCATACAACTGGCCATTAATAACCACATGACACAGTCAATACTAGGCTGCCTTGAGATTTTTTATACCAATACCAGTAATCCAAAACTTGTAATCCAAAACATGCAACAAACAGCCACAAGATGATATTTTGTGATATTACTAGGCCATTTACTCATTCTCTTCCTCTCTGACACATCTTGAGCCAGGCAAACCACCTTCAGGGCTGTCTTCTGTGCTCATACCAGGATGACACAATAAACCCCACTTAAAGCATCCAACCACTTTTCTCGTCCAGAGTTCCAAAGCTTTTAATATTCCTCCAACTAACAACATGGTCAGGCCTGTCACAGCAACACCCCAGTCCTTGGTAACGACTTCTGTTTTGGTCACTGTTCTATTGCTGTAAGGAAACATGATGACCAAGACAAGTCTTATAAAATAATCCATTTAATTTGGGGCTTGCTTATGCTTTCAGAGGTTTGTCTATTACAATCATGGGAAAAAGCATGACAGCATTCGGATCTACTAACAGAGAGTTTGAGAGAGACACAGAGTCTGGTGTGGGCTTTTGAAGTCTCAAAACCAATCCCCAGTAGTCCACTTTTTCCAATGTCCCACCACTTATCCCTTTTCAAATAATGCCACTCCCTGATGACTAAACATTAACATCCATTACTCTTTTGGAGATTTTCTTATTCAAATCAACACAAGGCTATTTGTCTCCTAGAGGCAAACTGAGGTAACAAAATCAGTTATGACCTCCAAATCAGAAGATGAATTTAGTATACCTAGGAAGTCAAAATATAAATAATCTGGCATACGTTTTAGATTTAATAAATATTTTAAGTGAAAATTAATCAGAAATGAACAAGATGACCATTACATATCAGTAATGAAAACAATGGATGAAGTTGTAATAACTATAAATTTTTATGCATAAATTATTGGGCACTTACTAACATAAAACAAATACTGAAGGACATAAGGTTATGATAGGATTTATCATAATAATAATATGATACTTCAGTACTATATTCATTTGATTCTGTGTCCCAGCCCTACCGTCTCTCTATTATCCCTTCTTCCATCCTAGACTCTATACTGCAGCTGAAGCTGCACCTTCACTAGTGGCTTCTCCTGGCCCCTCATTTTGTCTCCATCGCCATTTACAGCAATGATTTTTCACCTTCCTAATGCTGTGACCCTTCAAAACAGTTGCACATGGTATAGTGACCCCCGCCCATTTTTTTCATGGCTATTTCATAACAGTAAATTTGTTGCTGTTATGAATTAAAGTGTAAATATTTTTGGAGACAGTAGTTTGACAAGGAGATGGACCAATAGGCTGAGAACAATATATTCACTGCCTTAAAGCCTTTAAAACCAGTACTGCATGTTAGCTTCTTGCACATTACAAGTTTGGCTACCAGCATGAGATTGCAACCAAACTGTACTCTTACCACTTCTGCGTGCCAACCTTGAAGAATGTTTTCCAGAAAATAAAGCATCAGGCATAAATAATGCCTGTCTTTTAGTAATAACAGCTGAGTTTTTGTAACCCCAGCTACCCAGCAACTAGTGTACCAGCAAAGCAAAAAAGATTTTACTTCTAGTCTCAGTTTAAATCCTTGGCCCTGACAGAATCTTTGAGTAACTTTCAGACTTTCTGCTGAGACTTTACAAGGTAAACTTCTGTGATCTGGATTTTTCTGAATTTTATCTTTATTTTTTAAATTAATTATTATATAATTTTCCTCCATCCTATTTGTTCCTTCAACCCATTCTCTGTATCTCTTTGTATCTTCTCAAATTCATAGTCTGCTTTCTTTATTTATTGTATAGCACAGACATATGTCTAAATATATGAATACAATCTGTTCACTCCATTAAATCAGAAATAGTCTTCCTTGGGGATGATCTTCCTAATTGATTATCCAGGTCAAAATTGTCATTCCTGAAATTTCTCAGAATTTCTATTTTTCAAGATCTTCTAACAATCTCTCATTAAGTTCTGAGTACTCCACTGTTTTTTCAGCTCAAGGTTACAAATGCTTCCCCAATCTTCCTCATAGTGTGGTCAAGTCTGTCACAACAAAATCCTACTCTTTGATACAAATTTTTGTGTTAGTTTGCTTCTCTGCTACTATAGTAATACACTGACCCTAAACATCTTGGTTTTGAGTAGAAATGGTTTATATCAGATTACAAGCTATAATCTATCATGGGAGGATGCCAAGGCAGATCTCAAGGATGTAACTGAAGTAGAGGCAATGAGAAATGCTGTTTACTGCCTTATTATGCTGACTTTCAAAGGTTTTGTCTTAGTTTGTGCTTCATTGCTGTGAAGAGAAATCATGACCAAGGTAACTTTTATTAAAAACAGCTTTTAATTGAGGCTGGCTTGCATTTTCAGAGGTTCAGTCCATTATCATCATGGAAGGAAAAATGCCATTGTCTGCGCAGACAAGGTGGTGGAAAAGGAGTTGAGAGTTCTCCATTGTGATGTAAAGTCAACCAGGAGAAGACTGTCTTCCTGGCAGCTAGGAGAATGGTCTCAAAGCCTTACCAGCAAAGTGACACACTACCTCCAAGGCCACATTTTCTAATAGTCCTGCTCAAAGCAATTCCACTAAAATAAGGGACAGAACAAGGATTCACACTCTCTCCCTATCTATTCAATATAGTACGCGAAGTCCTAACCAGAGCAATTAGTCAACAAAAGGGGGTCAAACGGTTAGACATTGGAAAGGAAAAAGTCAAAATATCACTATCTGCTAGTGACATGATAGTATACTTAAGTGACCCTAAAACTTTCACCAGAGAACTCCTAAACCTGATAAATAACTTCAGCAAGGTGGCTGGATATAAAATTAACTCAAACCAGTAGCCTTCCTCTACACAAAGGATAAACAAGCTGAAAAAGAAATTAGGGAAACAACACCCTTCACAATAGGCACAAACAATATAAAATGTCCTAGTGTTACTCTAACCAAACATGTGAAAGATCTGTACAACAAGAACTTCAAGTCTCTGAAGAAAGAAATTGAGGAAGACCTCAGAAGATGGAAAGATCTCCCATGCTCATGGATTTGCAGGATTAATGTAGTAAAAATGGCCATTTTACCAAAAGCAATCTACAAATTCGATGCAATCCCCATAAAAATTCCAACTCACTTTTTCATAGATTTAGAATTAGATATTCTCAAATTCATTTGGAATAACAAAAATCCAGGATAGCAAAAACTATTCTCAACAATAAAAGAACTGGGTGAATCACCACTCCAGACCTCAAGCTGCATTACAGAGCAATAGTGGTAAAAACTACATGCTATTAGTTCAGAGACAGGTAGATAGATCAAAGGAATAGAAATGAAGAACCAGAAATGATCCCACACACCTATGGTCACTTGATCTTTGACAAATGAGCTAAAACTATCCAATGGAAAAAAGACAGCATTTTCAACAAATGGTTCTGGTTCAACTAGCAGTCAGCATGTAGAAGAATGCACATAGATCCATTCTTATCTCATTGTACAAAACTCAAGTCCAAGTGGATTAAGGATCTCCACTTAAAACCAGATACACTGAATTTAATAGAAGAGAAAATGGGGAAAAGCCTTGAACACATGGATATGAGGGAATATTTCATGAACAGAACACCAATGGCTTATGCTCTAAGATCAAGAATAGACAAATTGTGACCTCATAAAATTGCAAAGTTTCTGTATGGCAAAGGACACTGTCAATAAGACAAAATGACAACCAACAGATTGGGAAAGGATCTTTAACAATCCTATATCTGATAGTGGGCTAAAATCCCATATATACAAAGAACTGAAGATGTTAGGGTCCAGAGAACCAAATAAATCTATTAAAATGGGGAACAGAGCTAAACAGAGAATTTGCAACTGAGGAATATCATATCAAATGGCCAAGATGCACCTAAAGAAATGTTCAACATCCTTAATCATTAGGAAAATACAAATCAAAATGACCTTGAGATGCCACCTCACACCAGTCAGAATGGCTAAGGTCAAAAATTCAGGCAACAGCAGATGTTGGCGAAGATGTGGAGAAAGAACACTCTTCCATTGTTGGTGGGATTGTAAGCTGGTACAACGACTCTGGAAATCAGTCTGGCGGTTCCATAGAAAACTGGACATAGTACTACCAGAAGATCCAGCAATACCTCCCCTGGGCATATACCCAGATGATGTTCCAACTTGTAATAAGGACACATGCTCCACTATGTTCATAGCAGCCTTATTTATAATAGCCAGAAGCTATAAAGAACCCAGATGTTTCTCAACAGAGGAATGGATATAGATAATGTGGTACATTTACACAATGGAGAACTACTCAGCTATTAAAAACAATGACTTCATGAAATTCTTAGGCAAATGGATGTATCTGGAGGATATCATCCTGAGTGAGATAACCCAATCACAAAAACACACATGATACACACTCACTGATAAGTGAATATTAGGCAAAGAGCATGGAATACTCAACATATAACTCACGAACCACATAAAGCTCAAGAGGAAGGAAGAACAAAGGGTGGATGCTTCAGTCCTACCTAGAAGGGGGAACAATATAATCAAGGGAAGTAGAGGGTGGGAGGGTGTTTGAAGGAAGAGAGGAGTGGGAAAAAGAGGGACAGAATCATGTGTGGAAGGAGATGGAGGAGATGTGCAGAGGGCCAGGAAATTTAACAGAGGTGTGTAATAATGGGAGCTGGGGAGCTGGGGGTAGCAACCAAAAAGTCTCAGAGGCCAGGAAAGCAAGGGCCTCCAGGACCCCACAGGGATGGCATTAGCTCAAATACCCCATTAAGGGGAGGGAGAATCTGTCAAGACCATATCCAGGTTAGGCATGACCCCCATGTTGAGGGATGGGGTCACCCACCCATCTCCAAAATTTTAACCCAGAATTGCTCCAGTTCAAAGGAAATACAAAGACAAAGAATAGAACAGAGACTGAAGGAAAGGCCATCCAGAGACTGCCCCACCTGGGGATGCATCCACAAGCAGACACCAAACCTGGACACTATGGCAGATGTCAAGAAGTGCTTGCTGACAGAAGCCTGATACAGCTGTCTCCTGAGAGGCTCTGCCAAATCCTGACCAATACAAATGGGGATGCTTGCAGTCCACCCATGTTACTGAGTACAGGGTTCCTAATGAAGGAGTTAGGGGAAGGACTGAAGGAGCTGAAGGGGCCTTATCTGGCATCAATGGGAGGGTAGACCATTGGTCCTGGAAAGGGTTTGAACTGTGCAGGCAGCTTGTCTCAAGACTTTCTCACAGAAGTTCCCCTTCCCCCTGTTCCTTCCTGCAGCAACCTTGGTGAGGCTCCCCTCCTCCTCCCTGGTCATTCAGAGGTGACCAGGTCTGGCGCTGGAATATTGGAATATCACTATCCCTGTTTCCATAAACACACTCCTTAACACCCCTCCCTCCCTGAAGAACCACAAATGCCTGCTTTAGAATAGACAAAAGACAGCCTCCTTTGCCTCCATTGCTGAGGCTGGCACTCTCACTGATAAATGGCTAAGCACTTCCCAGATGCAGTGGGCCTAGTCCTTGGGAGAGAAGCAAAAGAAAATATCCTTGAGAAGATAATCACAGGTCACAAGTGAGAATGACAAGCTGTAAAACACACTAATTCCTGCTAGCACCATAATCTTACTCCCCAAGTCAGAAGAACCCCCCACCCCCTAGTTTCAAAATTCTGCCTTAGCGCCTGAACAAACCATATTGTGTTTGAAAAATGACTTCCCTTTTCTCCTACCCGGTCACCCTAAAGTCCATAGAATCTCTAACTATGCTGTATATAAGTGCCAAGCCTTCTAGGCTTGGGGTCACACTCCTGTCCTGTGCAGTGGGAAGGTTTGTGATCCAAGTCTGACTCGTATTAATAAAAGACTCTATTTGCATCTTTGCATCAGGCTCAGCAGTTCTGAGAGCTCTCCTGGGGGTCCTGTGGAATCACGGACACAACATCTTGATACCCCAGTCTAGAGAAATGCTAGGGAGGTCAGGTGGGTGTTGGTAGGTTGGTGGGAGAGCACCCTCATAGAAGCAGGGTAAGTAGGGATAAGATGGGGGTGGGTGTTGCAGAAGGGAAACTTGGCAAGGGAATAGCATTTGAAATGTATATAAAGAAAATATCTAATAAAAAAAAGACAAAAGGAAATATTGCATTAATTATGGGGAGCTCTGCCAGTAAACAAGGGAAAAAAACCTCTACTCTTTGAGATGGAAAGTACACCATCACTTGCAAATAGACACAATGTTAGATTTAGATCAGATTGCAAAGACATCTAATGTCAATATTTGAAATTTGGAATTTGTGAGGCACCTTACAAATAGAAATAATTCTTAACCAAGACAGTGATTGATCAGAATATTTTTCTTCAAAGAATACTCTTCTTCAAAGAATGTTCCGATGATAAAGAGATCAACTTGACAAACTAATCATATTTTAAGTGTGTGGTGATTAATTCACTTGCAAGGAAAGCTCAGATCTTGGCCACTACAAATTTTACAAAGTGTCCTTATTTGTGTACTATCACAAAAGAACATGAAGTGATGCTAATTAATCTATGACACAATCTAAATGCCCCATGAATTATAAAACGTGCTAATTTCAGAGATGTTGAGTGGGAAATAAAAGAATCAAATATGGAACATAGATTTAAAAAAAACTATATTTCAGCTTCAAACACATGGAAAATATTAAAAAGAACATGGCTCAACTCTAATGCATGAGAACTTCTGGGTGCTGTCAATCAAAGAATAGGAAATGTGAACTACAGATCAAAAACATGATGGTCATTTTACAGTGATATTTGAAAATCATCTATTCAGGGTAATTTCTGAAGTTATAGGAATTGTACTGATTTTCTTACAAGGATAAAGAAAGAATACAATAAGGTTGGAAACAAAATGCTATGCTTTTTGGAGAAAGGAAAAATCCTTCACATATAGAAATATAGAGTGTAAACCCAGTCATGGTAGTATCTTCAAGGTCAAGAATGAATTCAAAATTCAGGAAATAAATGATAAAAGGGAAAGGTAGATAAGAGAAACTGGTTCTGTTTCAACCAAAGTTAAGTAAATGATATTAAGACTTTACATTCTAAAAAAATTCTCAAAGAAACACACTGAACAGATTTTGTGTTCTTTTCCTTTTTTGAGAATTTTCCAACATTTATGAGAGACACATTTTATTTTAAAAGCTAGTATATAGGTGTTTAGAATCTGCCCGCATTTATAAAAGCTAATGCATTCAATTTACCAGTAATCTTAACCAAATCTGAGACATATCTGTCATAATAACTTCTCTAGTTCCCAGTACTGCAGATGGTAGTTAGAATTTTCGAAAAGAAAGTAGTATTCAGAGAAATAAAAGCACAGAGCCAAACATTTAGCTAACTGAATAAATAAATACTAATCTGAATTGTATCACATGTTCTTTTTTAACCCAATACGGATATCTGATGGATATGGTTCTCAGGTCAAAACCCCACTAGACAAACTCTTTTAGAGTGAGCAGAATTTCCTTGGGAGGAGAAATTTAAAGCCATCAGCTCCTGTCTCAATCTGCTTAGTTACATGAAGTGAAAAACA
Source organism: Mus caroli (assembly GCF_978045245.1). NCBI lineage: Eukaryota > Metazoa > Chordata > Mammalia > Rodentia > Muridae > Mus > Mus caroli. The sequence continues at coordinate 48,319,984 of NW_028227264.1, forward strand.
GAAATTTTACATCTCCACAAAAATATGGACCTGTCTCTTCTCATGTCAACATCTTTCCAGCTTCTATCATATTTTCATAAGAAATTCTAAAGACTAACAGTGCTCCAAAACATGTCTGGGAAAAGTAAGGGAGACTAGGGGGAAACAATTCATTTTATTTAAACACTTATATCCTGTACCTAATAAAATGAACATTGGGAGAAATCTTAGACAGAAAATACAGATTCAAGAAGAAAGGCCAAATGTGGTAGGAGTAAATATCAAAAAGCCCCATTCTGAGATGAAGAACTATAGAAACAAAAGGGAAAAATTATTTTTTCTCCAGGGACAAGACCACAATAGAATACAGAATCCAGGCAGTCAGCCCTAAACACATATACATAAGAGTAACATGAAATGAATTCAGCAAATTGCATGTATGTGTGTGTGAACTTATACATAAATTTATAAATTTTATACATAAAATTCTCAATTTGAGAAATGAGGGGATATGGAAGAAGTTAGAGCAGAGAGATATAAAGGTTGAAATATTGTAAACATAGAAATGAAATCATATATTCATTCTCAAAAAATTCTCAAAAAAGTTTAAAACGTAGGTACAGATACTAATACTTAATAATTTGACTCTGAGCCAAATTTTCTAGGAGAAAATTCTGGACATATTATTTGACTTAATTCTATAAATCATAATGTTCATTGTAGACCACTAGTCACATATGAAGTGATAGTATTTTTACAGTTTTGCCAAGAAAATTCTGACATGCTGTAAGAACTGGACAATTTGGCAAGAAAAACAATGTGATAGGAGCAAAATTAGCCCACTAAAATCCATTTGAGAGAGGCCTCTGGAGTGTATCTCTATTTATACAGAAACAGCTACAAGTAAACTGTTTTATCTAGTTACAGACATTTGTCTTAAATAGTATTTTGAGGATTGGACTATATTTAAATGCCAGGTTGTGTATCTAAATTCACAAACCTAAGAAAATCACTTCCTGTGCTTTGGACTGTAAACATTTGGAATCACTCACTTGAAGTTGCAGAAGAGGACATGATGTGTATCTGCAATTTCATGAGGATCAGTTTAGTGAGATGTGTGCCTTGGTGAGTAATTATGCAGAGCATCTAATATACTTCCTGTTAATACACAGCTGTGTTCTCTCAGTTTTCACCTTTCCTGAAGGGTACTGGGTTCTTTGTTGGCTTTTGTTTTATTTATTTACATTCCAGCCTTTGCTACTTCCTCTTTGTATTCTCCTCTCACAGTTCCTCATCCCATTCATCCTCCCCTTTTCTCAGAGAAGGTGCTTCCCACCACCAGGCATCCCCCTTTCCTGGGGCCTACAAACTAGTTGGCTCTAAGTATCTGTGTCTGTTTCAGTCAGCTACTGGTAGGGACTCTCAGAGGACAACCATGCTAGGCTCCTGTCTGTAAGTACATCATAGCATCAGTAATAATGTCAGGCCTTGGTGCCCCCATACCCATGAGATGGATCCCAGTAGGGCCAGTCACTAGATGGCGTTTCCTTCAGTCTCTTCTCCATTTTTGTCCTTGCAGTTATTTTAGGCAAGAAAAACTTTGGGTCAGAAATTTTGACTGTGGGTTGATAATTTCCTCCCTCCACTTGAGGCCATGTCTATCTCATGCTGCCTTCCCAGATTCCATTCCTTTAAACCTACTACTTATATTTTTTAGACTTACTTTATAAACATTAATGTATTAATATTTACAAAATGTTTTAAAATGAAAGACTACCTTTTTAGACATTCTGTTGTCTTATATGTTTATACTAATATGTGTGTATGTGTGGTTATATCTGTCTTTAAATGTATGAGAGTGTATTGTTTACATGTTTGTTTATATGTGCATATATGAGTTTATAGAGTATATACAACATGTTTATGCATTTAATATGAATGTATACACATGTGTGTATGTGAGTGTGTGTATAAGTCTGCCTATATGTATATTTCTATATGTATGCATATCTGTTTTTGTATATGAGTGTTCAAATGTGTCCATATTTTGTATCTGTGTGCCTGTGTATATGTGTTTCCATGTGTACGTACATGCTCATGTATAGACAGGGACCACATTCAAAATATAAAGGTGAGCAGCAAGAGACAGAAATGGCAAAAAGTTCTCTCTCTCTCTCTCTCTCTCTCTCTCTCTCTCTCTGTCCTCTCTCCCTTTATATCATATAGCATTATGAGTGACAACTCAAAAAATTAAACTACAGTTGATACTCACTTCTAATTCCAATGAAGAGAAGTGATTGGCTATATTTTATGTGCAGTAGCAATAGTACAAACCATTGATTAGAGAAATGCAAATAGGATTTTTTTCAGAGAAAACTGACAGTAATAAGGATAATTAAGAGTCACTGCTTTGTCACTTGTTCCAAAGTGAATTAAAGGTTATTTCTAGCTCTTCAGATATGATCTATGCAACCCTGGTAGTAGTCATCCTCTGTAGAAACTATGCTGCACTTATACCCTAGCAAAGCTGGTTATGTTCATTTTTCCTGATCACATTCACAAGAATGATATGAAAACAATTGCACAGTGAATTTTGCCTCTGATACCCCAGCCAACCAATTGTAAAAGTGGCATATGGTGAGAAGCAAACTGCAGATGGCCCAACAACAGCAGTGCACATCTGGCACATAGCTGTTTGGGTTTATATTTGCCAACTCACCAGATGACTCTTTCTGGAGAGAATCCCAATAAGAAAAAATCCACTTGTCTCCTTTCTCCCACAGGCTCAATGTTTTGGCCACTTTTCTCACCCTTATCTGTACATCTCAAAACAATTATGCAATCTTAATCCTTTGAACAGGAAAACATATATATATACATATATATATATATATATATATATATATATATATATATATATATATATGGTTTTATGATTTTACAATCTCTAAACTAACTAAAGCTTTATCTTTGGAAACTACTTACATAGTCTATAAAATGAAAGAACATTTGGTGTAATGATTATGAAGGGTAAGAATAACTGGTAGAAATTCAAGAATATCACTTTCCTCCAAAAAATTTTGCAGTTAGATATTAGAATCAAGCTGTCACGCTATTTTAAATCTTACCCAGTTTGACACCAGAAGTCTAATTATAATAGAAATTACTTTTGTTGCAAAACGTTTTTGAATACTAGACTTTCATGCTCTAGGAAATGAACTAATACAATCTTTAAATATAAGTTACAGATATCAGATATCTTTGGTAGCTTTTTTTTGGCCAATCCTTAATTATTAATACTCTCTATTTTAATACATGTGTGACTGATCATTAGCTATGGAGCTTACTTTAACTAAGAACATTTGGTGCAAATGTCATGTGCCAACATGTGGTTTACCACAGGTCCTTTCCACTAATAAAGTGACCTTGGAGCCACATGCCTACAAACGACAGCTCTCACCTGGGACTCAGGATGATGACAATGTTGAGGAGCTTTGCTTCCAATTCTCTTTGAACACATCAAGGAAGATACTTCCTATTAATCTCTGTGAGCTGGGAGGTTTTGACTACCCCATTAACCTATCCTTATTAATACAATGTCAAATGTAAATTTCATGAATATAATCACCTCAATCTTAAGCTTAGTGAGACAGGGTGATTTAAAAGCTAGTTATAAGGAAAACAACTTTATATAGTGCTATCAAAGGATTAGCATTTGAAGTCCAGAGTTTTCAGTTTCTTACGTAATGTCTCCTTTTTCTTCCTCCTTGGCCTAGGAGATGCTATTGGAAGAACTAGAAAAAATATATAGTGTTAGAATCAATCATTTAATCTCTGTTCATGTTACTGTAAAAACTAAATATTAATAATGTTCACAAATCAGAAAACATGGGGGCCCAAATATTTAGATATTTGAAGAGTTTGTCAAATGAGTATTTTGGAGTCCAGGGTATTATTAACATTTCAGTCTTAATTTCTTCCCTAATGATAAAAATCACATTAGAAAATAGATGAAAATTAAAGTGTGACTTTTCACTGTGACTGACTGAGAAAAGGCTGTTTGAGTATGGCCATTCCCATCTGACGCCATCTCCAGTGCCTCATATTTAGCATGTTGAAAGTGAAACAAAACTTTCTCTTTCTCCTGCTGTATTAATTCCCAGTAAGAATATCAGAATTACTGTCACTCAAGGTTCAGAAGAAATGATAGATCTGTGACCTGTGCTTAGCTTCTTTATATTTCTTTCTCTATATGGTCTTTTCAGTCCTAGTTCTATTTTTTTTCTCCTCTCACTATAATTTCAAACTTGTGCTGTGTTTCACTGGGATTGTGCTATAGTCAGTTAATGTTTCTTTTCATTCAGACTTGCCTCTCACCTGCACACCCCTTCTGGTCACATCATTAATTTAAGTCTGCTTGGTTCTGCTTTTTCCCATCATGGTACTCCTTAATATATACCTTTGCAACAATATCCTATTTACTAATTGTGTTGTTTTTACTTTATTTATATGCATCTTAATATTGTGACAATTTCCCATTAAAGGTGCATGCCTTTGATCCCAGCACTTGGGAGGCAGAGGCAGGCGGGTTTCTGAGTTCGAGGCCAGCCTGGTCTACAGAGTGAGTTCCAGGCCAGCCAGGGCTACACAGAGAAACCCTGTCTCGAAAAAAAAATTACTAATAAAAATTATGCAATTTACTCTAGCTGATTGATTGACTGCAATATTAGTTCTCTAGTGTGCCAAAAATGAAGTACCAATTACTGAGTAGCATAAACAACAGAAATCCAGTTTTGTATACTTCTATATGGTAGACAATTTGTGATGGAGATATCAAGATAGTTGTTTGCTTCTGAGGCCTCCTTCTTCTGTGACTGCTTTTTTCCATGTCTTACTATATGGTCTCCCCTGAGTAGGTGTCAGTGTTCTAAGTCTCACTTCTTACAAATAATTTGCTCATAGGTGAATTAGAGACATGTTCAAAACTATCATTGTGATTCGGTTAGGTCTTTATGACTATCTACAAAGGCAACACAAAGCCTGTTATAGTTAGCATTAGAGATTAGGTTTTGTGAGTGTATATGGAATGGATACCCAGGTGGGGCAGTCTTTGGATAGCCTTTTCATCAGTCTCTACTCTACACTTTGTCTCCATATTTGCTCCCATGAGTATTTTGTTTCCTTTTCTTAGAGGGACCGAAGCATACACACTTTGATCTTCCTTCATCTTGAGTTTCATGTGGTCTGAGAATTGTATCTTGGGTAGTCCAAGTTTTGGAGCTAATATTGACTTAGTGTGTTCATACCATGTGTGTTCTTTTGTGATTGGGTTACCTCACCCAGGGTGATATTTTCTAGTTCCATCCATTTGCCTAAGAATCCCATGAGTTCATTGTTTTAAAATACTCATGGGAGCAAATGCAGACACAAAGTGTGGAGCAGAGTCTGAAGGAAAGCCATCCAAAGACTGCTCCAACTATGAATCCATCCCATATACACTATCAAATCCAGACCCTATTGTGGATACCAAGGAGTGCATGCGGACAGGAGCCTGATAAAGCTGTCTTCTGTCTCCTGAGAGGCTCTGTCAGAGCCTGACAAATACAGAGGTGGAAGCTTGAAGCCAAACATTGGACTGAGTAGAAGGTCCCCAATGGAGGAGTTTGAGAAAGGATTGAAGGAACTGAAGGGGTTAGCAACACCATAGGAAGAGCAGGGACTAGACCACCAACCAAGGAGTATACATGGAGGGACCCATGGCTCCAGCTGCATATGTAGCAGAGGATAAGCCATGTCAGGCATCAATGGGAGGAGAGGTCCTTGGTCCTGTGAAGGCGCAATGCCATAGTGTAAGGGAAATTGAGGGTGTGGAGGTGGGAGAGCGTGGGTGGGTGGGGAACACCCTCATAGACTCAGGGGTAGGGGGATAGGATAGGAGGTTTTGGTGGGCCAGGTAAGGGGATAACATTTGAAATGTAAATAAAGAAAATATCCAATAAAGATAAAATTTTAAAAAATAGAGATTAGGATATAAATATTTAAAAGTTAATCAGAAGTGGAGAGATAACCACATCATAACTACATTAGTCAAGACTTTTTTTTTTTGCTCCCTGTGTATTTCTACTTTCTAGAAAAGTCTCAAATATGAAAATTTAGAGAAAAATCTCAAGGCTTTTTTCCTAGAAATAACTAGGCAGGAATGGATGTTGGAAATAGATCTTTTGTCACAGTAAAATGTCTAAGAGAACACCTGTGGGAACTAAAAGGGAGCAGGGGAAGGAGGGGGAAGGGAGGATAGCCCACATCTGGCCAGAGTTCCTCCTATGCTCTAGGCAGGTGGACACGGGAGGGCTGCCAGACTCTTTCCACTCAGCCCCCCGTGGGCATCTAAGCCACTGACCCCATTTGATGATGGGTGGACAAGGGGCAGCCCCTGAAACCAGGGGCCCCGGGTCACACCCTGTAGCCCCGTGGTTATGGGAGAGAGGGCTTAGGGAAAGAGGTTCCCACACAGGTGCAGCTGGCCTTGATGAGCTGAGACTGTCTATGGTTTTAGAGTTTTCTTATAGAAAGGCAGGGGGAAAGAGGGAAGGTAGGGGAGAGAGAGAGAGAGAGAGAGAGAGAAAGAGAGAGAGAGAGATCAGCCATGGTCAAGAGGAAAGAGAAGAAAGCCTAGAGAATAAGAGGGGGAGAGATTGGAAGAGAGAGGAGAAAGGAGAGGAGAAGACAGAGAAGAGAGGAATGAGAGAGCAAGAGAGTGAGGTGAGACCAAGCAGCCACTCTTATGGTGTGGGTTATCTTTACTGTTGCTAGGTAACTAGGGAGGAGTTTAGCCTGGGACATCAGAAGCTTGGGACATTGCCTATGTGACTGCTAGCCATTCTTTCCCTGTTGGGGCTGTGGGGGAGTGGGGGTGGTGGTAACTCAGACAGGAGCCAGAGTTCCAGAAGCATGAGGGAATGCTTACTGTGTCGTGTAGGTGAATTATCAGCACTCCAGGGTTCAGACCTCAACTCAACTGGAGACCAGACTGTTTGTGTATAGCCCAATGCCAAGCAAACACCTGTGTACAGAATTGAGTTCATGGCTAAAGTTTTTATTTACTCCTCTTGTTAGGCAGGCAAAGTTTAATAGCAGAATCAAAGTGGTTACTGAAGAAGTTATTATCTCTTGAGGTAAAGCAAATTTGATCATAACTTTTGAATTGCTAAGACATATAGTAAGAAAGTATAGCTACAAATAAAAATAATTGGACAGTTAGGGAAAGGAAATACATCTGTAAGGAGTCTAGGGAGAGGAAATGAAAATCATCATAATACACAGTGTGAAACTCCAACAGAATTAATTTAAAAGCTTTGCATCATCATACAAAACAACCCATGCACCCAAGTTTGGTTAGGGATTGCTAAACTTGGTTTAGGATTCTGTCATCCTCAGGTTCACTGTCTCTTTGTGGATGAGATTTAAGTCAGCTTCAGGTCTGAAAAGGAGAGCTTTCCTCATGGTAACAAACATCCCATGGTCAAATCAGATTACAATGATTCAAAGAAGATGGATAATCATTGCTTTTTTAGTAGGGGAAAAGGAATAGCACATAAGACAAAAAACAGTCATTTAGAAGTGGGTTGGGGAGTGGGTGGGAGAGCGTGTGAGGGACTTTTGGGATAGCATTGAAAATGTAATTGAGATAAATACCCAATAAAAAATATGGAAAAAAAAGAAGTGCTGATCAAGTACAGGAATTCATTAAAATACACACACAAGGAAGTTGTTTAGTCAATATTAGACAATCATTCCCCCACTTTATATCCTCCCCAGTACAACTCTTTTTTCCTGTTCTTTTTCTTCTCTCATATACATCCCAGCATTGAACAACACTTTGCATTGAACAACACACTCAGCACACAGTGCTTTCAAACTTTCTCTTACTTAAAAATTCTTGCTCATTTCCCTGTAAGGATGACAAGGTCTATAGCTATATTATTAATTGCTGTATCTGGAATGGAGTATCTGGTGCATGATACTCACTAAGTAAATAAGCATTAACATTTAATGAGAAAGAATGATGTCCTTGGCTTAGTGACAAGCTTCTCAGAATTAAGTAATGAGGGTAATCCTGGAGAACCAATGAGAATAATGTGATGTTGTATTCAGAAATTAGATGACAGAATATTATTGGTTCAAAAAGGACCAGAGGCTGGCATGCCATGTTTCACATAACAAGGCCCTTAAGGGATATGGTATAAGACCCTTGGATACAACTTTAATACGGTAGCTAAGCTTATTTTCAATTCACCCTTGAGTTCTCATGGTCTGAAAATAAAGCCTTTCTTTTGCAACTCCTTTGGGGTTATTTATCGGTTCTTGATCACTGAGGTCCAGATGTTCTTGGATCTCAGAGTTAATTCAGGTCTCTGCCTACAGAGAATGAAAACCTGAGGTGACCTTCCTTGTGCTAGTAAACAACAGAGGCTATGGTCAGGCAGTTTCTATGACTCAAGAAAGGTGTGTTAATAGGCCAGACACCATGACTATGTCAGATTTCAAAGTTTCAAGAAAAAGTGCTAAGACATTGTGCCCATGGAAAGGTATGAGAGAGTCTGGGAAAAAAACTATGGCTAGCTTCCAAATTCACCACCATCTACTCTAACACATTATTGAAAGAATAACATATTTTAGGCCAAATACTAAAGCATTATAGTATTTTCCTCCACCAAATTATTTGTAAAGGACTGGTTTGGAGAAATTCTCCATTTGAACTATTTGGAGGTAATCAAGTGGCAATATTAATTAGACAGCTGAATAAAAACCATCACAGAGCCTTCCAATTTCATGATCTATTTCATGATCTTTCTAACCTCCCTGCCCTTTTAGGTGTAAGATGCATCTGGTTCAATACTGGCCCAGGCATACTAATCCTGATTCCGAACCCATGAAACTTAAGTTTCTACCTCTGTTTTTAACCTTTCCTGAACAATCTTATGGTTTCTTCTTACTCAGATTCCTGCTCAAAAGCCATCTGCTTTGTAAGGCTTATTTCCCCTGTACAGTAGGAAATAATCTCTGTTTCAGTCACCACCGTTTATCCTTTTTTTTCTTTAAAGCACTTATCAACTGAAGCTATCTTATTGATAAGATAAATAGAAGTATCTTCAGTGAAAGCATGCAATCCATGTTTCCTGAATGAATATATTCATGACTAAACAAACATAAAACCTAAGGATAGGAAGAGAGATGCTTAACTTGAGACTATTGTTAGATACTCAAATATGGCCAAACACCAAATATTGATAGTTAGATGATCCCAAAGTTTGCCATGACTGAAAGGAAAATGACTAGAAACATAGTATGTGATAAATATGAGTCCATGTATAAAGGATAGGTCAGGGAATGATACCCATTATAGAAATTATCCTTTCAATCTTGTGATAGGATACTGTGAGATAGGATACCATTTTATTGCTATTTTGTTAGTAATAAAATCGGTGTCACAATAACTAGGTAATACAGCCCCTAAAGTTCTCTGCCTTTTAAAAAATTATACCAACTGTGTCTATGTGACTACCTCATAGATTACCTTTTGTTTCTTTTTTTCTTTCCTTGCTCTCTAGGCCACAAGGATTAGGAAGCCCTTTGTCAACAATTCCATTTACTATGTGTCATTATGACCTTAAGGACTCTTGAGAGCAAAACAGATCTTTCCTATTAGTTTCTAAACCCTTAGAACCCTTTACTATCTGTATTTTGTTTAGTTGTTGGTAATCTTACTTTTGATACCACATCTCATCTTCTGTCTTATCATAGACAACTGCATTCCTGGATCCATGTACATCTAGCTAAATTTATAATCTCCTTAGTATATAAAATTAGGTTATCTGTTCATAGATTAGAAATGCTTGTCCAGTAGCCAATGTGGACTTATATTGTGCTTTGGAGATTTTAATATTCCTGTCAGAGGCAGTCATAATAAATTGCATTATGGTTTTCATCATCCAGTCTGTTTTGTTCCCTCCTATTTTATTAAGAGCACTTCAGACAAGAAGACATGTTTCCCAAGTAACCCTCAAAAATCTAATTTCCTGCTTTGGTTCCTATGCTCAGCATATATACAGACACTCATAGCCTTACAGTCTATATGAAGCAAGTGTATTTGTCATTATAGAGCTGGACCCTAGACAAGTTTCTTTATTCCTTGCATTACACAAAACATGAGCAAAGAATAGTCAGCTTACATATTATCTGACTAAAATGATAATTAGACTTAGAATCCAGTGTGGCAGTGCTTGGGCAATACTAGAAAATTGAGGATGCTAGAGTTCTGTGGTTGTTTTTGTTCTGTGATATTTTTTTAATTTTTCATTCCTAGGAATTGGGAGACCTTGTGGGAAGGGACCATAAGATAAGCTTTCTCTTTAAGATTTTACTACAAATGCAACATTCTTTATAAGCCTTTTTACCTTTTCAAAAATAGAAATTCACTACTATACCCTAGCAGATACCATAAGATTTAGCTCTGTGTTTGCAAATCTCTGTGTTTGAAAGTCATTTGAAAATTGGTCAGTCATTCTGTAGAAAAGCTTAAATAAATATTAACTCCAGTCTGTGTTCTTTCTCCTCATTTACAGCTCTAATGTGTACCAGTTTTTGACATATTTAATGTGGTTCCTTTCATTCATAGTTTTACATAAGACTGGTTAAATAAAAAATGGCAGAGAAATCAAAGTTAAGTAAATAATAATCACAAAGTCAAAGTAAAAAATGGCCCATATCAATCGGGTTTTTTATGGAGTAGATGTAGCAGCAACTGAGACTTCTATTTAAAAACAGCTGCTACAACCAACAACTCTGGAGAAGTAAATATCTATGTTCTAATCAGATTTGATCTTAATAGGAAATGTCATGCAGAAAATGCCCATGTGTTAAAAGATCTAAGTTCAAGGCTCTAGAATTAATCCTATACTAAATCGGCACATCAGACTCCATGTACTTCAGCTCAAGTTGCGAAAGGCAATTTTAGAAGCTGTGAGTAGATAATTTATGATGTAGTGTAAAGTAAAGGACTTTCTATATCTGAACAACACAAAGGGATAAATTTACTGTTGTCAATTGCTTTTATAAAACAACAAGGTCAGCCTTTGGCCCCAATTACTCAGGTGTAGAAACAGAACATGTAGCAAGAAAATCAACAGAACTCCAAAGTTGTAAAAGAAAAACCTGGAAGTAGGCTGATGAAATAACACTGTTCCCTCCATCTTCTTTTGGGGATACCAGAAATACTCCAAGACCTCAAGAAACTTGTATTCAAGCATTTCAGTACTGTTGGTTAAAGAATGCTGTGTTCTCTACTGATTAGAAGAAGGGATAGTGTAGAAAACTGAAAAATGTTTGCAGTGTCTTATGTCTCTTTTCTTCTGATGACTGAATAGTGTAGTTCTCTATATACATGTATCTCTCATATCAGGAAATTCTATGTTGGGGGTGGGGAGGTTCACACATAAATTCAACAAGATAAAGTGTTACCTATCAGGCTGGGCGTGGTGGCGCACGCCTTTAATCCCAGCCCTGGGGAGGCAGAGGCAGGCCGATTTCTGAGTTCAAGGCCAGCCTGGTCTACAAAGTGAGTTCCAGGACAGCCAGGGCTATACAGAGAAACTCTGTCTTGAAAAACAAAACAAAACAAAAACAAACAAACAAACAAAAAAAAACCCAACATATCAGTTCTACTTAGAAAACCAAGACAAAAGGCAAAGCCATAGACTTGCCAAATCACAGGTCTTGTCATTGGTTCGTTTCTGTGCAGGTTGGGAGTATGGCCAGTGAATATGAATCACATCCTTTACACTCTACTTCAGTTGTTTTTCAATTGTGCTCCAGCATTTAGTGTGTCTCTTATTACTTCTTTCGATCCTGGCACTTCTGGATTTATTAGATGCATATAATCAGGGCCCCAGGTTGTCTTATTAGAATTAAAAGGCTTAGTTTGCTAAATTTTTTTAAAACTCGCTGTACAAGTGGAACCTCGAACACTTCTTTACTTCTTCTTTTCTTTATTTATACTTTTTTTTTATATCTCTTGACTTTTTATTGGATATTTTATGTATTTACATTTCAAATGCTATCCCCTTTCCTAGTTTCCTCTCCAAACTCCCCTATCCCATTTCTCCTTCACCTGCTTCTATGAGGGAGCTCCCCCTCCCACCCACCCACTCACAACTTACCACCCTGGCATTCCCCTACACTGGAGCATTGAGCCTTCACAGGACCAAGGGTTGCTCCTCCTATTGATGGCAACCAATGCCAACCTCTGCTACTTATGTGGCAGGAGCCATGTGTACTCTTTTGTGGTGGTTTAGTCCCTGGGAGCTCTGGGGAGTCTGGTTGGTTGATATTGTTGTTCTTCCTATGGAGTTGCAAACCCTTTCAGCTCCTTCAGTCCTTTCTCTAACTCTTCTATTGGGGTCCCATGCTCAGTCCATTCATTGGCTGTGAGCATCTGCCTCTATATTTGTCAGGCTCTGGTAGATCCTCTCAGGAGATAGCTACTCTTTAACTGCTCTTGAACAGATGGACAAAAAGGCAGCAAGAGGCAATATTACATAAAATGCAGATAAATTATGCACTGAAGATAGATGTCCTTGCTTCTGTTTTTCTCTCCTTCATTCATGATATACACGATGTTATTGAGGATGTTGGGATTTATTCAAATTTCTAATGAGGTTTATGAGAATCAGGTCAGAAGTGAAGATAGGAAAGATGGAGGGGGAGTTTTGTCCTGTATTTGTTGAAATCCCGGCTTATCTTTTACTCCAGCTTTTCAAAACTCCTCCTTTTGGAATAAACAGAATCACAATCATAGGCATTTCTAGCAATGAGGAAGAAGTTTATTTTTGGTTCTCTGCTTGCAGTGTTGAATGGGAAAGAGGTAAAGTATTAAATATAGTGGAGGTAAAGATATTCTTGAGATGCTTTTGAGATTTAGTTGAGATTTGCTAGAGATGGGAAGTGACTTCCCTGGCTGGATGTAATAAGCATGTTTTCCTGGTGTGTTTACTAGCGCTGTAGCTCATAGGTGACAGTAACAGCCATAGGGTGAGATTCACCTGAAATTTCATAATTTGGCAGGTTTTTCTCTATAAAGAGAAACAATTAATAGATTAGCCTGAGGGGCAGAGAAGAAGAGTTTATTGAAGTAGATTACACTCTGGACATACTCCAGTGTTGAGTAGAAATCACTCTAATAGGATGATGTAAGCTGCGGTAGACAGAGATTTTAGAAAAGATTTTTTAAACTATAGATTAATAAAGCAACAACAACAAAACAGACTGCATACTACTTAGGTCATAAGTTAAAGTGAAGCAACAAATAAACTACTGTAAACAGAAAATCACATGTTCTTCCCCATGTTCGAAGGTCCTAGCCTACAATGTATAGGTAATATATGTAAACCAGTGTAAGTGTGAATGCATTCTAAGAATTTATAAATGAGGTCAAGAGAAGATAATATTGGCTGAAGAAAAGGGGTAGACAATAGGCAAAAAATAAATCCCCACCTAAGTCATAGAAAAGCATATAAAGTTATTTTTTCCCCTAGCTTTAACTCCATCATAGTTTTTCCCTTCCATGATAGATATGTGCATTCAACTTGCTGTATTTTGATATAGGAAGTGTCATTTTTGCACACTAAAATAATTCAGCACATGTTTGATTCCCAGCACTAACATGACAGTTCAAAACTGTCTATAACTCTAGTTCTAGGATTCAATACCCTATTATTTTGGCTAGACAAAAGATGAATGCCACATGGTAAGGAATATGGTTGTTTTAGAAAGTTTTCTTTTCCTTTTTATTGGAAATAGATTATTTTCTTATACATGATACATGTCATGATTACAGCTCCTGCCCCCTGGACTCCTCCAAGTTCATCTTTCCCTTCCCTTTCATGCAGTCCTCTCATTATAAAAGAACAGGCTTGAAAGCAAAGTGCTAACAACAAAACATATCAAAATAGAATAAGATAAAACACATCACATTGGACAAGAGAAATCAACAGAAGGAAAGGGGATCCAAGAGGTGGTACAAGAATCAGAGTAGTTGATCAAATACTCAAGAGTCCCATGAAAATGATAACCTGAAAGCTTAGTTTATATAGTGTTTATATATGTATATCACTTATATAATATATATACATGCATACATAAATCCATATATATCATGTATATTATTAGATATGTATATTTAATATATATTCACTGTTTATAAAGCTTAATTTATAAATGTATATACATATGTGCATATAAATACATGTATGTTTATATAAACTTATATAAGCAGAGGACCTGGTGCAGATCCATATAGGCCCTGTTCTTGCTGCTTCCATCTCGGTGAATTCATATTTACCTTGCTTAGTTGATTTAGAAGGCCTTGCTCTCCTGATGTCCTCCATCCCCTGAGCTCTGAGAGCAGGAATTTCATGGAGACAGAATTTTTGAAGCTGTGTGTCCCATTGTCTCTCTCTTTCTGCATATTGCTTTTCTATGAGTCTTTGTATGAGTTCTGATCTAATGTAGGAGGAAGGCTCTCTTCTGGTAGATGAGTAAAGCCCTGGTTTGTGAGCATAGTAGAATATCATTAGGAGTCATTTATTACTCCTTTTTTTTTTGGTCAAGTACTGATAGTATTTAGTTTTCAGGCTATCTACTGTTTCTTGGTCATGAAGCATTGAAGGTATGATTTTCATCTCATGGAGTGGGCCTGAAGTCAAATTAGACAGTCATTGGTTATTCCTACATGCATTGTGACACCATTACCCCAACATATTTTACAGGCAGGAAAACATTTTAGACTAATTTTGTGACTGAATTGATATATATATATATGTTTCTCTTTGGTAACCTGACCAGTGCCTTTCTAATAAAGACACTAAAACATGGAAAGGGTCGGGAAAGGTTCTATTTAGACATCAGCTTAACTTCTCATGGTCAATGAGTTGTTTGGTTATTGTCTTTAGCAATAGGTTCTTGCCATTTAGAACAACATGTTTTTTCATTAGGTATTTTCTTCATTTGCATTTCAAATGCTATCCCAAAAGTCCCCCAGACACCCCCCCCCACTCCCCTACCCACCCACTCCCACTTCTTGGCCCTGGTGTTCCCAAGTACTGAAGCATATAAAGTTTACAAGACCAAGGGGCCTCTCTTCCCAATGATGGCCTACTAGGCCATCTTTTGATACATACGCAGCTAGAGACATGAGCTCCGGTACTGGTTAGTTCATATTGTTGTTCCACCTATAGGGTTGCAGACCCCTTTAGCTCCTTGGGTACTTTCTCTAGCTCCTCCACTGAGGATCCTGTGTTCCATCCAATAGCTGACTGTGAGCATCCACTTCTGTGTTTGCCAGGCCCCGGCATAGCCTCAGAAGAGACAGCTATATCAGGGTCCTTTCAGCAAAATCTTGCTGGTGTATGCAATGGTGTCAGTGTTTGGAGGCTGATTATGGGACATATATATATATTTTTTTTTTTGACAACAGCCTTGGTGATTTGAGAATTTCTATGGGACCCTTTTGGCGAACAATTCAATTTGGTTTAACAAGTCTCAGTATGGGAAAGTTCATTTTGTGACAAGAGATGGTCAGTTGAGACTCTGTCTTCCCCGTTATTTTGAAATTTAATTATGACCATCTTTATATGCTTTTGGAAGTTTCCAATGCACTGTTACCATACTACTTTTCAAATGCCTTTCAGTTCTAGCTATTTTTGCCTATATCTCATTCCTCGATCCCATGTCTCCTCTTTCTCCCCAACTTATCCTGCCATTTCAGTGCCCTGGCTCCTAGCTCACAAATACAAATCTATTCTACTTCTCCATCCCAGGGAGATCCTTGTGTTCCCCTAGCCCCTGTATACCTAATTTCTTTAACTAATCCCTCTAGGTTTATGGATTATAGCTTGGTTATCATTTACTTAGCAACTAGTATTCACATATAAGTGAATAATACCATATTAATCTTTCAAGGTATGGGTTACCTCACTCAAGATGATTTGTTTGTGGTTACTTCCATTTGTATGTAAATTTTATGTATTTTTTAACAGCTAAGTAGTGCTTCATTGTATAAATATACCACATTTTTTTTATCCATTCTTCAGTTGAGGGACATCAAGTTTGTCAATTTCTATTATGAATACAACAACAGTGAGCACCATAAGATGAATCATCTTTTGGGTATATGCATAAGAGTTGTATAGATAAAATCATGAGGTAGGTAGATTCCCAAGTTTCCTAGGAACACTCATGTGATTTCTATAGTAGCTATACAAGTTTGTACTTGCATTAGTAATGGAGGTGTGTTTCCATATCACATCCTCTCCAGAACGAGCTGTCACTTGTGTTATCAATCTTAGCCATTTTGACAGGTGTAAGATAGAATTTCAAAGTAGTTTTGATTTGCACTTCCCTGATAGCTAAAGATATTGGATACTTCTTTAAGTGTTTCTCAGCCAGTTGATTTCCTCTATCTGAACAGAGAATTTTCTAGTTATATCTGCACCCTATTTCTAATTGGATTATTTGTTTTCTAGTTATCTAGTTTTTAAATTATTTATATATTTATATATTAGTCTTTCATCAGATGTGGAGTTGAAAAAAAACGTTTCATTCTGTGGCTACTGCTTTATCCAGTTATCTGTGTCTTTTGCCTTACATAAGCTTTTCAGTTTCTTATTGTACTATTTGTTCATTGTTGGTGTTATTGCCTGCATTAATAGTATTCTGTACAGAAAGTATTCTTATTCTCCCATGCAAATTAGTTTAAGGTTATTTCTATCTGTCTTACAGGTGGTTGGGTGTATCTGTATCTATACTGAGGTCTTTGATGCACTTTGGGGTGTGTTTTGAGCAGTGTGATGAATTTGTTTCTATTTGCATTCTTCTACATGCAGAAATCCAGTTTTACCAGAACCATTTGTTGAAACTGCTGGTTTTTTTTTTTTTTCAGTCAGTATTTCTAGTTTCTTTATCAAAGTTTATGTTGCTAGATGTGTGAATTTATGTCCAGGTCTTAAATCTGTTTCTACTGATAAGTGGCTACTTTAATGTCAATACCATGCTATTTTTATTACCCAGTTTTATAGTACAATTTGAAATCCAGAATGTTGAGACCTTCAGCTCTAGGCCTCTAGCTCAAACCATTTTGATTAATCAAGTTTTCTCAATTGTTAATAAAAAGGAACTTAAAATAAATTACAGTAACTTACCAAAAGTCATAATTATATGACAGCCATCCATCCAGTCTAAGTGTTAACAACGTCACCTACAAAGCATCACATTTACATAAACAGCAAAAAAAAAAATCTGTGTGAAGGCAGTTGTACTATCTATATCAATGTCAGATTGGTCAATGGCCTTGAGAGGCTTTGACACTTCCTCAAAAAATGGAGAACCGCCGGGCGTGGTGGCGCACGCCTTTAATCCCAGCACTCGGGAGGCAGAGGCAGGCGGATTTCTGAGTTCGAGGCCAGCCTGGTCTACAGAGTGAGTTCCAGGACAGCCAAGGCTACACAGAGAAACCCTGCCTCGAAAAACCAAAAAAAAAAAAAAAAAAAATGGAGAACCAGTGCTTAATCCCATGATGTTAACAAAAAAGCACTCTTATGACGAAGATTAGAATTCCCCTTCACTAGAAAAAAAAATAAGATGAAGCAGCTAAGCTAAGGGTCTGAAACTTGGCATCATGCAGAACATGTAGAAGACATGGTCATTTGTCAGTATGACACAGGGAGACTTTAAGAAAGTTGAAATATCATCCAGCACATTAGAATTCTGGAAGAGAAAAGTGAAAATCACCCTGTCAGTTAGTGGAACTGAAGGCTAGAAAAATTAGACTTCCTCATGATTAATGTTAGTACTGTCATCTTCCACTCTGTCACCTACTTCTGTGGAAACTGAGTTTGCATCATGGGCAGGAAGAAACCGTTAAAGTAAGCATCAAAGCAAAAACAGAACCAGTGTATAGAGAAAGATTGCTTTAACACTTTCAAAGAACCTCCCCTTTCATATATATCTTGTCTCTTTCTGTGGCTGGCTCGATCAGTGAGGATAATTAGACTGAATCTCTGGTGGCAAGGCAGGTGGCAGCTGAATGGCTAGAAAATTACACACTTTGATTCTACACTGCCAGAAGTTCCCACTTTCCTCATTTTGATTTTTTGTTATTGAAAAAAAAAAGTTTTCTTTCTCCAAAGAACAAATTTAAGTACAGCTACATTCAGAAAGCTTTACACTACATCTATTATCATAGAAAGGCAGTTTATAACTACTGTATCTTAGTGAATATGATGACTAAGTTAGATAATATAATGTTAATACTAACAAGATTAGGAAGAAACATAGTGATATAAATTTACACAAATTATTTCAAATGTATAAAAAATATAATCATATTTATCTTGTAAGCTGAAGATAAGATCTTGATCCTTAACCCCTCAAGTAGGCTCTTAAAAATTAACTAAAATTGTTAATCAACTCTTTAGAAAAATTATATGTAAACATTTATCATGAAGTATTAGCACTTACAAAAGTCTAGAAATATTAGTTTCAAACATTTCTCAGATAGGATTTTATGTGGGTGCATAAAACTTGATTGTCCAGTCATGTTGCCGCCTGCCTTCACCAGGCACTTAGCACCAGGAACATACAAGTTAGATCCCTTATCTGTCTCATTCTTCAGCACATGAGGTACTTGAGGTCATACCCAACTGCCCTGAGTGATACATGGTACCCTAGAGCTCTATTATTCAGCCACCTCTTGGCTAGCTTTCACCATCACCAGAAAAACACAGGTTAGATTCCTTCTGTGGCTCCATTTCTCTGACCCCAGATACCTGCCCCCTCTTGAGCATGCCCAGCTACTATGAGATATGCTTTGCCCCCTGAGTTCCATTGTCTAGTCCAAGGTGGCCCACCAGAAGCCTGCTGTGCAAGAAACATCCAGAAACAATCATATGGCTAAATGTCAATTTAAGATCACAATCAACAAAAGCTGGAACAATATGGCACCTTCACAGTACAGAGTAGGACTGGAAAATAGTTTTCAACCAAATGGACCCAAAAGCAAGCTGGAGTAGCAATTCTAATATCTAATAGAATAAACTTACAACCAAACAAGATGGGGAAGGACACCTCATACTCATAAAATGAAGAATCCAACAAGATGATTTCTCAATTCTGAACATCCATACGACAAATTCAAGGGCACACACATTCATAAAAGAAACATTACTAAAGTTTAAATTGCATATTGAATCCCACATATTAATAGTTGTAGACTTCAATAACAAATTCACACTAATGGACAGGCCATCTACACAGAAAGTAAACAGAGAAATAATGAAACTAACAGGTTATCAATCAAATGGACCTAACAGACATCTATAGAATATTTCATCCAAACACAGAAGAATATACATTCTTCTTAGCACCTGATGGAACCATCTCCAAATTTGACCATATAGTCAGTTACAAAGTAAGTTTCAACAAACTCATTGAAAATTGAAGTAACTTCTTGTATCCAATCAGACCACTATGGTTTAAAACTAGAAATCAACAACAGAAAGCCCACAAACTCATGGAAACGGAACAACTCTCTCTACACAATGATCTCTGGCCCAGGGAAGAAATTAAGAAAGAAATGAAAGACTTTGTAGAATTCATTGAAAATGAAGGCACAACATTCCAAACTATGGGATGCAATGGAAACAGTGCCAAGAGGAAAGTTCATAGCACTAAGTGCCTTCACAAAGAAATCAGAGAATTCTCATACTAGCAATTTAGAAGTACACCTGAATGCACTTGGAGGAAAAAACCAGCAGCAGCAGCAGCAGCAGTAGCAGGAGGAGGAGGAGGAGGAGGGGGAAGAGGAAGGAGAAGAAAATGCACCCAAGAGGAATAGATGGCAGGAAATAATCAAACACTGGGCTGAAATCAATAAATTACTAACACAGAGAATAATACAAAGGATCAGTGAAATCAAGAGCTGGCTCTTTGAGAAAATCAACATTATAGACAAAAACCTTACCCAAACAAACTAAAAGGTAGAGGGAGACAGTATACAAATTAATACAATTAAAAATGAAAAGGGAGACATAACAACAAACACCAAGAAAATTCAAAGAATCATTATATCTTACTTTAAAAGCCTGTACTCCACATAATTGGAAAATCTAAATGAAATGGATAGTTTTCTAGACAGATACACTAAAGTTAAAGCAAGATCGGGTAAACTATGTAAATGTCCTATAACCACCAAGGAAATAGAAGCACTTATTAAAAGTCTCCCAACCCAAAATAGCCCAAGACAATATAGTTTCAGTACAGATTTCTACCAGACTTTAAAAGAAGAATTAATGTGAATACTCAAATTATTTCAAAAAGTAAAAACAGAACATTGCCAAACTCATTCTATTAGGCCACAGTCATGCTGATATCTAAATCACATTGAGACTCACTAAAGAGAGGGAATTTCTGAGCAATTTCCTTTATAAATATTGGTGCAAAATTACTCAAAGTAATTGTAAACTGAATCCAAGAACACATCAATGACCTTATTCACTATTGCTCTGGCCCTTGGTCCCTCAAGATGGTCCTTGGGAGTAGAGGGTAAGAAGGCACAGAATCAATGACACAGACTCTGGGGATCAAGTAGGAAGCAGAAGCAGACTCCTTTATTCTGGGATTGGGGTGTGCCTTTATACCCTCCACCTCTGCTCCATTGGTCATTTGACATATCTTGCTCCCTGTCATTGGCACCATTAGATTAATTGTTCTGGTCACAAGCTCTGTTGTCATTTGTCTCCAGGCATCAGGCAAATTTCAGTGTTGCCAAATATAGAAGTAGCTGTTGTACATGTGTGGGACACTATGGGCTCCAGCCAGGGTATGATGGCTCATTCCTCCAATAATCTACCATGATGAATCCAGGGATCCAGGGATGGTTTCATATATAAAAATCCATCAATTTAATCCACCCCACAAACAAAATGAAAGAAAAAAATCACTTGAGCATCTTATTAGATGCTAAACAAGCTTTTGACAAAACCCAACACCCCTTCATGTTAAATGTCTCGGAAAGATCACAGATACAAGGTACATATCTAAACATAATAAATGCATTATACAGCAATCAATAGCTAACATCTCTCTATTAAATTGAGAGAAATTTAAAGCAATTCCACCAAATCAAGGGCAGGACAAGGCTGGTCCAACTCTCACTATCTAATTAACACAGTATTTCAAGTTCTAGCTAGAACAATAAGACAACTAAATGATATCAAAGGAATACAAATTGGAAAGGCAGAAGTAAAAGTATCACTATTCTGAGATGATATGATAGTATACATAGTAATCAAAAAAATTCTACCAGAGAACTCCTACAACTGATGCACACCTTCACTAAAGTGGCTTGGTACAAAAATTAACTCAAAAACAAAAACATTAGTGGCCTTTATTTCTACAAATGATAAACAGGCTGAGAAAGAAATAAGGGAAACAACATCCTTTACATTAGACACAAAATAATATAAAGTATCTTCATATAACTCTGACAAAGCAAGTGAAAGGCCTGTTATGACAAGAACTTCAAGTCTCTGAAGAGAGAAATTGAGGAAGAAATCAGAAGATATAATGATCTTCCATGCTCATGGATCAGTAGAATTATCATAGTACAAATGGACATCTTACCAAAAGCAATCTACAGGTTCAATGCAAGTCCCATTGAAATTCCAATACAAGTTTTACAGACCTTGAAAGAGAAATTCTCAACTTCATGTGGAAAAGCAAAAAAAAAAAAAAAAAAAAAAAAATCAGGATAGTTAAAACAATACTGTGCAATAAAAGAACTTTCAGAGGTGTCACCATCCATGATTTCGTGTTATACTACAAAGCAATAACAATTAAAATCACATAGTGTTGGCATAAAACCAGAAATGTTGATCAGTAGACTAGAATCAAGGACCCAAAAATAAACCCAAACAGTTATGGACACTTGATTTTTGACAAAGGAACCAAAACCATACAATGGAAACTGTAAAGCATCTTTATCAGATGGTGCTGTTCTAATTACATGTCTACATGTAGAAGAATGCAAATATACCTACATCTATCACCCTGCACAAAACTCAGATCCAAGTGGATCAAAGATCTCAACATAAAGCCAGACACACTAAGTCTAATAGAAGAGAAATCGGGGAACTGTATTAAGCATATTGGCAATAGAGAAAAATTCTGAACAGAACACCAATAGCTTGGGAACGAAGATAAACAATTAATAAATGGGACCTCGTGAAACTGAAAAGCTTTTGCAAGGCTAAAGAAACCATCAGTTGGACAAAATATCAGCCTACAGAATGGGAAAAGATCTTCACCAACCTTAAATCAGACAGAGGATTACTGTTCAAATATATACAAAGAACTCAAGAAATTATACACCAACAAAACAAATAACTCAATTTAAAAATGTGTTTTCATGAGAATTGCTGAGAAAAAAAAACCCAAGTGATACCACATGCTAACAAGAATGTGTTAAAAGGGAGCACTATTCCATTTCTGGAGGACTGCAAACTCACTTTGGAAATCTATGTTGTTGTTTTTCAGAAAATAGGGAATAGTTATCCTGAGCATATACCCAAAAGACACCTCATTTTACCACAAGGATACCTGCTCAACTACATCCATAGCTGCTTTATTTGTAATAGTCAGAAACTGGAAATAAGATAAATGTCTCTCAATTGAAAAATAGATAAAGAAAATGTTGTACATCTGTACAATAGAATACCATTCAGCTACTAAAATCAGGACATCATGAAATTTGTAGTCGAATAGAACTAGAAAATATCATGCTGAGTAAGATAACTTAGACCCAGAAAGTTATGTATGGTAGTGTAACTCTCTTATAAGTGGATAATAGCAATAAGCTACAGGCTAACCATGCTATAATCCACAGACTCAAAGAAACTAAGTACTAAGGAGGGCCCAAGGAAGGATGTATGAATCTCCCTCAGAAGTGGAAACAAAATAGTTTTAAGAGGTGATAGAGATAGGGAACTGGATAGGAGACAAGGTGAGGAGGGGAATAGGGATGGAGATAAAGTGTAGGGAAAGGGGGCTTGGAGTAAGAATGGAAGTCAGTGTAGACAAGGAGGCATCTCTAGAATAAGCTGAATACCTGGGACATGGAAGGTTCATGGGAGTTTAGTCTATGGAAGTGACCCTAGCTGAGATTCTTAGCATCGAGTATGGAAACTAAAGTGTATACCACCTGTAGCCAGGCAAGACTTCCTGTGGAAGTATGGAGGCATCAACCCTCTGACAAAACTTTAAACCTATATTTTGTCCTGCTTACAAGACAACTAAAAACTGCTCCAATGTGAGATTCATGCCATGTGAAAGAATCAACCTCTTACATTATTAATGATGCTTGGCTATGCTTGCAGATAGGAACATAGAATAACTGTTTCCTAAGAGGCTTCATCCAGCAGGAGATGGAGACAAATGCAGAGACCTGCAACCCAAACATCAGGCAGAGGACTGTAGACTTGTGGAAGAGTATAATATGAAATTTAACAAGCCAGATAAAGCCAGAGCAAGCAAAGAACACCACAAAAAGACTCACAGAGTCAACTAATCTGGGTCCATGGGACCTCACAGACTGAACCATCAACCCAAGCACCTGATGGAGCTGGACATAGGCCTCCTACACATTTGGAGCAGATACGCATCTTGGTCTTCAAGTGGGTTCCTTAACAATTGGAGCTAGGGCTGTCTTTGACTCTGATGTCTGCCTTTGGATCCCCTTAACTAAACTGGACTGCCTTGTTGGGCCTTAGTGGGAGAGGATGTACTTAGTCCTTCTGGAACTAGATGTCCCAGGATAAAGTGGTACCCATGGTGGAGGAGAGGGGACAAAGAGGGGAGGGATTTGTTTAAGTGTGGGACTGGGAGGAGTGGAAGGGGCTTGTAATTGGGAATAAATAAACAAAAACATTTTTTAAAATATTTTTTATTACAACTTTTCCTCAATCACATTTCCAAGGCTATCCCAAAAGTCCCCCATACCCTCCCCCCCCCACTTCCCTACCCACCCATTCCCATTTTTTTGGCCCTGGCGTTCCCCTGTACTGGGGCATATAAAGTTTGCATGTCCAATGGGCCTCTCTTTCCAGTTGCATACACTAGCAAGATTTTGCTGAAAGGACCCAGATATAGCTGTCTCTTGTGAGACTATGCCGGGGCCTGGCAAACACAGAAGTGGATGCTCACAGTCAGCTATTAGATGGATCACAGGGCCCCCAATGGAGGAGCTGGAGAAAGTACCCAAGGAGCTAAAGGGATCTGCAACCCTATGGGTGGAACAACATTATGAACTAACCAGTACCCCGGAGCTCTTGACTCTAGCTGCATATGTAACAAAAAACATTTTAAAACTCCATAATTTGAAGAAAGAACTGTAGCAATGAAGAACAATCTCTTTCATGAAAATGTGCATAAATATTTGTGAAAGTGTGTTGTCATATAAGTTAAGGAACAACTTATTTTAAAGAAGATTTCAAATTAGAAGGTGTTTGAATTAAGGATCTGAGAAATGTCCACCAGACCTACTCCTCTGTGGTGGTTTGAATGAGAGTGCCTGTAGTAGGTTCATATGTTTGAATGTGTGGTCCTTGTTTTGTATAACTATTTGGGAAAGATTAGGAAGTGTTGGCTTGGTAGGTTTCTGAGTTCGAGGCCAGCCTGGTCTACAAAGTGAGTTCCAGAACAGCCAGGGCTATACAGAGAAACCCTGTCTGTCTCAAAAAACCAATAAATAAATAATAAATAAATAAATAAATAAATAATAAAAAAGGAAGTGTTGGCTTATAGGAGGGTGTGTGTGACTTGAAGTCAGCCTATAGGTTTGGTCTCTCTCTCTCTCTCTCTCTCTCTCTCTCTCTCTCTCTCTCTCTCTCTCTCTCTCTCTCTCTCCCCTTCCCTCCCTCCACTCCATCTCTCTCTCTCCTTCCTCCCTCTCTCTCTCCCTCTGTCCCTCCCCCTTCCTCCCTTGTCTCTCTCTGCCTCTTGCCTACAGATGGGATGTAAGTTCTCAGCTACTGCTCTGACAATATGCTTGCTGCCATTCTATCTGTCATGCTGATTATAAAGTAGCCTTCTGAAATTTTAAGCAAGCCCTCAGTTAAATGCTTTAATATGCTGTAATGTTTTAATGATATCTACTCACAGCAATAGAACTATAACAAAGACACCCTTCCTACTGAACTATTTATTGTCTTATGATGGAATCTTGGGAAAGTGAAGTAATCAATTGTCTTCCCATGTGCATCGATGGATGAGCTTACAAGATTCTGTTGGATACATTCAAACTAATAGTCAGAGAGATGGCCTAAAGCCTACAAATCTCAAAGAAGATTAAAATCATGAATGTAGAAAAGAAATCTGCAGCCGGGCATGGTGGGGCATGCCTTTAATCCCAGCACTCGGGAGGGAGAGGCAGGTGGATTTCTGAGGCCAGCCTGATCTACAGTGAGTTCCAGGACTGCCAGGACGATACGGAGAAACCCTGTCTCGAAAAACCAAAAAACAAAAAAGAAAAAAAGAAAAAAAAAAAAAAAAGAAAAGAAATTTGCAAGGAAGAATTAACAGGGGCTGAATGAGTTTAGAAAAGAAACTTGTAGGGAAGAGTTAACAGTAATAAGAGTAAATTTGAGAGTGGAGATGTACAAAACTATCAAAGAACAAATTTAATTAAAGTTTTTTTTTTAAATGGTTGACAAGGAGTAGCAAATTCTAAGAAAAGGGAAGAGTGGGAGGGGAATTTGACAAGGCACTAGTGCTTGAATAAAGCAAACAGAGGGGATGGTTTTCTGGACAGAGTCAAAGAAAAGGACAATGGATATATAAAGACACATAGAACACTGAAAGAGTACCCAGTTGCTGGAAAAAGGATCTGTTGCAAAGAGCAACAGATGGGCATGTGAAAACTAGAAAGGGTGAGGTGCATATTCAACATGGTTTCAGAAGGAAAAAGAGAAAAATTTGAAAATTTAAGTTGCTGGGAAAGAAAGCTTATGTGACTTACAGATAGAAAACTGGAGTCTAGAAATGAGCAGAAGAAAGAGGCTGGTGAGCCATTTCCTGATTTCTCAAACATGTAGCCATATGTCTTCAAGGGTTTCTAGAATTAATGCCTCCATAAATACTCCCTCATACTGATGAAATGGAGTTTTTCTTTTTTTGGGAATCAAACACACTGTCTTGTGTATACTAGACCAACAGTTTGTCATGAGGTACATTTTCATCCCCTTTAGATATTTTTAGAGCTTGCATTTCATTCTCGAACAAGCATCCTTGGATTGTATGAATACAAGCATTTATATTTGCCTTGAAACTCTTCTCTTCACACCCAGTGGTTTCTCTGCTTGGAATTAAAACTCAGTGCACCAAAAGAACACACATGATATGCACTCACTGATAAGTGGATATTAGCCCAGAAACTCAGAATACCCAAACTTACCATTGTTACCTCTGGTTTTTATGCCAATTTGATTATTTGATTATTTGATTATTTCACAAATAATTACTTTAGAAATATGCCTTGAATCTGAAACCTTTCTCTCACTACTATTATAATTCAGTTTAACATGCACTGCTTATCTAAGCATGCCCATTAACATCATTGCTGGACTCATTGCTGCTAGGTTGCTTTTTCTCCAAACTATCTTTTTTAGTGTCTAGATATGCATTTTTCAAGACGAAACACATATGGGAAGTCATAGCACTCTTTTGCATAAAAGAGTTCATCACTCCCAATTTCTGGATCAAAGTATTAAGATTTGCAATCAAAATAAGAAAGACCCTTCAGAATTATGTTTAACTATTCTTCCCAGATTGGCATCCCACTTGTAGCAAGACCAGTGCTCTCAAATATAGTTAGTGGTGTGCCCCCACCCCTAGTCTGACCAGCAAAACATATTCCTTCACATCTCAAATATCACTTTTTACAAGCTCTTGTTCTCTCAAGAAATCCCTGTGGATACTACCCTCCCACATCTAAAAATGTTCTCTATGTTAAAATAGCCCATTTCTGTTTTAACTCTGTATCTCCCAGGTATTTGGGTGGATAATTTTGTAAAATACATTTCCCAATTTACAACAAATGCTGCAATCTCAGATTTCTAATTCAACACAAAATACTGTGTGTGTTTTGTTTTGACTATTTTCTCCAATGTACAACCAGACTAAAAAGTCAAAGTACGATATGTATAAATATTTTACCAGGTGCTTAGAAGTAGGAAAAGAATTACAAGCATACATAATTGGTTTTGTCATAATTTTAAGGGCTGGATCCACAACTGTAAAAGCTCAAGTCATATAATATGACATGCATTTAAAAGTATAAATTCACAAGTAATTAAATATATAATTATTAAAGTTTAATCAAAGCACATTAAGAAAATGATAATGGTTTATTTTTTCAAATAATTAAAAATTAAACATGATAATTATAAGCATATGCTACATAAAATAATTGATTATAATTAAATCAGTATAATGACTAGTGATGCTATCACTTTGTAAAAAGGCATGTCACCCAAAAGAAAGTTATAGGATAGCAACAACAAGAAAGGTTGCTAAAAAAGGCAATATATGCACTGGGGGAAAAGACTAATAACGAAAGAACTTTTTAGTTAGGCATAGACATAGTACTGATTTGTCTATGAGTATTTTCTCTCTGAAGTTGCATCTAACAAGCTCGTTAGCATGAATGTTATCACATATCATTTCTATTCAACTAGTAAATCTTGGTCTCATTATAATCATTTCTGATCCAAGAACTTTATGCAGGCAGACACTCAGGCAGGGCAGGCCATGAGAAATATCTAATCCTTCCAATAGTTATATTTCTATTTTCAAATTATTAGACACATTATTATTCTATATGTTGGTCTTTTGTGTGATCTGTTAACATGATTCAACATGTCTGTATCATAGCTTTAGAAAATGCAGTTAAGATTGAGTTCCAATCTTTACAAAAATGAACGCTAGATTTGCTGGTCACCTCTAATATCTTTAGAGCTACATAATTTTTTATACAGATTTGTACCAGTAAAAATGTGAACTACAGAACAATTGGTACTAGTCCTAGGATTATTTGGATGCAAAAAACCATGAAAGTTTGGACAAAAGTCAAAGTATAATTTCAAAACAAATAATGAAAGTTTCAGGGAGAAGGGATTCTGTCCCTAGACTCTCAAATGTGACTTCAAAGAAGCAAACAAAAGTATGATGAACTACAAAAAGTTGAGCCTGACATCATAATCTTAGAATTGGTTATTAGGACATACTTTTAACAGAAACTAGAAAACCGAGATCAGGATGAAAGCAGTAGAACCTGGTAATGAAATGTATTTTAATACACAAGTAAAGGATGGTAAAGGAAGACTCACACAAATAGAACTACTTTACTTTCAGATTTACACCAATCCCATTCTTGGAGTTGAGGAGATGGCTCAGGGTTAAAATCACAGGCTGCTTTCTCAAAGGACCAGTGTTCAATTTCCAGCTCCCATGTGATGGCTTACTCTTCTGAGCACCAGGCACACATGTGATGAATATATATGTATATATATATATGTGTGTGTGTGTGTGTGTGTGTGTGTGTGTGTGTGTGTGCATAAGACAGACAGACAGACAGACATATACATACCACAGGCAAAACATTTATACAATGAAATTTTAAAACATTTTGATCATGAGGTCACATAGGTGACTATGGTCGGATTTCAGGAAAGCAGTACCTCAAAAGATTAGTGATAATAAGAAAAAGGAGGAGGAAGACGAAGGAGAAGGATGAGGAAAAAAGGTAGAGGGAAAAGGGAAAGAGAAGACCAATGTCAACTCTGTATAGATTAAAATATATCAATAGGGAACAAAATACCCACGAAAGGAGTTACAGAGACAAATTTTGGAGCTAAGACGAAAGGATGGACTATCCAGAGACTACCCCACCAGGGGATCCATCCCATAATCAGCCACCAAACCCAGACACTATTGCATATGCCAGAAAGATTTTGCTGAAGGGACCCTGTTATAGCTGTCTCATATGAGGTTATGCCAGTGCCTGGCAAATAAAGAAATGGATGCTCACAGTCATCTATAAGATGGAACACAGGGCACCCAATGGAGAAGCTAGAGAAAGCACCCAAGGAGCTGAAGGAGTTTGCAACCCTATAGACAGAACACAATTCAAACTAACCAGTACCCCCCCAGAGCTCATAAATCTAGCTGCATATGTAACAGATGATGGCCTAGTCGGCCATCACTGGGAAGAGAGGTCTCTTGGTATTGCAAACTTTATATGCCCCAGTACAGGGGAATGCCAGGGCCAAGAAGCAGGAGTGGGTGGGTAGGGGAGCAGTGCAGTGGAAGGGTATAGGGAACTTTCAGGATAGCATTTGAAATGTATATAAAGGAAATATCTAATAAAAAATAAATATAGTTTAAAAAATAAAATAAAATAGATCCTCAATTCCTGCTAACTCCGTTACTAAACCAACCTTTAAAAAAAAAAAAAAGATCAAAGCTTTCATGATATAATAGAGGATACATCATCAGGATTAGCCTCCTTCTACCACAACCAAGATGGGCACACCTGCCTTAGAGTTAGAAAGTACAGATTCCGTCACCAGTTACAGCACTGATAGGAGACTCTCAAGTCCAATTTCATAAAGCTAAAAGAGCTTTTAATTCATTGTAAATGCATGGGGATTCCACTTACATAGACAAAATGCTCACTATTTTTGAAATAGAAATGAAAAGAGGATCAGTAAGATATACTTGGCAGAGATAATCTAAGCCACTGCTTAGATTATTTGAGTTTATCTAGCCAATAATACTTAGAATACTTTATAATTTAAATATGGAGTGGGTATATGCTAAGTTATTTGTTCTTGAAAGTGGCCTCCTAAAGCAAATGGTTTAAGTTGAATAATTTAAATTTTTCAAAGTCAAACTAAAAATTACATATTAAGACCACTGAAAAGGTAATTCTTTGTTGGCACAAGACCAGGCCACCAAACATCAGTTTTCAAAGTAAAATAAGGAAAATTGAAATTTTTATATCAAACCATTGTTAATCTATAGACTTAATTATTAATCCCTAAAAAATACTTGTATGCCTTAGTTCCAAATAAAAATCATGCACATTCATTTGTAGGGGACACACACACACACACACACACACACACACACACACACACACACACACACCTGAATGCCTCAGAGAATTTCATAGATTTCAGAGACCATTTGAAGTAAGAACCATGTGTCTACCCTGACAACTTCCCCATCCCTTCACACTATAATATTTCAGTCTCTTCTCATTTACAAGTCATGTTTCCATACTATTAATCTTAATCACTCAATAAAGACTCCCAAGTATAAGATTATATTTATTTCCTTTAACAAGAAAAGTCTGTACTTACAGGAACATGAATGTGCTGCCTTCTTTTTTAATCTTTGAATGGTATTCCACTCCCACTGGAATGATGGAGGCTTAACTGAGTAATGTGTCACCCAAATAAGATAGTGTCTGACTACCAAAGGTCTATAAAATGTAAACAAAATGCAATTCTAATTTTCCAGAGGTGAAACTTTTGCTTAATACTTCAATAATGTGTGAAAAATAGTTAAGGTCCCTGAACATGAATGGGGTATAACAATGAAATGCTGTCTGATATCTGTTTAAATAAATAGAAAATAATAACAGTATAATCTAATGATGAGAATCTGAAGCAGAAGGAGTCCTCACATATAACTGATGAAATTATGAAACACTACAGTCACTTTTTAAAAAGGTTTAGGCAGTTTATTATATAGTTAAATATGGGCCTATACCAGGATCCAATGCTTAGGTATTTATTCATGAGGAAAGGAAACATGTGCCCATTTAAAACCTTGTTGAAATGCCAAATCTGCTTTATTTACAAATATCAAAAAGTGGTAAACAGTCCAATATTTATCATCAGAAAAGTGGATAAGCTAAGTGTAGTGTAGTTATTAAAAAGAACACTGTACCAAAAGAAAAAAAAATGTCAAAATTTGATCTTTGGTTACAGTGTTTTTCTTTCTTTCTTTTTTTTTTTTTTTTTTTTAGATATTTTCATTATATACATTTCAAATGCTATCCTGAAAGTTTCCTATGCCTACCCTCCTCCCGCCCTGCTCCCCAACCCACCCACTCCCACTTCTTGGCCTTGGCATTCCCTGGTTACAGTGTTTTTCATGGCAATAGAAACCCTAACTAAAGCAGACATAATTCAAATGTAGACATCTATGACATAGACAATCTAGCTACAACTACATTTTAAAGTCAAAATGTTTTTCTTACACATTTATATATTTATTTTTATATTCATAGAGATTTCCCATTAAATTGTTTGTTTATTCACTTTATATGCCAATTGAATCCTCCCTATTCCCAGCACTCCCTCACACAGTCCCTCTGACCATTACCCACTCCCCTCTTTCCTCCTCTGAGAAGGGGGAGGTCCCTCTGGGTACCAATCAACTCTGGCACATCAAGTCACTGCAATATGAGGGACATCCTCTTATCCTCTCTCATTAAGCAAGCCTAGTTAGAGGAACGGGATCCTCTATTCCAGTTATTGGGGAACTTGCATTAAGACCAAGCTGCAGTTCTACTACATATATTAGGGAGCACATGAAAGGCTAGGTTCAAAAATACCCATGAAAGGAGTTATACAGACAAAGTTTGGAGGTAAAAAGAAAGGATGGACTATCCAGAGACTACCCCACATGGAGATCCATCCCATAATCAGCCACCAAACCCAGAATGCACAATGCCAGAAAGATTTTGCTGAAGGGACCTTGTTATAGCTGTCTCGTATGAGGCTATGCCAGTACCTGGCAAATATAAAAGTGAATGATCACAGTAATCTATAAGATGGAATACAGGGCCCCCAATGGAGAAGCTAGAGAAAGCACCCAAGGAGCTGAAGGAGTCTGCAACCCTATAGATGGAACAACAATATGAACTAACCAGTACCCCCAGAGATCATTTCTCTAGCTGCATAAGTAGCAGAAGATGGCCTAGTCGGCCATCATTGGGAAGAGAGGCCCATTGGTATTGCAAACTTTATATGCTTCAGTATAGGGGAATGCCAGGGCCAAGAAGTGGGAGTGGGTGGGTAT
This sequence comes from Mus caroli, assembly GCF_978045245.1. Lineage (NCBI taxonomy): Eukaryota > Metazoa > Chordata > Mammalia > Rodentia > Muridae > Mus > Mus caroli. Next base: position 48,352,222 of record NW_028227264.1, read on the forward strand.
GGGAGCAGGGCAGAGGGAGGGTATATGGAACTTTCGGGATAGCATTTGAAATGTATATAAAGAAAATATCTAATAAAAAATAAATTTAGAAGGAAGGAAAGAAAGAAAGAAAGAAAGAAAGAAAGAAAGAAAGAAAGAAAGAAAGAAAGAAAGAAAGAAAGGAAGGAAGGAAGGAAGGAAGGAAGGAAGGAAGGAAGAAAAGAAAGAAAGAAAGAAAGAAAGAAAGAAAGAAAGAAAGAAAGAAAGAAAGAAAGAAAGAAGGAAGGAAGGAAGGAAGGAAGGAAGGAAGAAGAAAAGAAAGAAAGAAAGAAAGAAAGAAAGAAAGAAAGAAAGAAAGAAAGAAAGAAAGAAAGAAGGAAGGAAGGAAGGAAGGAAGGAAGGAAGGAAGGAAGGAAGGAAGGAAGGAAGGAAGGAAAGAAAGAAAGAAAGAAAGAAAGAAAGAAAGAAAGAAAGAAAGAAAGAAAGAAAGAAAGAAAGAAAGAAAGAAAGGAAGGAAGGAAGGAAGAAAGAAAGGAAGAAAGAAAGAAAGGCAGGCAGGCTAGGTTCAGCCCATGGGTATTCTCTGTTGGGTTGGTGATTCAATCTTTGAGAGCCCACAAGGGTCCAGGTTCATTGACTCTGTTGTTCTTCTTGTGAAGTCCCTATTCCTTTAGGCCCCTCAATCCTTCCCCCAGGTCTTCCACAAGACTCCTCGAGCTCCATCTAATGTTTGGCTCTGGATCTTTGCATGTGTTTTGATCAACCTTTGGGTGTAGTCTCTCAGAGGAACGATGTGCTAGGCTCTTCTCTGCAAGAAAATCATAGTATCATTAATAATGTCAGGGATTGGTGCTTGCCTATGGAATGGGTCTTAAGTTGGGCCAGTCATTGGTCGACCATTCCCTCAGTCTCTGCTCCATCTTTGTCCCTGTACTTCTTGTAGCAGGATGAACTTTAGCTCAGAGGTTTTGTGGGTGGGTTAGTGTACTTATACTTTCACTGGGAGTCCTGTGTAGCTAAAGGAGGTGGCCATTTCAAGTTCCATATCTTTCCATTCTAGGAGTCACCCTCATAGACTTGAGCCTTTTCCATACCAGATTTCTGACAAGTGCTAGAGGTGCCTAACCCTGCCCTCAACCTATTTCCATTCACTCTCAATGTCCTCTCTCCCTGGCTCTCCATACACCTGACACCCCCTTCTCCACTTCCCACCCCATCCCCTCTGGCACCCAGTTCCCTTCCAGTATCTACCTCTGATGACCATTTTATTTTTGCTTCTGAGTAAGATTCAGCATCCTCCCTTGGTTCTTCCTTGTCATTTAGCTTTATTTGGTCTGGGGATTGTAGTGTGGTTATCCTGTACTTTATGGCTGATATATACTTATAAGTAAGTACATACCATGCATTGTCTTTTGGATCTGGGACCCCTCAGGATGACATTTTCTAGTTCCATCTATTTGCCTGCAAATTTCATGATGTTCTTGTTTTTAATAGCTGAATAGTATTCCATTGTTTAAATCAACCACATTTTCTTTATTCACTCTTTGGCTGAGAGACATCTGGGTTGCATCCAGTTTCTGGATGGTATCACAATCCTTTATTATGAATAAAGCTACTGTAAACAAAGTTGAGCAAGTGTCCTTATGGTATGGTGGACTATCTCTTGGGTATATGCCCAGGAGTGAAATAGCTGCCTCCTGAGTTAGGACTACTCCAAATTTTCTGAGAAAATGCCACATTGATTTACAGAGTTGATGCATAAGTTTTCACTCCCACCAAAATAATGTAGGAGTGTGCCCTGTCCCCTGCTTCATATCCTTTCTAGCGTGTGCTGTTGCATGAGATTTTTATCATAGCCATTCTAATTGGTATAAGATGGAATCTCAGAGGTGTTTTGATTAGCATTTTCCTGTGGAGGTATCACAATCCTTTATTTCATGTTGTACTATAAAACAAAGAGGTCAAAATGCTTTTTAGCATTTATGTCTTTAAATTTAGTTCCTAACTTTTAACTTGCATGGATTCTAACTAGCTTATTCTCTATGATGTAGCATGAAATACTTCCTCGGAGCCACTAGAGCCCATTATATTCTTTCTTACTCAATGTACCAGTGTTAGTTCCTTATTTCAGTGCATCTACACCAACAGGAATTAGAATTCATCAATACAGAAATTTTTACTGAAGTATAAAGCATATTGGAGCACATATATTTATTTCCCTAAGTTCTAGTGGAGCTAAGTCTTAACTTTGTTGTTGTGTCCAGCCAGCGGCTCACATGTCTGGGTTCTAGTCTGGAAAGGCATCTTGGACAAGAGAAGGGGGGGACTAGGCGGTGTGAAAGAGAGAGAGAAGGAACCAAGACAATCAGTCTGATCAAGGTTCGATTTTACAATTTCTGACACTCAGTTACGAAGCAGGGGAAGGAGGCCATTCCCGCCAAATCATCCTGGAGTAAAGTTTCAGGTGACCACGTGATAGCTCCGGAACAGCTAGGTGGCAGGCAGCGGCAGTGGGAGTGGCAGGACGATAGGGCGGCAAGTTCCACCCTGATGCTCTCTAACACTGAAACCTGAGCAAACAGGTTTCAGGCTGGGGAGGTTACACTTTGTAATTCTCATTTTTATTGTACCTCATTGTATATATCCAGAGAGTAGTGTCCCAGATCCTGGCATGTTATTCTAAAAATTGTTTAACAGAGTGAATAAGAGACTCAAAAAAACCCTGCAATTCTGGTGTGACAAAGTCATAGACAGAATACAGAGAGGAGAAAGAAAAGATAGAATGCACAAAAATTAGTGAGAGAATGAAGTCACAAGATGCATTAAAAAGTAGTCTATTGACTTTTAACCCTAAAAATGTAAGAATGGAATTATTACAAAAGGATTTAACTAAATAAATGTTCTGTTTTGTTTGAGACATGTTAATTTTACTGTTATAGCAAAATACTAGATAGAAATATAGTGTAGCAGATTAAAGATGAAAACTGAAATGAAGGTTATAATCAATGTCATTCCCTTGTATTAATTAATTAAATAAATAATTAAGCACAAACCAAAACTTTGAGGATGCCTAAAATACAGGAAACAGAATGTAACTGAAGGGTGCAGGTTAGATGAAAATGTTCACAAAGAGATTACAAATTAGTGAATGTGCCAGTTACTAATCCAACTCTGAGGAGGTTTCCATTCAACTACAACATCTTCACCAACAACAGCATCACACTTTATCTACCTCCATGAATCAAGGGCATCAACCAAGTGCATAAGCCACATGTTCTGTGCTGTTCTTGGCCTGGACTACACTGTCAATACACAATTTTGTATTAAATCTAAATCAATGGAAACCAAGCACCTTTAATTATATCCTTTTCTATTTCATCAAGCACCTTTTGTGGGTACAATATTCATCATGTAACACAACTGAATTAATCTTCCACACTCTCTTCTATACATGCCACAGCTAAGTATAATTATTTAAACCTACAAATGTATTGCTTCACTTCCAATTTTAATTTTGTTATCAGAAATCAATTTCCCTATTCATTTAACTAACTAAACCCCATCCATAGATTTGGTTTGGTATTTTGGTTTGTCTACTCTTTCATTTTAGTGAAACTAGATTTTTGGCATATAATATATCCAGATTATTAGAAACTCAGAAATCCCATAAAAGCACATAAATGAAGCAATAATATATGCACAGTGGATCTGGTGCAGACCTATTCAGTCCCTATATATGCTGTTTCACTTCTTGTGAGTTCATATGAACTTGGTTCATGTTGATTTGGAGTCCTTTGTTCTCTGGTGTCCTCTGTCCCTTCTGGCTCTTAGATTTTACTAGCTTCTATTTCACAGGGTTTGCAGGGTGGATTACATGAAGATATTTCATTTAGGGCTGAGTGTTACAAAGTATATCATTTTCTGCATGATGTCTGGCTATAGATCTTTGTATTTGTTCCCATATGCTTCAGGATGAAGCTTCTCTTATAATGACTGATCTATAAGTATAGCAGAATGCCATTAGAAGTCATTTTCTTAAAATATTTTTCAATAGTAATATTTGCTTTTACCCTAGAGCCCTGAACTATCCAGTCTGAGACACTATTGTAGACCAAAGACTTTGTGCGTGCCTTGAAGCTTATTTTTCTATTTTGGTGACTGGCTTGGTGTTTATTTTTTGTAATTCAGTAGCCTGCAGAATAAGTATCTGTACCACAGATGAGAGAGTATAAGAGTGAAGGTTGCATGTAGGCTCCACTTCTCCATATTCAGTGGTTACCATAGTTGTTGCATTTAACAATGGGTTCTTATTGTCTGTTTGTGGAGAGGAACCTATCACCTTGGCAACAGCTTGGGTTGTTTAGGTTTTCCCATTGGATCTCTTTGGCCAAAAATTCAATAAGATGAAACTCAATTCCAAATATAAAGGTTTCTAGTGTTTTCCTTCCACAAGGCTAAAGGGATCTGGGTAAGCAGACATTGTGGTATGGGGCAAGCAGCAAGCAGAGACCAGGAGAGCCAACATGGGAGCTAAGTGAGACCAGTGTGGTAGTTGGCAGTCAGAAGAATCAGCCACAGTGTGGTAGTGGGGATGGAGATGGCTCCAGGTGTTTTCCAGGGGGCATGGGCAGTATGGAAGTGGAGTGATGTGCAGCAGTGGTGGCATGATCTGAGAGCTAAATTTCAAGGGGCTGCAGCACAGGGCAAGGAGACCAGGCAAGTGTGCTTCCTAAAATTTCATGCTACAATTTACCTGTGAATTTAATATTTCATTTTTTCTGTTTTTGATAGCTTCATTGTCTTTTCATTGCCTATTCTTTTGAGTAACATGTAGGTTGTATGTATTCCTTGTTACTATGAATGGAACACTGATGAACATAATTGAGGACGTGTCCATGTTATAGAATGAAATATCCTTTGGATGCATGCCCAATAGCTGGATCTTGAAGTAGATTGATTCCAATCTTTCTGAGGAAATGCTACATTGATTTCCACAGTACCTATACTTTGTACTCCCCAAAACAATGAATGGGTAAATGTTCTTCTCATTCTCAACAGCATGAAGGTTCACTCATTTTATCGATGTTAGCCATTATGATGAGTGAAAGATGAATTCTCAAGTAGGTTTGATTTGCCTTTCCCTGATGATTAATTATGCTGAACATTTTTTAAGGGTTTCTCAATCAGTTAAGTTTCATGTATGGAAAATATTTTATTTCAGTCTGAATCCTGCTTTGTAAATGTGTTGTTTGTTTTCTTGATATCTAGTTTCTTGATTTCAGATATATACTTTGTAAAAAAAAATCTTTTCTCATTATATAGGGTGCCACTTTCTTCAAATGATAGTGTCGATTGTATCACTGATGATTTTTGGTTTCATGAGGTCCCATTTATTAATTATCAGTATTAGTCCCTCTGTTAATCGTATTCTATTCAGGGAATCTTCTCCTATGCCAATGTGCTAAGACTATTCCCTATCTTCTCTTCTATCAGGGTCAGTGTATCTGATTTTGAATTGAGGTCTTTGACCCATTAATTAAGTTTTGTGCAAGGTGACAAGTATAGATCTATTTGCATTCTCTTACATGTAGATATTCAGTTAACCAGCAGCATTTGTTGAAGATGCTGTCTTATTCCTGGCTCATTTATAAAAATATCTGACATATTTAGGTGTACAAATTAATACTGAGTCTTTAAATCAATTCAACAGATCCACATGTCTGTTTTGTGCTGATAACACATCATTTTATTACTGTAGCTCTTTAGTACAACTTAAGAGCAGGTATAATGTTACCTCCTACAGCTATTTTGTTATTCAAGATTTTTTGAGATATCCTGGGATTTTTCTGTTTCCATATGAATTGTGTTGCAATTTTTTTAGGGGTTGCACTGAATCTGTAGAATGCTTTTGGTAGGATTTTTCTTTATTAAAACTAATTCATGAGCATGGATGATCTTTCCATTTTTCTGATATCTTCTTCAGTTTCTTTCTTCAATATCTTAAAATTTTTATCACACAAGTATTCTATCATACAAGTATTTCACTTGGTTAGCTAGAGGTATCCCACTTATTTTATATTATTCGAGGCTACCATGAAATGTTATTTCCTTGTTATCTTTTTCAGTCTGTTTATTATTTGTATAAGGAGGAGTACTGATATCTGTGAGTTAACCTTGTATCCAGCTACTTTTATTTAAATGTTTAATAGCTACAACTGTTTAATGCTAGACTTTTTATGGTCACTTCTGTATACTTCATATCATCTGCAAATAAAGATATGTTGAATTCTTACTTTCTAATTTGATCTTCATTTTTCTTATTAATCTAGCTGCAACTTCAAGTGCTATATTAAACAGGAATAGAGAGACTGGACGACCTTATGTTTTTTCTTATTTTAGTGGAATAGCTTTGAATTTCTCTCCATTTAATTTGATGTTGGCTATAACCTTGTGGTAAACTATCTTTACTACATTTAGGTATATTCCTTTAATACCAGATCTCTCCAGGACTTCTATTATAAAACACTGTTGGACTTTTTTCAAGTCTTTTCTGTATCTAATAAAATTATCATGTGGGGTTTATTTTAGTTTGTTTATATGGTGGATTTATTGACTTTGTTTACTGAACCATATCTATATCTCTAGCATAAAGCCTACTTGATCAGGGTGGATGATCTTTTTAATATGTTATTAGATTAAGTTTGTTAGTATTTCTGCACTTATGTTCATAAGGGAAATTGATCTGAATTTCTCTTTCTTCATTGTTTCTGTATGTCGTTTAGACATCAGGGTAACACCTGAGAAATCAAATGAGACAATAGTGTTTCTTGTCCTACTTTGTGGAATAATGTGAGGTATATTTATATAGATAAACTTTGAAATCTTTGAAACTGCTCTAAAACTATTTGGCACTAGGCTTTTGTTGGTTTGGAGACTTACTTTCTGTGATATATATATATATATACATTTATATATAATATATATATACACATTAATATAATATATATATATATACATTACTGGGATATAAATAGATAGGTAGATAGATAAGTATATATAGGTATACATACATGTTTAACTTACTTATATGATCTTATTTTAACTCTATTAAATGGTAGAAACAGTTTCTATCTAGATAATTATTGATTTCATTAAGATTTTCTAATTTAGTGTAGTAGAGGAATTTAAAGTACGTCCTTATGATTTTATTTGCCATATAAAATTATTTCTTGAAGGCTTACTGCTCAATAAATACACATAGTCTTTCTAGATCTTTCTGAACTCTGGCTAGCTGATTCAAATCAGCTGTTCTGGCCCAACCTCTTCTCCAAGATGACTTATTGAAATTGGTTTCTCTTGGCTTCTGACTAAATTGCTCTGCTTGGTGTAGGGGAATTTCCCTTAGTAATTTGATTGGCTGATAAAGACAACAGGAAGCTAATCACTAGGTGAAAATATGGAGGAAGGATCATCCAGGCAGATCATGAAGAGAAGAAGAGAGCAGGGACAGACAAGATGGAGGGAAAAGAAGATGGAGGAAGAAGAAGATGAACCAGAACCATGGTTCTGGTTCTGGAGGAGCCACAAGTAGTTAGAAATTTCCTAGCTGGGCAATAGAGTAGTGAGGTTGTATTTTTGTCTAATCTAAGCATGCAGCTTGCAATTAATTATATTATTGAGTTATGTGTTCTTTGCACGGACATTTTGGGGTTGGAGATTTACCATTACAAATCTGGCTAGAATATTATAAGTTTAGTGTTTTCATTTCTTGGGGCTAAAGGGAGCATTCTGCAGGCCAGCTACAGGAGGTGGATGGCCTGAGAAATGAGAGGGAGCAGCTGTTCCAGGCATTTTAGGAAAACCAGTTGGGGTAGCTTTGTAAGCTTGCACAGAAGCCAGGGCAAGACAGCTGCACAGTGCTAGGCAAGAGTGGGGTGGGGGGTGGAAAACTGCTGATGCCAGTGAATAGCCAGATTTACGTTCATTTTTAAAACTACACACTACAGCTGGGTATCACACTAACTCTGGCAATTGTTCTTATCTCATTCTCTAACTTGTTATATCTTTACCTACAACCAGTCTCTGTAAAACTATCCCAGTAAAATGGCTTCCTTTCCTTTCCTTTCCTTTCCTTTCCTTTCCTTTCCTTTCCTTTCCTTTCCTTTCCTTTCCTTTCCTTTCCTTTCTCCTCTCCTCTCCTCTCCTCTCCTCTCCTCTCCTCTCCTCTCCTCTCCTCTCCTCTCCTCTCCTCTCCTCTCCTCTCCTTTCATTTCTTTCCTTCCTTTTCTTCCTTCCTTCCTTCCTTCCTTCCTTCCTTCCTTTCTTTCTTTCTTTCTTTCTTTCTTTCTTTCTTTCTTTCTTTCTTTCTTTCTCTCTCTCTCTCTCTCTCTCTCTCTCTCTCTTTCTTTCTGTCTGTCTGTCTGTCTGTCTTTCTTTCTCTATTTCTGCTGCTCTCTTAAGTCATCCCTTTCCTGTCCTTTCTCATGAAAGTTGAGTGTATCCTATATCTGATTCATGCTGTCAAATCTTTCTCTGATTCATCACTTTGTCTGCCCCTAAATAAGATGTCACTTTCAAACATGGCTGCTTCCTTCTACAAACTAACTTTTCCCTCATTGTTTGGGATTAAAAATGTATATTCAGAACATGTCTGTGCCCATATTCCAGCCAGAGGGATTAAAGGTGTGTCATTCCAACCAGATAATATAGACCTAGAAGATCTTTGGATGTGATTCCTTGCCACAGCAGCCATGTTGCTGGATTAAAATTTCTTTACCATTGCTGATTTTTTCCAAATAACTGTTTCTTTCATTGATTCTTTGTCCTTTTTTACAGCCCTGAGATGATGATGTTTTTGCCTCCTACTCCCTTTGAGTAAGATTACTTCTTTTCTTATACAAATTTTAGATGCCCTATTAAGTTACTCATATGAGAGCTCTCCATTTTACTATGTAGGCACTTGCCTCTGGAACTGCTTTTTTTGTGTCCTATAACTTAGTATATGTGGGGCATTCATTTTCATTTAATTCCAGATTTTTTTTGTTTGTTTGATTAACTTTTATATTTACTCCTTTTTCATTCTGTAGTGAATTTTTCAGTTACCATTGATACATAACATTTTTGTTGTTTCTATTGTTGTTAATATCCAGTTTTAATCCATATAGAAGGCAAGGAGTTATTTCAGTTTTCTTGTATCTACTAAGACTTGTTTTGTGTCCACTTATGTGATCAGTTTTGGATAAAGTTCCATGAGGTTCGGTGAAGGTTTATTATCTTGTGTTTGATACTGAAGTCTCATATTCTCAGTGTGAGAATATGTAATTTCAATTGTAATATTGTTTCTTTAACAAACTTGGTTATCCTTGTGTTTGCTTCACAGATGTTAAGAATTGCAAAATCCTCTTAGTGAATTTTTTTCTTTGATGAGCATATATGTCTTTCATTATGTTGGGTTTGAAGTCTATTTTGTCAAATATTAAAATGTCTACATCAGCTTTCTTTTTAGATAGGTAAATATCTTTACCTATCTATTAAATTGAAGTGATGTCTGTTGTTGAGATTAAGGTGTGTTTCTTGGATGCAGGAGAAGGATGGTTCCTTTTTTTATATATGTTCTATTAGATTGTGTGTTTTATTGAGGAATTGAGACCATCAATGCTGTGTAATATCAATGAGCAGTATTTGTTGATTCATCTTGAAATACCTTTCATAGTGCTGCATTTGTAGATAGATAATGTTTAAAACTGTTTTATCACAGAGTGTCTTATTTTGTCTACTTATTTTGATTGAGAGTTTTGCGGGTTCTTGTAGCCTGGGCTGACAGATTCTATAGACTCTTAGAGTCTATAGAATACATTTCTGTGCCCTTCTGGCTTTTAGGATCTCTATAGACAAATCAGGTGTTATTCTAATAACTCTGCCTTTATATCTTTCTTGAACATTTTGCCTTGCACCTTTTAATATTCTTTCAGCTTTTAATATTCTTTCTTTGTTCTGTTCATTTGTGTTTTGATTACTGTTTGTGAAGGGTCTTTCTTTTCTGGTCTGGGCTACTGAGTATTCTATATGCTTCTTGTAACTTGATAAGCATCTCCTTCTTTAGGTAAGGAAACCTACTTCTATAATTTGGTTGAAATTATTTTCTGTTACTTTGACTTGGGTTTGTACTTATTCCTTTATTCCTAGTAGTCTTAGATTTGATCTCTTCATAGTGTCCTAGATTTCTTAGAAGTTTTGAATCTGAAGGTTTTGTTTGTTTTGTTATGTTTTTGTTTGTTTTTTCATAATGTTTTTATTGATTATTTGGGAATTTCACGTAGTGAAACCTTTATTACACTTTGTCCAAGTCATTTCAGATCTGCTTGTATACCCTTTTGACTGCTCCCATAAAAGAAAGAAAAAAAGTTTAATTTGTGTAGTCCATATACTCACTGGATCGTGGCCAAACTCCTAGTGGCCAGCTCCTTAAAGAAAACGGAATCCTTCCCCACCTATTCTCCACCAGAAGCCATCAACTGTGAAGAGCTACATTTCAGCATCCTTATTGCAATTTTTTTTTATGGTTTTAGAGCTTTACTATAGAAAGGCAGGGAGAAAGAGAGAAGGTAAAAGAAAGAGAGAGGCCTGCCATGGCCATGTGGAGAGAAGGGGCGATGGAAGGGGGGAAAAGAGAGATAGAGATGAGAGTAAGAAATGTGAGAGCTTACAGCTCCTAGTCAAGGTCAGATGGGGGTACTTGTTCAGTCTTCTTTCTTCACTTGTAGGCACATAGCTTGTCAATTAAAACAGTGGACCAGACCAACCATTCAAGTAGACACAGGGGACACAAAATAGAAATTTTGGAGAGTGCAGAAGGACCTAAAATCCTGCAGTGCAGATGCTGAAGGAGCAAAGAGAAGAGGAAGAGGGTGTGCTTGCACTGGCAGGATCAGCAGGATGGCCTGTGAGCCAGGGAATGTGAGGTTAGTCGGAGTTCTGCGACTATGACTAAGTTCCCCAAGGGATCTTACAAGAGGGGAGGATTAGTCTGGCTGTGATTTCAAGAGATGGTTGCTAGACTTTGTCAATGTGGGCCAGAGGGAGGCAGCGTGTTATGCTAAGAAACATGGGGCAGAGCTAGACTGCTCTCTCATGGTAATCCAAGGAGAGAGAGGGGAGTGGTTGGGCTGGGGTTTCCACAGCCTCCCTGGAAAGCAGGCCCTTGGTGTATAATATACTTCCAGTAGCTGGGCAACAAAGACAAGAGGGTCAGGAGTTCAAGGTCATCTAAGTACATATGAATTTGAGGCTTTCGTGGGCCCTGAGACTTTGTCTTAAGCAAGCAAACAAGCAAACAGACAATAACAAAGAGCAAACCCAAAACAAAAGACCTAAAAAAAAAAAAAAAAGAACCTTATTGCAGTTTTTAAGTGTTCTTTTTGATGGCCTAATGTCTAATAGAGACTGTTAATTTGGGGAAGGGGAAGAGTTGTCACAGAGGTCTTTTATGTCCTTCATTTTCAACTGAATCTACAGTCATCAATACCAAAACAAAACTATCTTCCATGCCCTTTACAGTCAACAGGAACATGGATCATGGTGGGAAAATTCCTAAGGGCAAAATCTACCACTTACCAAATAGCCTTCTGGGGCATGGCCCTTTATGAAGAGCTCTCTTCAATGGCAGGGTTTCTCCTTCTCTGACCTTGTCTGGTTAGTTCAATAATCCCTACACCTCTACGTGCAGGATATCATATATCCTTGGTTACAGGTTCAACTTCCTTTCTCCTCATAAGGACCTGTTCAGATAGCACCTGAGACTCTGAAATGCTTCCCCATGCTAATGAGGCATTTCAGTGTCCTAAGACTTCAGCCAATTGTTGAGTTAGGATGCCCAGAGTTTGCTCAGGGCTCAGACCTCTTAGGGAGGCTGGACAGGGAAGTTTGATTGCACTTACCTCACACTAGTGACAGGCGGGTGTCAGACTATGAGAAACTGCTGGACACTGGTCCAGGGTCGGAGAGCACAGTCTGAGGTCCCCACGGACTGCAGGAGCTGGCTCAGGGATCTCTGGGCCTGCGTGGAGGCCAAGGCTGTCCAGTTCTCAGGCTCCTGAGCACGCGGGCACCACTGGGAGCTGCGGAAGAGCTGAGAATAGAGGGGGGACCCACAGACAGGCTGGATCTAACCAGGGACTGGGGAAAAGAGGAAAGAGCTTCAGCTGGTCAGGAGGAGAGAGGAGAGGAGAGTCCTTGGCTTGCTCAGAGGGTGGCTGACTTGGCTTGGTGGAGGCAGTGGCTGGGAGCTGTGAGAGGCTTTCTGTGGGAGATTAGGTGGCTGGCTGTTTAGATGAAGGCCAGTTCCATTGCTCACCAGGACAGATCCTGATGAAAAGAGGCAATCCATGGATTTAAGACATTATTGTTATGGAGGAAGGTAGATGAGTAAAGCCATACCCCACTTTCTCGGGCGGGCCTGAGCATGCTTTAACTAAATTCTCCACTGGAATTTTGTGGAATCAGGAGTATTTTAGATGTAACATGTTTTTTCTTTTTTTTTTTTGACAAATATATCCATTTCTTCTATCATGTCTTAAATGCCTGAAATTCTCTCTTCCATCTCCTGCATTACATTGGTGAGACTTGCCTCTGAGGTTCCTAAATTTTTCATTTCCAGATTTCCCTCAGTTTTATTTTTATTATTATATTTTTCACTTTCACATCTTGAAATGTTTTATATTATGTCCTTTCATTGTTTTCTTAGATTTATTTATTTATTTGTTTGTTCAGTTGTTTATTTGTGTGGAAGTACCTGGGAGGGGGTAGAAAATAAATCAATGGATGAAACCACATCAATTTATGCAATAACACTTTTAAATGTGAGTTATTACTTATCACTGATCACTATAAGGCTTGGCCCTGAGTAATTTGGCCTGCTTCTATAGATATGAGACTAAACTTGTAAGTGCTTGAAAAGATGAAAATCAGAGCCTATACTGTCAACAGCATTAATATAAAGCATAAGCTTGGAAAACATTCAGATTATAAGTCACAAAGGGAGCAAGAAGCCAAGAAGAGTTTTAGAATTGTACTCAGTAATAGTCAAACTACTGCATCTAGAGCAAAAGACAATTTTTATCAAAATGCAGATAAGCAACAATTAAACTGTAATTGATAATCCTTTAAAAGGAAGAATTTATCCAAATGTCAGGTCATAAAAAACAGCATTAAAATCACCCACCATTTTTTTTCTCATTTAGTTAAGTAGAAGTGAAAACTTGTTATATTTCTTGATCAAGGATTTTAATTTAATAAATGAGTAACATAGCATTTGCGGGTTTATAAAATAAATATGTACACCCAAAGCAGACAAATCTACTTAAAACCCAAACTGTATTCATCTGTTTACAAAATATTGTAATGGTAGAAAGATATTTTAGGTTGAAATGTATTTAAAAGCACTATTATATGCTGCTAATTAGTAAACACCTGATCAATCTTTTATAATAAATTAATTATAGAAAATGTACATTGAATAGTGTGTTGCCTTTTAATTTGAGAGGATGTGCAGTCATCTAAAAGTCTGGCATTTCAATAAAGTACAAGTGAGGTGGAAATGCCTAGCCTAAATGCAGTCACACCATTGCATGGGCTTGTTGGAGACCATACTGTGAGAAAGTAAGCCTTTCTCAGTTTCCCACCCTAATAAGCCAAATGGCCTTGTGTTAGTTAAGGAGCTGGTCACCTCCTCCTCCTCCTTACCTCTTCCTGGCACCAGAGACCCTAAAAGCTGAATTATAGTCCCCTCTTCCTTATCTGTTCCTGACTCCCAAGACTTCTAAGGACGTGAGTTATGTGCTGAGAACCAGGACTGTTAAGGAGGAATCTACATTCCGGAGATAAGACTCAGAGTGCCTCCCGCCTGCAGTCTGAATTCGGCCTTCATGTCCCCAGATGCCCACTTCTTTGTTCTTTGTTAATTCCCCCTCAGCCCCTCCCTATTTCCCCTTGCTGTGTGCTTATAACCTGGTGTTTCAGCCTAATAAACTGAGACCTTGACAGGAATCCTCCTTGGTCTCTGCTCTTCTTTCTCGCTCATTTCTCTTTCAGATTTGCGGTCTCCCTCGCACCCACGAATAACTGGGTCCTGCTGGACGGGACATGGGCTGAGGCCCCAACTAAGTGAAAAGGATAGAAAGTGGGCACTGACTGTCATCTTCTGCTTCTTAACGGTACCTACAATTTGGCCAGTTGCTTCATGTTTCTGATGCTTACTATCCTGCCATGACTGACAGCACATGGAACTGCGAACCAAAGTAAACCTTCACTTCCTTGAGTTGCTTTTGTTACATGTTCTGTCACAGAAAAAAGAAACATTATATTATATGTATTATATATGATATATAATTTATTATATAACTCATTCCATCTAAAATAGTTTTACGTCTACCTACTAAAAGAGTTGTTTATTTACTTTGCTATACAAGCAACTCAAAACATTTCATGTCTTTGTCAATCAAGGTTTTTATTATCCATACAACAAAGTGTCCATTTCTCTTTTTCTTACTTCTCTGACAATCTTATTCTGTGTTATTTCTGAGTTTAACTATTCTAGGTAAAGCACACAAGTGGAATAAAACAATGTTTGCCTTTTTGTGCTCAGTTTATTCTCTTAGCATCATTTCATTAAGTATCATCCATGCAGTAACCTGTGACAAAACTCCTGTTTAAGGCTGAGCAACAATCTGTTGTGCATGCATATGGTACCATTTACACACTCATACCTCTGTGCACAATCAAGTTGCTTCCATCTTTTGTGCATTGTGAATCATACTATTATGAATATGGATGTGCTCAAAATATCCAAGATTTTTTTTCTTAAGTGCTAAGAATGACAACTATATTGGAAGTGTACAAAACTATAAACCAATAAATTAAACATTATGCTCTGGACAATAGATTAACAAAAGTTTAAGTAAAGTAAAAACAGTCAATTTAGCAGTTTTTATCAAGTTCAGCATAAAATGCCATGTGCTTGCCAAATATATAATTAGTAGGATCTTTTGGAAAATGAAAATAATGTGCTTCAATTTTACATATATTACATATGTAAATGCTTTGAATGCTACTGAATTTATTGAATAATTAAAAACTAAACAAAACCATTGATTAAAATGTTTAATGTGATACAAGGACATTTCTGTTGTTCTTCATTATGATAAAATTCCAGAAAATAAAGGGTCCGAATTAGTAATAGTGATTATTGTAAGTACTCCATGAGCTATTTGTAAAATAGAACCTGAAGGTTCTAACAAACTACATACGTTGGATGAGAAAAACAACCTAAACATATGGCTACTTCTACAGCTATATCTTAGCAGATGGTTAATACTAAACTTAAAAAACTGAAATGAATCTCTTAGCATCTTAATATACCGTGTGATCTCATTTACCTGCTCAGTGAATCCACATCTTTCTATAATATACATCGCTTAAAACTTGGCTGTAAGAGCCAAGACCATAGAAAACTGTAAGAACAGAAAGCAAAAAGAACCATAGCAAGTGACCCCAATAGACCCTTACCTGATATGCTCCTAAGTCTTGAAACAAAGGTACAATAATACACCAAAAGAGCAGCCTGGTGACAAGTTCTACTAGCTTATTCTTACCCTGACAAGCACATACAATATAGGAAGCTGATAAAGGCAGGATTAATGTTAATTCTTCTGTTCTCTAAATCCATAGACTAACAGTCTCTAAGAGTAATGACCTATGCAAGAAAGTAAGCACCCTCCCTCAGCCATCTCTAATGTTTAGCCGAAAATTACAAAACTAGGTATTACAGTCCAGAAAGAACAAAAGTTTTAAATTTTAATTATCTACAGTCCAGAGATATTTTAGTTATCTGTGCACAAAAAACAAATTATTTTTATTGTTATTAAATAAAACAAACAAGGATTTCACAAAAATTAATTATATTCTTCAGGTAAATAAATGTTTAGCAGATATAAAGAGGATTACTCAGTGAAAAGAGATAGCAAAATGTGCGGAGATAAATCATCTGTTAAATACATTTGATTTCTTCTCATTGTTTGCAGAAGTTACATTCTAGTGGGCCCTAAACTCCTGAAGGAAACTTAAGATTGGGTTGTGGTGATGATCTAGTCACAGCACTCTCGGTAATTAACATACTACATGCATTCTATAGCCTTTGTGCCATGTCATGCTACACTGGTGACTCTCGTCAGGGCTGAACACTGTCCTTTCTCTTACATAGCACATCAACATTTTGTTATTTTCTTCCTCATTCCCATTTTATTAAAAATAGGCTCTTTTCTCATACAAAATAACTTGATCACAGTTTCCTCGACTCCTCCCGACTTGTCCAGACTCCTATCTGTCTCTCAGTAAAACACAGCCTTCTAAATAATAAGAAAGCATACCAAGATAAAATAGAATAACACAAGACAAAAATATAACAAATCAAAATTGAACAAGGCAGACCAACAAAAATAAATAAAGACCACAAAGAAGGCCCAAGAATCAGAGGCCTACCTTTTCACACACTTGGCCGTAATGTAAAAAGGCTAAACTGAAAGCTATACAATGTATGCTGAGGACCTGGTGCAGACTCCTGCAGCCCCTAACACTTCACAGGTATTTTTGAGATGCTTCGGTATCATCACAATCTACAGAACCCTCTTTATTCAACAGTTTCAGATTTTCTCACATTGCATGGCCTTTTGCAACATGTAAGTTACTCAGCACAGAGTTCATGTACCCAAAGCCGGGTAATGCAGCCATGACTTTGCTTTCAGCCTCACAAAAGTGCCATCTAGTATTCTTGGGGTAGTTTGAATATGTTTGGCCTGGGGAGTGGAAATATTAGGAGGTGTGGCCTGACTGTAGTATGTGTGGCCTTGTTGGAGGAAGTGTGTCACTTTGAGGGTGGACTTCTGTGCCCAGCACAGAAGAGACCCTCCTCTTGGCTGCCTACAGAAGAGCCAGGCTTCTACTGGTTACCTTCAAAGCAAGATGTAAAACTCTCAGTATCTCCAGCTCCTTGTCTGTCTGGATGCTGCTATGATTCCTGCCATGATGATAAAGTACTAAACCTCTGAAACTGCAGGCCTGCCCCCATTTAAATGCATTTATAAGAGTTACCTTGGTCATGATGTCTCTTCACATCAATGGAAACCCTAACTAAGACATATGCTATTGAAAAAGTTGTTTGTGGGGGGCTTTCATAGGCAGATCAAAGGATGGGTTTCTTTGTTTTTGTTTTTCATTTTCCTTGTGTGTTTGTTTGTGGCTGTGCAGTGTTATTATCTATTAATGTTTCTCTTATGGCAAGTACCTCTAGAGCTTAAGCCCAAAGGAATCTGAGACTATAGTCATAGTTTTCCTGTAAGGCACATACCTGCCAACTTCTGCTTTAGAACACTAGACAGCAAGCCCATTGTACCATGCAAGGAGACGACTGAAAAAATGAAAACTCTGAGGAAAGTGTAAAACTGTGGGAAATATGGCACTAACAAGATCTGAAAAGAAATCGTGGACATGAAGAAAGGTAGGGAAGACAATGTCACATTCCTTTTCCAAGAACATGTATGGTGGACAGCAGACTAATTTTTTCAGTCTTGTGCATGTAAATAAATGACTATAAAGGACAGAATATTAATTTTGAATTGCAAATATATGTTCTTCAATAAACAGAAATTTTTAGCTAGGCTTTAAGGTGTACGGCTGAAAGAATTACATTAGTGTTATAGGCTTGAGAACTACATAGATACTGAAGGTGTCAGAACTGTTCCATATAGTGCTCACTCACTGCAGGATCTGCCCGTAAGCAGCTGTTTCTTAATGCCATATGTAATTAAGTTCAACACAAAGTAGAAATTCAAAATCGTACAAGTAACTGATTTTCATTACCAATCATTATAAGCGCATAGCAGGTTTCTTTTTTCACTTAAAACTTAGACCCAAAAAATGTTAAATCTTTACAATTGAAAAAGTTAAATGACATGAGTTGATCATAAATCATGGACCTGTAAGTGAACTTGAATTTTCTGCTTTTACTGTTCACTATAAGAGGTTATTATAGTCTCATCCAAAATTATGGCTCAGCCAGACCTGTGAAAATTTCCAACCCCAGGCTCCACTGATCCCTAGGGCAAGGCCACTGGAGTCTAGCTATAGAGCACAGATTAAGTATAAATCCAAGGAACCTGAGCACTGTGGTGTTTCATCTCCCTGACAGCAGGAAAAGCTGTACTTGCCCTTTCTCTCTCCATGTAACTGTTCACCAGAGATTTTGAAAAGTAATAAGTTCCAAAAGGACCGATATTTAAAATGAGCTTATCACGAAAAATCAATATAAAACAGACCTAATTTATATACATATTTTATTTCTGTAGTTCTGATGTATATATGCACCTATGAGATGACTATCAGAACTAAGGTCATAAGTATATAACCTTTAGAATTCATAACTCTTTCTTCCAACCCAGTCTCACCTATCTCCTCATCTCCTGTTTACATCTTTGGATGATCTGATTTTTGGATGATCTGATTTGTCACTATTAATTAATTTTCTCTTTCACAATTTTAATAACCTGGAAGGAGAGTACTGGGCACTTTTATAAAACAGGTTTTTGAGATTCATCATTGTAATGGCATATGTCAAGAGCTCAATTCTTTTTATTGTTGACTACAATTAACTTGAGTGTGTTGTATTTAGTACAATTGTTAGTTTGTTGACCTGCTGACAAACATTTGTGTTATGTTGTCTTGAGGGCTACTGAAAATAAAGTGGCTTAGAATAACTGTGTAGGGCTGGAAAGATGGCTCAGTGGTTAAGAGCACAGACTGTTCTTCTGTAGGTTCCGAGTTCAATTCCCAGCAACCACATGGTGGCTCACAACCATCTGTAATGGGATCTGATGCCCTCTTCTGGTGTGTTTGAAGACAACTACACTGTACTCACATACATAAAATAAATAAATAAAAACTTAAAAATAGGAAGAGAGAGAGAGAATCACTATGTGAAATTTTGCAAGAACAGTACTGCTCCACAGGGTTTCTTGAACAAAGTGAGCTGACCCTGGAGTTAAAGTGTAAGCTTGCAACCCAAAAGACAGAAAGCTGTCTTACAAAATTATCCCCTTTTACATTCAAATTACCAGAATGTGAAGACATCTGCTTCTTTTCATTCTCTGTCACTTGGTATGTCCCAACTCTCTCCACTTTGGCTACTCCAGGATGTATGTAGTGTGCTGCGGATTTAATTTGCATTTTCCTAATGTCTCTTCATGTATTTGCCATGTATAAGTCTTCTTTGGTATGTGACTGTTCAATTCTGTGGTCTTGCTCATTTTTTTAAAAACTTCATTTTATGTGTATTGATGTTTTGGATACATGCCAACAGGTGCAACACATGCTAATCTGGTGCCTGGGGTAGCCAGCAAAGGGCACAGGACTTGCCCTGTTCCTGAGCTGGAGTCACAGGTGATTGAGGGTACCATGAATGAAACTCTGGTCCTCCAAACATGAGCACACATAACTTCTCTCACTAGAGGAAAAGAAAGTATCTGAAATAAATAGTGCTGGGAAAGTTAGATGTCCACATGCAGAAGAAAGAAATTAAATCTACATGTATTAACTTGCATAAAAATTAACTCCAAAGGGGTAACTGTTAACTTCACTTTTTTTCTGTTCAAATTCTTTTTATTTATTAGAGGTCCTTCACATTTCAATCTGAATTTTGGAATCAATTATCAGTGGGCAGGGAGACAGACTTCTTGGGTTTTAATTTGGATTTCACTATATTTATGGGTCAATGTATATAACAATAACACTATGAATTGTCTGGATCACCAACATATTATGTGGCTACATGAATTTGGGAAGTTAATTTCTTTCTACAATATGGTATAATCTGTGAGTAGGCTAAAATCCTTTTTATTATATAAATTCATTTTCCTTGCTATTATATTGTTTTCCAACTTCAGTTTTATTTATTCATCACCAGCATTTAGAAATACAATTAGTGATTGCATAACATTTATTCCATAGCCTTGTTTTGTTCACTATGGCCTATCTGTCTTCCTTCCTTCCTCCTTCCTTCCTTCCTTCCTTCCTTCCTTCCTTCCTTCCTTCCTTCCTTCCTTCCTTTGTTTCTGTCTTTTCCCTTCTCTTCCTCATCTTCCTACTTTCCCTCTTACTCCCATTCCTCCTCCTCTTCACCTTCTTTTTTATCATGTGCTTCTGGCTCATCATGTCTAAAGGAGATGTCCTGTTCTCTCTTCTTTCTCCTTCTTCCTCCTTCTCCTCTTTCCTTCTTTTTCTTCCTCTTTCTCTTTTCTTGTGATACCTACCTATGACCCACAGCCTGGTAACCAAAGCCCCATCTACCTCTATTCTCCAGTAATTGGCTGTATTACAACTGAATTGATGAAGTCAAGTGGCTACTGTTGGTACCAGGACCTCTGAAACCAGTGACATCACAAATAGGCGACAGTGCAACCTGTACAACTGTTGTCAAGGCAACAGTCACCATTTCCCCTGAATCTACTTGGCTCAACTCCCACCTGTGACTATGTCATTATCTGCATCATATAAAAGGAAGACCCTCTGATCCTGCTCTCTTTCTTCCCCACTTCTCTTTTTGCCACCACCTTGCCCTTCTCTCTCAATAAACCTCACATGGAACTGTTTGGGCTGGTGTGGTCTTTCTGGAGCCACACAATGATCACAACATCGGTGTGGTGACTCGGGTATTGCTATGCACGGGAGCTACAGAGTCCAGGCGGCCTTCACCGCCTGGCGCAACCATGAAGCCAGAGCTACTGCCAGCTGGCATGACTGTGAAGAACCGACTCTACGTGGATTGTTGCCACCGCCATCACTGCCTACAGCTACTGCTATACCATGTGGACTCCATCTGCTGACACCCGCTGTCATCTACCATGTAGATTTCCACTATTGCCACAGACCATCACAGCTGCTGAGAGACTCACAGACTTCTACCACATAGCTGTGCCACCATGGCCCACCATGTGTAGCTAGTCTCTGGCCACACCAGTCCCACAGTTTGCAGAAGCTCACAAACACACACCGACATGTTTATTAGTAAAGAGTTTCTCCAATTGCCAGGAGGGACCCTAAATGCCCAGATAGCTCCTGGCCAGCCGTTTTTGGGCTGAGGGCTTGGCCACCAGACGAATGAAAAATGAAATAAAAAGAAAAAGAAAGGATATGACTTCTCTTAGGTATGGTGGAGATGAAAGTTAATTATAGATGTGTGGGAGAGCATAGCCAGAGTCAGAAACAACATGAGAGAGTCCAGTGTGGAGATGACCAAACTGAGCTGGTCCATGTGGTGAAAGGAGGAGGGGAAGGAAGACAGGAGAAGGGGAAACTGGTTGCAGTGCCAGGAAGGCAAAGGTATAAGGGGCAGCATATGCCAGGTATGTTCTGTAATAAGCAGGGACTGAGGGTTCCTGGGGGAACCGAGAGGCCGTTTCTACTTTGATATGTTAAATAGGCACCTCAGCTGTTTGTTCCAGGTTTGAAACTTAACATATTGTGTGTGTGTTGTATATTACTTGACATCATTGAAATTTACCCATTCATTCTTCATTTTTCATTAACTTGCAAATAAGCTTGTATGTGTTTATCTGTTGGGATTGGTCTAGTAGTGTGTATCCAAATGCTAAATTCTGAACCTCAAGATCTAGTTGCCCCCAACAGAGTGAATTCTCACATATATCAGCCTATGTTGTGTAAACCTTGCTTCCAAATTTAAATCTATTGGTTAAATAAAAGTGACTACACACACACACACACACACACACACACACACACCCATGAGACTCAAATAGCAAGTATTTGGGAAGCACAGCTGGGGAATTAACAGCCTAGCATATAGAAAAATAGATTAGGGGTAATTCACCCAGTAATTCGGTTAAAGTTGATTAAATAAATCCTTAGAACTTTGCCTTGATTACTGGGGCAGTAGCCAGGTCATATTAAGAACTATGGAGTTAATTAATAACTTTTAAAGCAATATTTATCATATGAAAAATGATACTTTCCAATATACATACATAGTGCAGAATTTAATCTAAACATATATATTAAGTCGCCATTTTTGTTATTAAGTCGTGGTCTTCACACACAGAATTTTCCTGGAATAGAATATATCATCTTAAGCAGTAATTACCATGGGGTAATTAGATTACTTGAATTTATTTCTCATAACACTAATTTTATGTTCTTTTAACAAGTTATCAACCTGCCAACATCCACAACTCTGTTTTTTATCAAATCAGTGGTTTCAGAGTCCACTGTTATCACTGAGGTTATAAAACAATTGTCTTCTGGGTACTGATTTATTCTACTCAGCATAATGCCCAGAACCATACACATTCACCACAAAGATGAATGATTCTCCTTTTATAAACAATATTTCACCCTGAATATCTACCACATTCCTTTATATTGCTTATTTTTTAATTTGATATGTGGGACCACAAAACAATTTAGTTAGAATTAAGTTTGTACCAATTAAGCAATGCCCTCCTAAGAAATTACTCAGTATTCAGAAATTATGAGGTTTTCCAACCTAGTTTATGGGACACTCATTATTTCTGACTGTGTTCAACTTGTCAGGGTATTATTATTATTATTATTATTATTATTATTATTATTATTATTATTATTATTTCAAGGTGTCTCCCTATCCAAACAGGTTCCTAGTGTATATGTACTGATTTGTTTACTAAATATCTGAAGAACATGCCTCAGAAGTAGGTGTTTCTTTCTGTTCATACCCCCTAGTATGTCTACTTCTTTTCTCTGGGAACCCTGGATGCCCTGACCTCCTCTGCCAGACACCTCCAGACTCTGTAAGTACTTCTCACCCTACACTGCAGTCTGGCAGCTGTCACAGAGTGGCATCCTGAGCCAGCAGACAGGCTTATCTCATGTTTACTGCCATTCATGAATTACCTTGTTTGCTGTTTGTATTTAGATAGTTAGCCTGATACCTTATTTTAGAATCTTTCAAGTAACAATATTGATCTGTTCACTTGTTTTACACTTGCATGAGAGATAGCATTCCTAGACAAATACATAACTACTTTCCAACAAAATATAAAATTTGAGCTATTGAAGAGGACTTGAATCTCTGAGGTCATCTCTGAATACCTAATGTTTAATTTTAAATGTATTTATTTAAAGACAGACTGCCAATATTTTAACGATATGCCATTAAAAGCACTAGGTGATATTTTTGTGAATATATATATATATATATATATATATATATATGTGTGTGTGTGTTGTGTGTGTGTGTGTGTGTGTGTGTGTGTGTGCATATTTACAGAGATTGGAGATAACTTTCAAAGTAGTAGCCACTCGACTCCTCGACTCCATCAAGCCTATGGTAAATTTAATATAAACAAAAGATTGTTAAATTTCAAACCTGGAACAAATAGCTGAGGTTCTCATTTAATATATCAAAGTGGACATGGCTTCCAGGTTCTCCCAGTACCCTTATTCCTCCCTGTATAGCTGGCATATCTGTAGGCTTTAATTTTTTCTAAGCCTCCTTTTAGTAAATATTCTTAAATGCTTTAACCTCCCTTCTAGCCCACCACCCACTAGAGGTAGTAGAAAGAAAAGGCTAAGAGAGCAAAGAAAGTTGTGGATCTGTTTAGAAATTGTTCTTTGGAGCTAATCTAATCTGTTTTGTCAGAATATCAGCATCTCAGTTCAAGTGTATCAGCAGTGACAGCTTGATCCACTTGCAAACATTATTCATGAATCAGCCACAGCGGGTTGATCCAGAAGAAACCGCAAGGCTCTCCCAATTGACCTGAGTTTGGGTAAATGTTAAGAAGTCACCATAACAGCACCAGAAGATTTTGGTGTATTTCTCTCTATGTAATCATGACAGACAATGATTGGTAAGACGTATCAATACCACACAGCATAGTCAGCAAAGACCAGCTTCAGCAAAGCCCAACAATGATCAGCAAAGAATGGCAAGGCATACTATCTGTTGGACTATATTTATATCCTTTCCAAATATCACATATTCTCTGAAGCATCTGTTCTAGTAAAACATATTCTCTTTTCTCAGGATGCCTCCAGAAAAACACCACGTGTCTGTTCTTTGCAAACTATCTTACCACGTGTCTGGCTGCTGTACCTGGTTTCCCTCTCTCCCTTCTCCCCCCCCCACACCCCCCCCCCACACATGGACCAGCTCAGTCTGGTCATCTCCACAGTGGACTCTTCCAGATGTTTCAGACTCTTCCTCTGCTCTCACACATATCTATAATAAACTTTCTCCTCCACCATACCTCAGAGCAGTCATGTCCTTTCCTTTTCTTTTAGCTTCATTTTCTTTTCATTCATCTGGTGCCAAAGCCCTAGGAATGGCTTAAATTAGTTCCCTCCCAAAGAACTTGCTGCTGAGAATCAAGCTGTTGATCTGACTATCCTAAGGGATATATGGATGGATGGATGAATGGATGGATGGATGTGTACAAACACACACACACACACACACACACACACACATATATATATGCCTCTTCAGCTGCTTCTTCCTACCACCTTAACTAAACATCCATCTCTCTTCACCTACTCAGTAAGTGTCGTCTCTCCCCACAATACTATTTTGGGCCACCTACAATGTGAACATCTTCCTCTTCTGACCTTCTGGACCCCAATATGTGAGTGAAAGTATTTACTAAGACATGTAGAAGAATTCAATTCAGCAACATGACTGCTCTGCCGAAAGACCACACACCTTTGATCCATCTGAATGGAATAAAGACATGCCCTTAGTACAAAACTTTATGGTAAAATTAGTTTGTAGAGGGCAGACAAATTCACCAATCTGAGAAAGATTTGAAGGAAAGAGTCAGAGAGAAGATATACCCAACTTCCAAGAGAACAGCACAGAAGAGAAAAGTTATTCAAGAACAGTGCAGTGAAAGAGTCTGTCAGGTTTGTTCTGTTCATTGAGTTCAGTTGAGTGAAGTCAGTTCAGTCAGTCAGTAAGGAGTCAGTACACTTAGTGCAGTGCAGAGGAGTTGAGTTAATTCCTCAAGTTATACAGTTCAATGTAGACCAGAAGAGGTAGTTGAAGCCAGAGAATAAGAAGTCAGAAAATTACAACAAATTGCCAGAGTTAGTTTGAGGCAGAGCAATTCAGGAAGAAGGTGAAAGAATCCAGATTCAATCCATGGGCTTAAGGAGGAGTTTGAGCCAGAATAGCTGAGTTGAACCACCAAGCCAAAGTTCAGAAAAAAACTAAAAAGGGTAAGCTTATTTAGCATTAAGCCTCTGAGACATAAATTACATAAAGAGAATAAAAGTGACTTTCACAAATACACTTGTACCTCTTCTGATGTTTTCTCCTTAACCACTTGTTTCTATATTTCTACTTAGTAAAGGCTGATAAGGAGCTCCTTGCTTTGAGTAGCATTAGTTGGAAAGCCACACTGATGTGTCTGGAATCTTCCTTTCACCATAGCCGGCCCTCAGCATGTGGAAGTCACATCTCTTTTTTGATGTGGGACATTTCACTCTGACAACTCTCTCAGGCCACTTGGGGATACTCCAGATTGAAATTCTTGTTACTGTGACACTTAACCTCCTCCACTTCATCATGGATGGCTACCCTCATGTTTTTCCTAGAACTTTCTTAACCTTCCTCTAGAAGCTTCCTATATGTTCCTGGGTCTGTGACCCTTTCCTTGCCCCTTCTCTTGGAGCAATTTGGTCTACCTCTACTTGTACCCTCCTGGCTCATAAGTTTCTAATTTCCTTGCCTTTTCCCAGGAGCTCCTAAGTCCTACAGCTTCTCTATGCCTTAATGACTTCCGCAGTATTGGAACCCACCCTCTGGTAAAGTTCCTGTCTCTTAACTGTCTAACTCTCCCTAATTCAGAGTTCTTTTTGTAGCACTTCCTCATTTCCTCCTTGGAGGCAATTCCTTTCTTGAACTCAGATATTTTGTCTTATTGAAAACAACTCTCTGTCTTACTGAAAACAACTTGGCCTCAGTATAGTTTGTTGGCTATAGTCAGCACAATTGGATTCCAAATTTTCCCAGATTGTAACAACTTCTGCCATAGCACAACCAAATGATCTCTTATCTCTAAGATTCTACAACTTTCCACTCTTAAATCTTTTGTCTTTATGATTTCTCTGTGCTCTGATCTCAAGAAATCTGTTTAGACTGCTAGGTAAACACTCTTCCTCATGGGATTCATAAATTCATTAAGTATGATTAAAGAATTTGTAAAATATGTAATAAAATTTGTCTTAAAACTTACAGCAAAAGCTTATAGTTCAAACCTAAACATATGAATTTTAATTTGCTATAACATCTTATATATCTAATTCAACTCTGGCTTAGGGTGTGGGAAGCCACATGTGCCGTTGCAGAGTGGCAGTTGGCTACTGCTGGCCACCACATATACATAGGCAGTAAAGTTCTTTTGCCAAGATGAGGTTTTGAGAATTAACCAAAATTAACCAATCAGATGAGAGACAAGTTAACCAATCAGATGAGAGAGAAGTTAACCAATCAGATAGGCATGCAAATGAGGTGGTAAGCATAACCCAAGCACAACAATCCGGGTGTGAGACACGCCTCTCCTAGGCCTATATAAGCAGTACCAGTTCTGGGCTTGGGGTCACTTCGCTTCTGTAATTGAGCTCTCCCAATAAACATGTGCAGAATGATCCTATTGTGGAGTCGTTCATGCTGGCTAGTCAGGCGCTCACATTAGAGTATACTGCATATGTAACTTGTATTCAACTCTTCTTTTAAACATAGATCTACTGGAAAAACATGTTTCAAACAACAACCATGTGACTTGCTTTCATCAAGGCTGATGAACTCACCAAAATGTAAACAGCCACATATCTGGCAGCCATCTTTACTAAGGTTAGAATACATGCCAAATGAGTTCACTATATTAAGATGACCACTTGGCATGAAGCAACAATTAAAATTTTTCTCAGTCATAAGGAATACCTAGTTTATCATTATATCTCTTTTTAGACTAAGGAAGCAGCAAGTCTTCAAAATATTTTTGATTATCATGAATTTTTGTAAGATGTCAAAAATTTAAATTTATATTTTTCTACAACTCTGTATGTGGTTCAACTCTGGTTTATAATATAAATATCTCTGTATGGTAATAAAATTTCAAGGTTATAAAGGTCTAGTCAGATTATCAAAAGCTGACTTAAAGATTCACATCTATGTATTTATATCTTTGCTAATAGTTTAACACCAAGCTTCTAGAAACAACATGTTTGATAATAAAGATTACTAAGACATGAGAGTTAATAATCACCTTATAAACAATCAAATACTTTAGTGTTTATAACTATACTTGTGGTCATGTTCAGTACTAATGTAATTAATTATAGAAATAAGCTGTACTTAACTTTTTGTTTTTAAAATTTAGCCTAAAATAAGTAACTAAAAAGCAAGCAAAGTTTATTTAGTTTAGATATATTTAAAAGATTGATGGTCCTCAAACTCTTCAGATATCTGCTGAGTATGGCATTCAAAATGTTTTATTAAAAAAATAATAATAATCCCATGATAGAGAGAAGTGCCACCTCCTGGCAGTAGCCCTCTGATATCTTCCAAAAAAGTTGGTGGGGCACTGAAGAACCCCACCTACAGCTTACTTTAAATGTGGCCAAGCCAGCCATTGAAAAGTTGCCCTTTACCTCACTGCCCCCAAGACTGTCCAAACTGTGGACAAGCAGGATACTGGTGA